>NW_024870785.1:1750000-2220000 GCF_019054845.1 Dipodomys spectabilis | reverse complement strand
TTTTAAATGATGTATCTTGTTCTATATCTGAAAAATGAATCAATTTTTGAGTTTGATACACATTGTCTGTTTAGCTGAATGGAGAGGTGAATGTAGAATTGAGACAAAGAAGAAACCATTATTCTGGAGCCTATTTAAGTTGTGGGTGGTCTTTTATATTGCATTTAATTGTCATTAACCGTTTGTGATAGCTGTTTTGGAATCTGGCTCTCATTAAGTGACTTGAAATGCTGTGTAAATTATTTTTAAATTGGGGAAAGAGAGTAAAAGAATCCTATTGGGGAGGGGGAAGTAACTCACGTGGAGTCTCCTCTCGTTCCTGTAGAAATCTCTCCAGTATAATCCGAGCCATTAATGAGGGTGCATACTCCACCTTTATAAAACAGAAGCAGAAAATTAAAATTGTCCACTTGTGCAGGTAGTTGGTATTGCAATATTTTGTCAACATTGAATGAACTTGATTTTCATCAACCACAGCAAATACCACTCACTGAAATCTTCCCCACCCTGCCAGCTTCCATTGTAATAGAATTACAGCAAGTGTGATCTGTGTTGTTGAAGAGACAAGTCAGATTTATGGAATATAACACTGGAGCAAAAAGGATGGAATAACTTGGAAATCAGGTTCGTCTAACACAGTAAAACAGGCCTTTGTTAACCTCTCAGTTCTTCTTTGTTTGTAGAACAATATCAGTTTGTACTGTTTTAGCCGCATCTTTTTCCTTCCATCTATTTATATTTGCATTACGTTAATGTAACTTCAAATAAAAAATACTTTGATTATTCAGCAATGTTTTAGAAACTGAATCTTATGTCCTTACAATCCATATGGAATTACTGATTTTATTTTATCCTGAAGGAGAACTGAAATTTGGTTTAAGAAAAAGCTCTTTTGCAGAGATAGTAACAAAATACAACATCTAACTTGTCAGAAATGCTGCTCATCAATTTTCCCAAGAACCCAAGAAAGTAACTTTTTCTGCTCATCAATTTACCCAAGAATCTAAGAAAGTAACTTTTTTTTAAACGGTGAAACAGAAAACAAAGAATACTTAGTCCTCGGTCCAACAGTTATTTCAATAAATAAAAATTGCATCTACTCTTTTGCAAAGACGTTATCTTTTTGTTGCTCAGATATTTTATTAACCATTGATTTAATTTCACCAGAAAATAGATTTGTTTTTTTTTTTTAAGAGCAATAATGCTTCCCTAGAAAAAGACCTTTATCTTGGGCATGAGACAGCACAGGTTCCTCATGCATTATCATCAAGAAGTTTTCACGACAGGTCTTCAAGTCCTATATTCATGCCGAAATTTTATCTTGATTTAGTAACTAGACAAAAAGGCTAGCTTCATTTGTATGAACAGTTCTTTCAAATATGTATGTACTTGGATGCCCTTAAATTCCCCAAGTAGAAAGCCATGCTTTCCACGAAGCTGCTTATTGTGAGCAACTCACATCAGAGCTGACACATGAAAAATGGAGAAATTACCGAAGGTAGTCCAGCCTGAATAAGGACTACCTTATTAGTTCAGGTACTTGCATCTCCCTAATTTTCATATTAATCATGTGTCCATCTTTCTCTGAAACAGGGCCCTCATGCTTCATGTCAGAATCTAGCATGTAAGTAAAATTCATAGTGCTTCAAATCTAACTTGAAAATATTTGTGTGGAGAGAACAGAATGACTGGTACTATCACTAACGAGGTGAGATTTCCTCAAATGTGCATTTTTGGCCCTGAAACAGGGAAAGCAGTATTAAGACATTTATAAAATCAATGATGGTCACCTATAACCTCTACCCCAAAATCAACCTAATAATCTGGTGCTTTTGTCTAAAAGAGTTACTGTATATTGTAATATACCAATGTAATATGTCTCACATCCATTTTTTACAGTTCCCACTGATTAAATATATATTGATTCATAAAGCATTACCATCATGTCAAATATCACCCATGCAAGCGCCTGCCATTTAAGTATTAGCATGCATATAAAAATGGTGACTTTTTGTTCATGAGCCACAATCTGGTACCTGCTACTACCAAACCTCCTACTGCAACAGTACACCCATGGGAAGGGTTCTTCTGTCCCTTCTAATCTGCAGACAGAGAAGGAACAACCTTCTAAATGATGTTTTTGGCTAAATACTACCATATACTGGTGGCAAATGATAGATCTAGTGGTGAAGTATTGGTGAGTTAACATTTTCCATGTACTAGAAGACGGAAATGGACATCAGCTAATTAAACCAAATTCAAAAAATCTATCCATTAATATTTCAAATGAGTACACACCGCTATCATACAACACTTCCAACATCAATATCATCGTCTATACAACTAAAGTCCTGTTCTTCCAGAAGCAATAGTGCCATGCTGTGGACAGCTCACTCTTCTTTTTCATAAGGGCTAATTGCTAAATTCCTAGATAGGAGCTAAGAAACCTCAGGGCACTAATGGTACCAACTAGTAACAAACAAATCTGGAGGTATTTAAAAACCAATTGCTCTGGAAATAAACAGGACAAAAATGAGTAAAATATGTGTTTGCCTAACTACGCTATCAGATTGGGTCAACACTGCCTAGACTATTAAGCCCTCCTGGTAACTGATCGGCCATTGCTCCCTTGCTGTCTGCAGTGTTGTAGAGCAGACAGAAGCTCTGGGAGCAGCCATCCTTCCCTGCTAATAGAACATGCAGAACTTGCTGCTACTGCAACACTTAATGCTATAGTACTGAGTCATCTTTAATGCAAACACACATTTTCTGCCTTGCTTCTAGGTACGCATCATAATGCAACACCAAAACAGTGTGCATTTCATCCCATCCCTCTGAGGTGTGCATAAGCTGCTCCAAGTCAGGCTAAATATTGTACTGCTCTTATTACAGTGGATAAATATTTTATCATTTAGGAATTAAATATTTTATTTTTTGGTATGTTCTTTGCAACTATTATGAACTTTCTACAGCTTCTTCATCCACAGAAAGTCTTTAGGGTTTCCTTTTCTAAATGTAAGGCTGTTAGCTGTTTCCCCAAACAGAAGCAGATCAGAGTTAACAAATAAATTCAATAAATCACTTCAAACTTGGTATTAATAAGAATATTATGTTTCTTCAAAGAAAGAGGCTTCTCCACAAGGTATGTATCCTTTACTATTACAAAGGTTTATAAACAACAGGAATCAAGTGAATTTACATTTTTAAGTATACAATTCCTGTTGTATAACAGCACAGATCTTCTAGGCATTTGTCTCTATTTGACATAAGTATTTCTCACACTAAATTAAGAAAGCATCTCCTCAGAAGAGCATGTCCTGAGCTGTTTGGTTGAAATTTTCCACAAAATAAGAAACTAAGAAGCTGTTTACACATTTGCATTAAAAGCAGCAGACTAATTATGTCAACTGATTTATTAATATGTGGAGTTCTTTGTCCAATTATTAAAAGTACAAAGAGACCAGGGAGCAATTTAAATGTCTAATGTACCTCAAAATCTTTTTTTTTTTTTGAGGCTAATTATGTTTCTAAGCAAGGCTACTCCAGATAGGCCCCAGGTCCCCCGGCAGGTTTGAGTAAGGTCGTGACAATGGCATTACCTCATTGGCCAGCTCCAGGAGCACGGGGGCCGCTCTGTTTTTCACCACTCCACTCAGGTACCTAGACAAGACAAAGCCAGGCGGTGACGCAGTGGCAAGAAGGGGCCAGCACAGACTTGTGAGCACCCCTGCGTGCACGCACGTCTCCTGGGCAGACGCCACTCTCGGCTCCCGTCCAGGTGTGCCACTGTCCTGGGAGAGCACGGAGGGGAAAAGAAAGGGATAACGAAAACAACTTCTCTCAAATCCAACCAACTGACCAAAGCTGAGGCTCCACGTTTCCCACCTTTAAACATTGTAAAAAGAACTAGCCTTGTCTACACCCTAGACAGCGGTCACATGGAAGGGAGCTCAGTTGATTCTCATCATTTGAAAAACACAAACATCTATACATCCATCTCACCTTTCCTTTCCCTGTTTCACAGGGCTGGCGGACACCTTATTCCTAGAAGAAGAAAACAGACTTATCACCTTTGAGAGACAGGACAAGTCCTCATTGCATGGGCCCTTGATTTCTGAACTCACTTCCAGACTTCATCATCACCTAAGTCAATCTCAAAAACAAAAAGCAAACAAGCAAATTTCCAAATCTATCCCAGAAAAGAAGATGGGGCAATTCCTTTAAAACCAAGATATCAATGTGCCAATCTCCTCCTTTAAATACTACAAAAGCTCACATCCAACCTCAGGACCACTTAACAGTTCTTCTAAGTTCCTTCCACCTTGCTCCCCTCTGCCAGCCTCCTCTCTAGTCACTGGTCCCTCCTCTCATCCCTCACTTGGATAATATGATTCAACTTGGCTGTCTCTTTTATTTAGTGTGTGTGTGTGTGTTAATTGTAATAAAGGTAATATACAGAAGAAGAGATTACAGTTAGGATGTCTCTTTTTAAACCGACCACTTTCTGAAAGTAAGTTAATCGCCCTTCCTGGTGTCCATCTCAGTGTCAGGAATCACAGTACTAGAAACAACGCCCTTATCTATGAAGGATCCACCCAAGACACTCTGGCTGCCTGTGTTCTTCTATAAAAATACATGCCTACTGTAAGGTTTAGTTTATAAGTCAGGCACGGTAAGAGATGAATAATAATGGGAAAGACTGATTATTATAATGTACCGTGAAACAGTACTCCCCATTTTTGGTAGGAAATGTGAGATGCTAGACAGAGCCTACGTCCCGAGGTGAGTTGAAGTGAAAGCCAAAGGCGCTGTCATACAGCTAAAGCCTATGACCCCCCTGCTGACCACCGTCTTGAGGATGATCAGGGAGCCATGCAGATGCCAACCGACCATAGACACCAAGCCATGGAGAAGAGAACACTTCTGTCCTTGTGTGTCACAGCCCGGCCCCCTGTGGTGTGAGCGCCTTGTGAGGGCTGAGGAAACGCATTCCATTCGGTCGCGCTCAGTAGGGTTCTTGGGCTATAGTAGGTGGTTCCATATACACAGATATACTACTTCTTTAAGAAATAATTAGTAAGAGAATTTTAAAAGCCCTGCTGGACAAGCAGACAGAAACAGCCATGAACGCCATTCTCTCAAGTCACCTTACTTCTGTGAATAAGTTGGAACTTTCTGTCTGTCAGCAAAAAGTCAGGTTTGTAGGTGAGGTCTTTCATGTAATGTCAGGAAGAGACTATTTTATATTATTTCATAAGTATATTTGCAAAGATACACAATGGTTCTCTAAGCAAGAGGGAATAAAAATAAATAGTTTAAGGCAGGATCATAGTAAATCAAAATAATTCTAACAAATAAATTTCTGCATACTGGGATCCTTTTAGACAACTGCCAAACAAGGACTTTCAGAAGCAAGAGAAAACATCAAACATGGCAAGTGCGGTTTAGAGCATGTCCCTGGGAAGGGGCAGGCAGGCCGGGAGCCCTGGCCTGCGCACACACGTCTGCCGTGGGCTGCGCACGCACGTCTGCCGTGGGCTGCGCACGCACGTCTGCCGTGGGCTGCTCAAGTCACGCCCCACCACGCCACTGTGTGTTCCTAAGCCCAGGTGCACACAGCGTTTGAGGCTCTAGTTCTGCGTCAGAGAGCTTAATCCCAGCTCAGTATTAGGGAATCCGTAGTATTCTAGTTAACATTTCTATATCCTGCTAATAGTTCTCAGAGCTATGGCTTGGGCCTTTTCTTAGGGAGCAGGGGGGAAAAAAAGCAAAAAACAAAAACAACAAAAAACAAAACAACACTAAAAACTCCTATTCACACCATCACAAAGATATTACTGTCTATAGATAGCAACAAAAAGAGGAATAAAGACATACTAAAGTAACTTTGGATGAGGTGTACAGGAAATGAGCCTTGAACGAAGTCCTGCTTGATGTTTGCAAAGCAGCCTACACAGCAAGCTGAGTGAGACCTGAGCCCCAAAGAGGACCGAGAGGAGTTAGCAGCAAGACTACTTACACCCTGCAGCTGTTGCCCTGAGTCAAGATTACGAGGTTTGGGGTAAAGTGTACATCAACCACTATCCTGGTAATGCACAATGGAAACACTGATCAAGTTTGAAGAAACAGTTGAGAGTCAAACAGCAACAGTAAAGCTTAGATCTAAATAACTGTGTAATATATGAAGCATAACCACACTTAACAGAGCAGAAATTCCTTGTTGTATGGCACTGGTTATATAAGGAAACCAAATCCTAGGACGTTGATGAGACCTACCTAAAGCTACCTGTCAACAGTATAAAACTCAAAAACAGACTCCTCACCCCTGCTCCAAGCTCTTGAGCCACCCTAAGGCTGAAACGTTTAGGTCTGCTTCTGAATGTGTTTACTCAATTTGTTTCCCAATTTTATGCCACACCTGTTCAGAAGTGCTGGCGTTGGAGAGTAATTCGATTTAATCTGAAGTTACTTTTTATGCTTTCTGGGACATTAGTGACCTATTAGCTGAACTGGAAATTTTTAGATATGCAACTAAAATCAGTAAAGACATAATCAGAAATTCCTGATGCAGTGTTTCTCTGCTTCATGTCAGGCTCTTAGGTGAACTTACAGCATCAGACGTCTCACAGTTCTGGGTGCTCCCTGGGTGTGGGACTACACAAACATCCAAGAAATCTCTAGCAGAGCTGCCTTCAGCAGCGGATTTGCCTTCCCTGCTCCACTCTGCCATCTGCCTGTGCTCACAAACCGCGCACCACCCTTCCCCTTTCCAACAATGGTGGAGAAGCGACAGTTCTACATTGCATATATTTCCTGCCGCTCCAGACACTATGAACAGGAACCACAGAGTCCCAGAGAACTCTGTGTGAACACACCTCTGTCAGCATTTCAGAGCAGTTCGAGATAGGTGCCATGTCTTATTCACAATTGTGCGGTTAGAGCAATCCCACTTTTGGGCATTTACCCAAATGTTTACAAACAAGACCACACTAAAGCTACCAGCACAACTATGTTTATTGCAGCATTATTTACCATAGCTAAGATATGGAACCAGCCCAAGATGCCCCTCAGTAGATGAATGGATCAAGAAAATGTGGTATATATACACAATGGAATTCTATGCCTCCATCAGAAGGAATGACATTGCCCCATTTGTTAGGAAATGGAAAAACTTGGAAAAAAATATATTAAGTGAAGTAAGCCAGGCCCAAAGAAACATAGGTCCCATGGTTTCCCTTATTTGCAATATCTAGTATATGTATGAGTCAAGCGGAAAAGGTCAGATAATGTGATGTTAGGAAAATGAATCCTTAGATATGTATTTTAATGTTCTTTTCTTTCATGCATTTGTTTCTAACGCATTTATAAAATTATCTCTTTGTAGCTTTGTATGTCCCTCCCCCACAGTATAACCCCTGCTTTCGCTATATTTGATGTCAGTATAACTTGTAGAGGAGATGGGGAAAAACAAGTCGTATAAGGATACAGGTGGACCTGTTGCAACAATGAGAAATACAAGATGTCATGTCGAAAACGAGATTTACAATGTTGGGGGGGGGAGCGGGGACGATTGGGTGGGGGGGTTGGGGGGGAGGCTGGGAAGGGATGTGAAGGGTAAACAAAGGAGGAGGCTGCAATGCTTGATAAGAAATGTACGCATTAACCTGCCCATGTAATTGTAACCTCTCTGTACAGTGTGTTCACAAAAAATAAAAAAAATAAAAATAAATTAAAAAAAAAAAACAATTGTGCGGTTAGTTCCTAGCAAGGATTTAGTCCATGCCTGGCTAGCTCCGTTGCTTTCAGGCCTGTCAGGGAGGCTATTCCATCAGGCAGACACAGCAGAGGAAAGTACTGTTTGTCTCATGGCAGCCAGGAAGTGGAGGGTAAGACAGACAGGAAGGGGACAGTGGAGATAAACCCTTCAAAGACCACCCTCAGAGACCAACTGGCTGGTGCTGCCAACACTCACAACAGGCCTTCCCTACCTACCTTAACTCCTCTGCACGACCCAGGCCTATTAATCTCCTAAGCAATTATCAAACGAATCAAGTTGTATCATCAAAGTGGTACAAATGTTCAGAAACCATGCAATATCGATACCATGTTTAATCTAACCTTTTCTCAAGGTGAGCATCTGCATAAATTCTAATTGATCTGATTTTCTAAAGCTTATCTACTCAAGTTGGCCCCTTGGTCAATTTGATGAGAATTAGTATGTCTGGGCTGTGCTATGGATGAGGACTTGAAAATTTGGCCAACTATAACACACCTACCAAAACACCTAGGTAAATTTTAGTAAGCGTGCTTCTTCCTATTTAGAAATAAAATAGCACAGTATGAAAGAACAGAGGATTGTTCTCAAGTGATCACTTGAGCTGTCTATACACTGCATGGAGAAGTGAGGGAATTTCCTCAGTGATTTAAAAGCCTAAGACAGCACTGGGTACTCAGAACCATGGTAACACCACATTAAATACAGACTTTGACATAATCACAATGCGAGCAAGAATGCAGCAAGAAATTCCTTCATACTACTAGTGGGAATGTAAATAGTACATTCTAAACAACTTATCAACATACAATTTTTAATTTTTCACACTATACACAAAGAACTAATAGAAAAATGCAAGCTCATGCATCAAGATGTTGTACCACAGCATTATTTACATTTCAGAACATTGCAAAGGTGTATGCTGAACTGAAAAATATCAGTAAATATTGATACTTCCCATGATACACTAAAGCAACCAATAATACAATAAGCTTTTTTTAAAGTAGTATTATAGTTGAGCATCTGCCTGACAAGCCTAAACTGTAAGTTCAAAACCCCAGCAACCTCAAAATATAGTTTGCCCTTCACATTTTTTTCAGGCATACAATTCAGTATTCAGAATTGCACTTACAGCATGACCTCATTTATCTATATATGAATGTATTGCTTAAAGATGAGAACGAAATTTTAACCAGTAGTTACCTCTGAGAGCCACAATTACAGGCAATTACTCCTTCTTTTTAAACCATCATAACAGTGTTTAATTTTCACAACAGGGGGTATTTTATAAAAGAAACAATAAATTGTTATTAATATTTTCAAGCAGCTTAAATAGGTTTTGATACAACACCATTTGCCTTTATTCTAATCAGCTGGAAAACAAACACCAAGGCCAGTTTTCCTTAGCAAACCCCCAGGACCCTGTACCTGCACACAAAAAAATTCAGAACAAGTGTTCAGTGAGGTCAAGCCATAGGGATGGAGACAAGGTGTCATAGCACAAAGAACAGAAGAAGCTGGTGGGAAGTAGAGACCCTGCCCAACCTGGTTTCCTGAGTCTGTCCATTCCAGCCTAATTTCATGTTTATGTTTCAAAGGCCAACTCTTCAGAAAAACTGAGACTCTCATATTGAAGTAAAAGTATGGAAATGCAAACATATTTCTACACTCTCATTATTGCCTACTTACATATTCATTACTAACTATACTTGAAATGTTTATTTCTGGCCTAAACTACCCAGGAAATTTTTAAAGTAATGCATGAGTAATTACATATGCTTTTCTTTTTTAATGGAATGAAGATTTTTTTTTTAGCAGAACTTAAAACTTTTAGAAATCATCTAGCTGTGTGTGTGTGTGTGTGTGTGTGTGTGTGTGTGTGTGTGTGTGTGTGTGTGTGTGTGTGTGTGTGTGTGTGTTTATAGCCTATTTTATAGGGAAGCAAAGGAGTGAGGGCTTCTCTACCACCTGCTAAGAAGACATTTTCCTCTCCTGCACTCCAAACATGTGGACACAGAGCCTTGGTTTTATAGGATTGCCGAAGACTGCAACTTTTACAAATATTTTTTTTCATGGCAGGTAAAAAACAAAAACAAAACAAAAAAAAAATCGGCCCTTTTCTAGAGAATCTATATGCCAGAGCAGCTGAAGGACCTCATGAACAACTCTTCATTTCATAGTGTACAATCCAGGTTATGATTTAAATTTAAGAGTTAACTTTGTACCGATGGCTGGGACTTTTTATACAACGTTACAAAGACTTTGTTTAGCGTGGGTAGGAGGATGGATCTTTAGTAGATTCGATGATATAAAACAAAGGCTATCTTTTACTATGTGGCAAACTAAATTTTCTGTACGCTTTCTGTTCGTTATCTAACATCTCATTTCTTAAACAACTTCACAGAAGTATGACACCAGTATTTAATCTGTGTGTTTATTTCATTTAGAAAAATGTCACCCATAAGTCATTTATCTAAAACCAGAGGAGTCTCTCTCAACACAGAAGTGCTGATCTGTTATCTCAGGTAACTGAAGAGTATTATTTCAGATTTCCTTCCCAACACACCCCTGAACTATTTAAGAAACCAACATACTATTCCTCATGCAAACCACTGCCATTCAGTTATAAATTATTCAGTCATACTAAAATTTTAGAATTACAAAAGAGCTGTTTAAAGACTGTTTAAAGACTGTTTGTTTCAGAACATGAGGTTAGAAACTCTTTGTAATAACTGATACCAAAATTAAAATATTCTGACACTATGCTATTGATTTAATACTCCAAATTATATTTTTAAAATATAACACCCTCCTTTTAAATGTGACAATTATACAAAATGATAGACCTCCATATGTTCTTATTTGGTAAATCTTTTTTTTCAAATGTCTAAAATGGCTAATCCAGTATCTATGCTGCAAAATACTACATCAAAATTCAATCTTGCTGATCCAAAGAAGAATATCAGTGAAAATTGGTTTGAAAAGTTTCATATATACATAGACACCATATACATAAACATATGCACCTAGACAAGACATGCATTTGAAAATAGACTATGACTTTTTTTTAACCAAATGAAAACAAAAGTCTTGGGCTATCCCTTACTTACTGACCTAATTTATTCCTATCATCACAAGTAGTAAGTGGTGGACTACCCTGGACGGGGCAGGCAGGTCATACCTCTGGTAGTAATTTTCAATCACTTCCGAAGTATGATGTTTGGCATGTGTTCTTTTAATATGTTTCTGAAAGAAAACAACAACAAAAATCTCTATGTTGTGTCACAGGATCAAATTAAAATAACAACAATGACATATTTCTTCATCCCAATGAGTAGCACCCAGGACACACTGAGGAACAGCCAGGGGATCGGGGTGGCAGGAGGGCTCTTCTTCCTTCTACTCCATGAAACTCTGCATTTTAATCTCCCTGGCTGGGTTGGAATGCCTTCCACCGCGCCACGGTACAGTATGTATGTAAAAGCCAACAGGGTCATAGTAATTGAATCTAAATAAGTTTGCTTAGGGCTGCAGAGGGCAAAGAAAACTTGTTCCCTCTTTCAACCTTTGTATTAATTTCCCCTCGATTCAATTCCATCTAAGTCCTCCGCACTCTAGTTTTACAATCCAATTGCCATTTTTAACCAGGAAGAACATTGCTTAAAAACAACTTATTTGAAAACTACAAAAAGTAATTCCATAGAGACTTGCCACTTGACTGACACCTGTCATCTCATGATAAATGACTCCATTTTCTGCCTCTCTTGCCTTCTGCCACTCCAGCAATGGTCATTTATCATCATCTCTGTCAGCAATGGAAAGCAGCACTGACAGTGCAAGTCAGCAAACATTTAGCACATGGAGCCACGCAACACAGGGAAATTATTATTGTCAGAATAATAATGGTTTAGCATAATTTATTACAGGTCCACCAAATAAGCAAAGGCTAGATGTTATTAGACAGATGGATGGGTAGGCTTGGCAGGCCTCCACTGAGACCCAGGCGGTGCTTGATGTGGAAAGGAGGCCATCCTCCAACCCAATCAGAGAGCTGGCAGTTCAATTACAAAGAAATAAAGGGACATTCATCATTCAATTAGGCACCTGTCAACCCTCACAAAGGAGAAAACTTCTAACCTGGTACTCCTGGGAGAAGATGCTCAGCAGAGTGGCCTGCGATTGACTGGAACAAATAAAAGAAGGACAAAGTTAATTACTGGAGTGCACAGCAAAGAAACAAAAGAGAAAAGAGCTTCAAAGGTAGGCCTGCTGCCCTGTAATCTAACAGAACACGAAAACAAGGGTGGAAAAGTTGTTCCAGATGAACACCTCAAACAAAGGCTTCCTGATGCTAGGTCAAGGAGAGAGAAAAAGAGAAAACGGAAATATGATTGTGCACAAAGCAAGTATCCTATTATTTGGATTTTTTAAAACTCAGTAGTGGTTGGAAATCCTGCCCAGAGTTCGCAGTGTTGCTAACGGGCCGCGGGGAAACGAGGCTCCTTTCCATAAACAGTAGCTTGCGACCCCACACTGTAGAGACCACCACGCAGCTCCTTCTCTGACCACCTTCTGCAATTTCTTTTGCTAGTAAGTGGGAATCCTTTTCTGTGTCTATCCTAGGGTTTTCTTTTTGGGTTGGGGAACCTTTGGTCTTGGCAGATGTGTATAGCAACAAAGACTGTGAAAATGGAAGCTTTCCTAGCAGGAAGTAGAGGACCTGGAATGCATCCTTCCCAGAGTAGAGAGGCCTTATCCTGTCAAGGCTCCACACGGTAAAAACCCTTGGCAATCCGTCAGTAGGAACTTTTAGCACTTAAACCCCACTCCTACTCTCTTTGACCACATTCTGTAGAGAGAGCTAGCTACTTTAGCATATCTTAAAGATGACAATTAATGAGACATTTTCTTATTAAATGCTATCTAAAGAAATTGTGCTTTAAATCATTTGGCTTTTAGAATATGGTAAAGATACATGAATAATCCTAAATTTTGTATTTATGAATCTCTCAGGGAATTTGGAGCATGTGGAATAAAAACGACACCCACCGTATTTTGTTCTCTCACTGTCGGTGTGGTCATGTGTGCCCCACCACACATTTGGCTTCTAACCCCACCCACCCCTCCCAGATGACAGCACCAGAGTAAGCAGACAGGCAGGCAGGTAGATGGATGGATACACTGTTTGCCAGGAAAAAACGAATAATTAAAACACTATACAATGAGGCAAAAGTACTGATAGCATAATTATATATTTATTACTATCTTTTTTTCAATTTCCCTTAACTTGGTAAAAAGCTCTGGAAAAAAATACATGAAATTATATATAAAATCTTCCAATTATGCCTGGTTTGCCAAGGTTCATCATGCAAATCACCTACTCTGGTTAAGTTGCTAATGAGCTGCTGGGAGGGGGAAAATGACAAAAATAGAAGGCAAATCTCTATAAACTACGTAATAAATTAAAGTGTTAGATATTTATGTTTGATTCGTTAATGAAGAACTGCATTCTCATTGTACAGAAAGTGTTTTAAGTTATTACTCACTTGATGATAACCACAATATAATGCCAATATGCAAGGTTTAAAATATGATGAAAATGCATTTGGAATGACAGAGGAGAAAACTAAATTGAAAAGTAATTGCAGATGCCAGAATGGGAAGACAAAGAGACGGCTAGCGAAATAAAGAAGAGCCCAAAGTGAGAAGTTGGTCGAGTTGCGATTCCATATAAATGGAGAATGAGAAGATGCCTGTAGCCAGAAGCATGTGGCTAAAGCCACATCTGCAGCCTCTGGGAAACCTTGAAGCTCTGTGCCCATGACCTGATGTTGGCTAAATAATAGGTAGTAGATATGTGAGGCACTCACACAGTTAACACAGATGGACTGGGAGAACACTGCATGAAAAGAAAACTCCAGTGACTTCCACAAAATGTCCAGAATAAGAAAATCCACAGGGATAGAAAGTAGTCCCTGGGCACCAGGGAAGCAGTAAGAGGGAGGGAGGACTCCCACCTGCACGTTAATGGTATGGGATTTCTTTTCAGAATAAAGAAAATCTTCTGAATTTATGAAGTCGTGAGGATGCACCACGTCATGAATAAACTTAAAGACTACAGAACTTTACCCACTTCTTAAATGGTGAGATTTGATGTTGCATGAATAACAGGTCAAAATTATGGATTATTTTCCCCACGACAGTTCCATTGTTCTTCTATTGTAAGAGCGGCATTTTAAATGTGTCCTCACTCTGTAAATGAGGGTAAGCCAGGCACTCCTCAGTTGAACTTTTGGACTATTTCTAGGGAAGCAGACACTAAAAACATCCAAAGAAACCACATTTGAGCCTGTATTAGCTCAGGTGTGTATGCAGGGTTTTATGATACAATCTACTTTCACTCCATGTGTCTACCTTTTACCCTCCGATTCTGAACTCGTTTCTGGCTCTGCTGGTCTACAAATGCCATGGGTGGATGTCTCCTCCCAGGAGCGCTCCACAGGGTGGGGAGCTGCAAGGCAGCTGGAGTGTAGTGCAGCGTGGACAGTGCTTGTCTGTGGAGAGCACTGTGCCCGCCTCAAACTCAAGAGTCAATGGACAACTCTTAGCACGTGCAAGTGAACATCCAGAGACCAAATGGTACCAGACTGTCACGACTCCTTTATGTCTAATAACAGAATTACTTTCCAACCTTTTCATAAAGAAGTTTAGGATACTGTTAAGACCACCTAAATTTTTTTTATTCTTTTTCTGTAGAAAGATATGTTTTTCAATTCAATCTTTTAAATTTAATATGTTAATAAAGGCATCTAAAAAACTAGTAAAAAATGATTCTCTAGTTTTACTCCATAATGGCTATAAAGATAATCGATATAATTACTATCATCTTTTCTATTATTTCCCTTCAAAAAAATTCCAATTATATTTACACAAGGGTGTTAATAATCTCCTACTCTTTCTGTATTTTGGACTGTTCTTACCCCAACCCCCAATTACTACATTGATGCTCTTCATTTTAAGAATTTAACAGGGAGACACAGTAATTAGCATAAAAGTACCTTTCAAAATGTGCAGTGCCTTTAAATAGCGTCCATAGTGCTCTTTTGAGGTGCAGCAAACTATTTGAATCCTCAATAAATGTCATGTTTTCCCAAATACATTAGTTTGAAAAAACTGTAGATGTTCTTTAAAAACATCATCATCATGATATAGTCTATAATTATTCTACAACCACCCATTTTAATAATAAATGCTGGCAATGTTAAAGCAACAAATGGAATGCCTTAAGATGCATTAAGCTCTTCTCTTATGAAACTCAAAATTTTAAATCTTACCACAAGCCTTTTATTCTTGATTCACAATCAAGACTTTTGGCAGCTATTCTCAGCACTTAATGTCATTCATGCCAATAAAACCAGTCTTAGCTGGTTCTAAATGCCTTCCCTACTTCTCCATGGGTCTGAAGAAAAACCAACAGATGAGCAGAAATGGAGTTCATTCCCTGAGACAGCTCACGATACAATCATACAATCAGGCTCTGCTGTATACTACCTTTTGCTACATAACTTACACTAACTGTAACAGCTCCTTTGTTAACTTTTTCTATGGAGTTCTAATAAAAAAAAAAGAGAGAGAGAGAGAGGAGAGAAGAGTAGGCAGCACTCAACAAACACCTACGGTCACGGTGCCGTGCAAACGAAGGCAGAACCACTAGCAGCTGTTAGGCTCTGTCTCCTTTAGCCTCTGTAACAGTAATGTTCGTGTGCTTATTTAAGAAACTGGGGAGGAAAGATGAGGAATCTTATCCAAAGTTGGCTGCAGGCAGTTGGTGCCTCCTCAATCTGGTTCCAAGAGAACAGAGTACTTACTAAGGTTTCTAGAAAGCTCGTTAGGCCCTGCGAGAGCAGTAAGGCTCATTCCAAAGAACAATGTCTAAGTTTCAGACACACAGTGAGCTTCAGGAGCTGTCCAGAGGCCAAGGGGTCTGCCACCGTGACTCCCGTAACCGGGCACCCACTGCAATGCTGGACAAGAAAGCATGGCCCCGCGCCCGGGGCAGGCTCACCATCAGCACTCTGCTCCCAGGAGCGGGGCGAGTTCAGTGGCAAAGCACCAGCCTAGCACGCGCTAAGGACCTGCGTTCCATCCTATCACCACAAAGCAGTAAAGTTCACCACCCATTATTCCTCTGCCCAACTTCACAGGACTTCATCCATCATCCAACAGAGTTAGCATGCACTTACTAGGTATAAATCTTAGCAATAACTTGATCAAAAAAATATATATATATAATATATATATTATATATATATATACCACATGTGCTCAGTCTGAAAGAGAAGACATGATCATGAAAATATAAAGACTTAGGGTTACGGTGCATTCCTCCTGTTTTTGTGCTTGCTCTGTTGCCATTTTTGGTGGTATTGGAGTTTGTAGGAAGGTCTGCTACACTAGAGTCACGCCCTACCCATCTCTGCTCTGGTTGAATTTTGAGTAGAGTCTTGCCGACAGCCAGGCTTCCTGGGACAGCACCGCTTTGATACAAATCTGGGTCTATCATGCCTAAACTAAACCAAATGAGTTAAACCATCCTAACAGGCCCATATCAAGCATTGAAATAGAAACAGCAGTAAGAGACCTCCCATCTAAGAAAAGCCCAGGACCAGATGGTTTTACAGGGGAATTCTATAAGGCCTTCAAAGCAAGGCTCACACCAATACTCCTCCAACACTTCAATGAAATTGAAAGAGAAAGCTCACTACCAAACTCATTCTATGAAGCCATCATAACCCTCATCCCAAAACCAGGCAGGGACTCATCAAAGAAAGAGAACTATAGGCCCATTTCTTTGATGAACATTGATGCAAAACTTCTCAACAAAATTCTGGCCAATCGACTTCAACAATTCATCCAAAAAATCATACACCACAATCAAACAGGATTCATTTCAAGGATGCAAAGCTGGTTCAATACACACAAATCAATTAAGATAATTCATCACATCAACAGGAGTAAGGATAAGAACCACATGGTTATCTCAATAGATGCAGAAAAAGCATTTGACAAGATCCAACACCCCTTTATGATGAAGGTTCTGGAAAAATTAGGAATCCATGGAACATTCCTCAATACAATAAAGGCTGTATATGACAAACCTACAGCCATCACTGTACTTAATGGTGAAAAACTAAAGCCATTTCCTCTTAACTCAGGAACGAGACAAGGATGTCCACTCTCTCCACTTCTCTTCAATCTAGTATTAGAATGCCTAGCTACAGCAATAAGACAAGATGCAGACATAAAGGGGATCCAAATAGGGAAAGAAGAAATAAAACTCTCCCTCTTTGCAGATGACATGATCTTATATTTAAAGAATCCCACAGATTCCACTCCCAAATTACTTAAGCAGATTCAAAACTTTGGCAAAGTAGCAGGGTATAAAATTAACCCCCAAAAATCAATGGCCTTTCTGTATGCCAACAATGAGAAAAGTGTGGCTGCAATTAGGAAAGCGACTCCATTCGTAATAGCCCCACAAAAATAAAATACCTAGGAATTAACTTAACCAAAGAAGTGAAGGACCTCTATGATGAAAACTTTAAAAACTTGAAAAAGGAAATCATAACAGAACTTAGAAAGTGACAAAAACTCCCATGCTCCTGGATTGGAAAGATCAACATCGTGAAAATGGCAATACTTCCCAAGGCTATCTACAAATTCAATGCGATACCTATCAAAATTCCAACTCATTCTTCAAGGAAATAGAAGAGGCAATCCAAAAATTCATATGGAACAATAAAAGACCCTGAATAGCAAAAACGATCCTCAACAGAAAGAACAGTTCTGGAGGAACATCAATACCAAATTTCAAACTCTACTACAAAGCTTGGTACTGGCACAAGAACAGACCTCAGGACCAATGGAATAGAATTGAAAACCCAGAAATGAACCTAAAGACCTACAGCCATCTAATCTTCGATAAGGGAGCTAAAAATGTAGAATGGAAAAAGACAGCCTCTTCAGTAAATGGTGCTGGCAAAATTGGTTAACTACTTGTAGAAAACTAAAGCTAGATCCTTATATATCACCCTGTACCAGAATCAACTCCAAATGAATCAAAGACCTCAGAGTCAAAGCAGACACTCTGAAAACATTACAGGATGGAATAGGAGAAACCCTAGGTCTCCTTGGCACAGGCCAAAATTTTCTTAATAGAGACCCAGAAACACAACAAATCAAAGAAACGTTGGACAAATGGGATTGCATGCAATTGCAGAGCTTCTGCATGACAAAGGACATAGCTAGCAAGCTCAATAGAAAGCCCATGGATTGGGAGAAGATCTTCACTAGCCATACAACGGACAAGGGTCTCATATCTAAAATATACCTGGAACTCAAAAAATTAAATCCCCCAACAACAAATCTTCAAAGAAACAACTGCCCAATAAGTAAGCGGGACAAAGCCTTAAAGAGAAACTTCTCTTTAAGAGAAGTTTCCTTAAGAGGAAAGAAGGTTGTCCAATAGACACATGAAGAAATGCTCAACCTCCCTAGCCATAAAAGAAATGCAAAT
The DNA here is from genome assembly GCF_019054845.1 of Dipodomys spectabilis. NCBI lineage: Eukaryota > Metazoa > Chordata > Mammalia > Rodentia > Heteromyidae > Dipodomys > Dipodomys spectabilis. Next base: position 2,201,650 of record NW_024870785.1, on the reverse strand, counting down.
CAAAACAACATTGAGATACCACCTCACCCCAGTTAGAATGGCTATAATCAAGAACTCTAATAACAACAGATGCTGGAGGGGATGTGGACAGAAGGGAACCTTACTGCATTATTGGTGGGAGTGTAAACTTGTTCAACCACTTTGGAAAACAGTATGGAGGATCCTCAAAAGACTCCACATAGAGCTCCCCTATGACCCAGCAATCCCACTTTTGGGCATTTACCTGAATGATCACAAACAAGCTACCAGCACAACTATGTTTATTGCAGCATTATTTACCATAGCTAAGATATGGAACCAACCCAGATGCCCCTCAGTAGATGAATGGATCAAGAAAATGTGGTATATATACACAATGGAATTCTATGCCTCCATCAGAAAGAATGACATTGCCCCATTTGTTAGGAAATAGAAAGGCTTGGAAAAAATTATATTTAGTGAAGTAAGCCAGGCACAAAGAAACATAGGTCCCATGGTTTCCCTTATTTGCAATAACTAGTATATGTCTGAGTCAAGCAGAAAAGGTCAGATAAGTTGATGTTAGGGAAATGAACCCTAAGATATGTATTCAAATTTTTTTTCTTTCGTGCGATTGTTTCTAACACATTTATAAGATTATTTCTTTGTTGCTTTGTGTGTCCCTCCCCCATGGTATAACCCCTGCTTTCACTGTATTTGATGTTGGTATAATTTGTGGAGGGAAGGGGAAAAACAAATAGTTTAAATAGGGATACAGTGGACCCACTGCAACAATGAGATGTACAAGTCGTTATGTCGAAAACTTTACAACTTTGGTGTAGGAGGGAGGGCCGCGGGGGGGGGGGGGGGGGGGGGGAAGAGGATTGGTGGGAGGATGGGAATGGATGGGAAGGGGAAACAAAGGAGGAGGCTACAATGCTTGATAAGAAATGTACTCATTATCTTGCCCATGTAATTGTAACCCCTCTGTACAGTATTTCCACAATAAAAAACCAAATCTGGGCCTGTGTGTCATCGCATCAGCTTTTTCCTGTTGAGATGGGGCTGGAATAATTTTTGCTTGATCTTCAGTGAGCCAAGCGGCTGGGATCGCCACATGTGCCTTCCTCAGACTGAATGTTCTTTATAAAAATAGACGTGACTGAGTTCCACGCATGGTCGCAAAATAACGGACACATCATGCACTTCCCATTCGTCAGGACTGCCTTGGGTTGAATCAGCTTCTCCCAAAGTGTGGATACGCCAGGCACCTGAGCTGTTCTCGAGACCTGTTTGTCTGAGTATCCAGAAAAGCCTGGGTTCCACTGAAGACACTTAAATTCTCTTCTGTGCATCACCATCATGTCCTGCCTGAGGCTTATAGGTTGTCCCTAGATCAGAGAAGTCTGAAGGCCACCCACCCTACAAGAACTGAGGTGCTTCGGCCCAGGACATGGCCCGGGAGGCGCACACTAAGCTGACTGGCTGCGTCGGCTCTGCCTGGCTTTCTCTGAAGTTACGGGACTCAGCCAGGGGTCTGCTCATGGCTTCCGGGCCAGCCCCAGCCTCATGGAGGAGAAATACAGGCAGTCTAGAGCTCATGCCAAGTCCCATCTTACAGCTCTTACTGGCTCCTGGACTAGCTCAAGGCTGGTCCTGGAGTCTGTGAGGAGACCGGCCGTCTAGCTGTTTTTTGCTGTTACTCAACTCCAGCCAGCCTGACTGCTGAGGCTCCTTCCCAGGACAGAGCTCCGTCCCGTCCCCACCCGCTCCGCCTCCCCCACTGAGGAGCAGAGGCAGGCGGGGTCCCCGAAGCCCCTCCAGGGACACCCCTCCACTGAGGTCAGCTGGGTCACGGCCAGACCTGCCCAACATGTGACAGCAAATATGCTCCCAAATCAACCTTGACTATCAACTCGATCCATGAGGAAACACAGACTGAAACCTGTTTTTAAGCATAGGCACAATTAAGAAAAATTGGTGACTCCGATGAAACAAACACTTTCAGAAGTTTCTCTCTTCAAGTTCCCCACACATAAAATTCTAACCACTTACGGCCAGTCATCATTCCAATGAATTGTGTCTAATGCAAAAGGAGAAGAAAGATGCATTCACCGGGTGACTAATTTATGGTCTCACTAAATCCAGTAGAATGAAGGATTCCATTTAGCCCGTCATGAATTCTTAGACCAAAGCAATTCTATTAAAAGCCTTTGAAGAAAAAAAGAAAGAAAGAAAGAAAGAAAGAAAGAAAGAAAGAAAGAAAGAAAGAAAGACCCTGAACTTGTTAGGTCAGTTAACAAAAGCATTCCCCAAGGATTATAATTATATCAGATACCACCCTTCCCACAATTTCAAAGCACTGACCATCTAAACAGAGTGAAAAATTAATATCTTAAAGAGCTTTGTCAGAAAAACAAAACTGACACAATGCTTTACAATTCACGTTATATATTATATATACACTATACATACATTATATATACTGGGTAGCAGGTGCTGATATAGTAATATCAAGGCTGATATGTGTATATTCAAGTTAGGAAAAAACTGTCCCCCTCACACAGAGTTCCTAAACTCAACCCTGCAACTCTAGGGGCTTCAGCAGTTCCTCTGGACTCACCCTTCCGCATGTCTAAGAGTGCCCTGTCCTAATGGAGATCTCGGGATGCACCCTACCCCAGGAAGCCAAGACAGGCCTGGGTTTCTCCACTGCAGGCTTCTGTGCGTACATCAGCCTCCACATACCAGTGCTCTGCGCCCTCACAGGCCCACGCTAGACTCAGTCAAAGCACCACAAAGTAGGTGCCCCTCTCAGACGGCCTTCAGAGTAAACTAGGGAGGACACCTGAGAATTTCCAACATGATCAGATTAAACCAGAGCTGTTCTCCAACAGCTCCAGTCAGGAAACCAACAGGTGAAGAATAATGTGCTTTCAAATAAAAACTAAACTAAAACGCAAGTAACTGAAAAAGCCTGTATCAAAGCCAAAGGGAGGGGGGGGACACGGAGAGAGGAGCTAAATCTGAAGCATTGTAAAATCTGAGGAAGGCTCGCAGCTTCACAAGCTTCATGGATCTGTGCTGGTCCAGGAGTGCGGGAAGCCTTCAGACTTGCTGGGTTTAGAAAGCCCAGACATACATGTGAATTTGGATTTTAAAGTGTTTCTTCATCTGACTGTCTAATAGTCACTGAGTTCTTTAGAGCAAGGGCTATTTTCCCATCTTTAACTTACAGCACTGATATGGAAAAGCAACTACTTTTTGCAGTGTGAGCATTCATCTAGAAAGAAAAGCCAATACGCATGGGTGCAGTGACCAACCAGATGATGTCCTCTAAGTCTTTCTTTTTTTTTTTTTTTTGGTCTCTTTACTTTAATTCTGTATGACCTCCATTATTTCTGGACATTAAATAATCACCCATTTAGAAGCCACTCAAATCAGGTGGCTACTTCATTTATTCAGTGATTCAGAAAATATTTATCAAATACTTGTTTGCTGGCACAGTCCATGGCTGAAGAGCAGACACACAAGTGTATGCAAGAATTGTACACTTAGAGATACTAGGAGATGGGGTAGCTGGGTGGCACAGCACTTGCCTAGCATACACAAGGCTCTGATGTTATTTTCCAGTACACACACACACACACACACACACACACACACACACACACACACACACACACACACACAGATCCTGCTAGGGGTAACATTCAATTACTGATTATTTGGAATGAACTGAAGAAGCCCCTGCTGTAGACAGCAGCACAGAGAACAACAAATTCTCCACCTGTACCTCCTGTACAAATTCCCAAGAAGGGATGAGACCAAAACCAAAACAAAATTATAGTAAGTTCTCTCCAATGCCTTGTTAAAAGGGATCTTGCCACAGAATGGTACACAGCTAAGGCGGTGACGCAATCCTGCAGGAGTGAGTCAGAGGCCTGCGTGCTCACTCCTGTAACCCTGATCCTGCATTTGGTCTACAACTTCTACACATTTGTAATGGGGAGTAAGAAGCGGGGGGGGGGGGGGTGGGGGGGGGGACGGATGAGGCTGTAGCACCTGAAGATGGAAACATTTGGAATTCATAGTAGCACAAAACCATTACTTTCCCCCCTGGGCCCCTTGAACTTTAATAATGTCTGGCCTGGATGACCAAGCCGTTCTAAAAGCAGACAGAGGAAACTTGCCAATAGGAGATACTGCTGGAATGATTCTTCGTTTGGAAAGATGTTACAGGTTCTCTTAAAAACAGGTTACCAATTTTGTGGACACTTAATTCTAACACGGTGACCCTGAAATGGGGCAGGTGTCTTTGTCTAATGCAAGAGCAAAACCCAGGTAAAACCTAGTCTTCCTACATTCTTATTATCCCCACATATAAAGTAAAAACACAGAACACAGTTACATATGCATCCAATCAAAGGCAGTGCGGCCAGAGAAGATGTAAAAGGAAGCTACTCATTCTCTCTTCAGGTAAACAACGCGGAAGCCAGTGTGTGCCGGTAATCACCTGAAGAGAGGCTACACTAGCAACTGTGACCAGGCAAACTGAGCAATCAGTTACACTGTTTGCATCACACAGCCAAAAGGGACTGTCATGTGTGCAACTTACTATGTTTATCACTTTACTAACATTGTTCGTTTCAAAAATGTTTAGATGGCATGATAAAGATACAAGCATGTGCATAATCTTAAAAGACAAAGCACCTAAACTTTCAGCTTATATTCAGGAGTTAAAAGTTACTTGTCAAAAGCAACTTCTGGGCTGGGAAGGTGGCTCAGTGGTAGAGCGCTTGCCTTGCATGCATGAGGCCCTGGGTCCGATTCCTCAGCACCACATAAGCAGAAAAAGCTGGAAGTGGTGCTGTGGCTCGAGTAGCTAGAGTGCTAGCCTTGAGCTGAAGAGCTGAGGGACAGCGACAGACAGGCCCACGAGCAGCAAAAAAAAAAAAGCAACTTCTGTTAGAACAGGATGTTAAACAGCAACAACTTCACTAAAGGGTTAGGGTATACCTCAACTGGTAGAGAGCCTGCTTAGCAAACACAAAGCCTTAGGTTTAAAACCCAATATTGCCAGATAAAACAACTACAAACACACACACACACACACACACAACTAAAGAACAATATTTTCCACATAGAAAGTCTCATATACATCACTATAGTGACCTTCTCTACCTTCCTTCTAGAACTAAGGTCCCTGTGAAGGACTCACATACAGATTAGAGGAAAATCTGTATCCAGAATATGTAAAGAACTCTTGCCACTCAGTGAAAAATGAACTAATTAAAAAGTGGACAAAGAACATGAACACGCATTTCTCCATAGCAGCCAATAAGAAGTTTGGTATCAAGAGGATATAGAAAATAAACAAGTTCACATGCAGTAGCATAACTGTACTCAGAGACGGCACACGGGCTTGAAGACGGGAGGAAGGAGCACAGACGCATCGCTGATAGAACACGAAACCCTGCAGTCAAGGAGCTCCTAGACAGTTCTGAATCTGAGACCATACAATACACAAACCCTACTGAAAAGTACCCAAGAAACATAAAACCTTACATGCTAACATTCACAGAGGCCCAAGGGGGAAACAATCCAACACCTACGAACTGAGGAGCAGATACACAAAGTGTGGTACATGAGTACAATAGATTGTGCAATCAAAGAAATGCTATGACATGAATGAACTTCAAAAGACACCATACAGCAACACACACCGCTGGCTCACGCCTGTCAACCTAACTACTCAGAAGGCTGAGACCTGAGGACTGGGTTCAAAGCCAGCTGTGGCAGGAAAGTCCATGAGACTTTTATCTCCAATTAACCATCAAAAAGCTAGAAGCAATGGCACAAGTGGTAGAGCCCAGGCCCTGAGTTCAATCCTCAAGCACACACAAAAAAAAAATCATAAACAAAACTAAGCTACACCACATTAACCAAACTACACACACACACACACACACACACACACACACACACACACACAGTCCCATTGTAAGATGTGGCCAAAAGGCAAAACGCACACAGGCGAAGTCCAACAGGCAGGGAGCAGGACAGAGAGCAGCAGATGGTGTGGCCTGGGGCTGAGGTGGGCAGGGTGGAAGTGAGGAAAACACTATTCATGGGTACCCAGTTTCTGTTAAGGGGGTGAAATGTCTTGGAATTAGATCATGGTCTGTTAGCACAAGACTGTGAATACACTAAAAACCAATGACTTGTACCCTTCAAGAGTGAATCATATCTCCATATGAAAAATGCTAATTAAAAATTAACATTTCTATAACATACAATAAACACAGCATCAAATCAGAAGGAAGGAGGGAAAGGCAAAGAAGAGGGAGAGAGGGGTGGGTGGGGAGGAGGGGGAGGACAGAGGGATGGCTGGTCGGAGATAGACTGGGACACAGGGAGCGCTCAGAGAGGCCTCGTGGGCCCACTAGCGAAGCGAAGCATCACATGAAAGGCCCGCGCTCGGAGGTCTCACGAAGGAAGGCATCTGAGGGCACAAAGTACTGGAAACTTTTAAGAATGAGAATATTCTTCAGCCAATCCCCCACAGACTATTTGGCGCACTGTGCAGTTTACCCTCCTGTCCTCCTGCGAGCCCACCACGATCGCTCTTTCTGTTCTGCTTCCCTGAGGCAACGGCTACGGGGCTCTCTCCACTGAGCACAGCCCCCACCTGGCCGCCCCGTTAGGGATTTCTGAGAGGAGATGATGGGGATGAGCAGAAGGCCCGTCCCGTCCCCAGCAGCGCCTGCTCCTCACAGGCCGCCAGGGGACCCCTCATTTTAACCCTGAGAACTGGGAATCAAGGAAACACCTGCTCTCGCCAGCGTCCCCGAGTAACCCAGAAAAGGACACCAAGATGGACGCCGAGAGTTAAGAAATCAGATCGTATTCCTCTAAACTCAGGCTCAAAAGTCTCTCTGTGACTTCCAACGTGTTTGGGTTAATCCCTAGACAGGTGCCAGCTCTACTTAGAGTAAATTAACCACCCCTAATTGTCCAAAAAGAGCTTGCTTGTAATTGACAAGAACACAACTAAATGTAATTACGCCCTTCGGGAATATAAGCTGAGAGGACACCTCGGAGGTGAAGGGAATCGTGACTTCTATAAACAGGAATTTTAGTCAAACAGAAGCATCTTAAGTAAAGTTTAGATATACAGTCCATTAAGAACTGGAAACTGGAATCATAAGCAGATACATAAAAAGCTACCATGAGCAGGAATTAAATTACCCAACACTGGTTTTACCCACAAGCCTTTTAATTTAAATCTCGCATGGCTCATTTTGGATGATTTTCAAGCAGAAAATAAAAGGGAATTTCAGTTAAGAACTGCTGTCCTAAAGTTCACTGCACCAGGCTCTTCTTGGTCCTTCACGTTGCTATCTCCTGTCGGGGAGCGGAGGATCTCCCTCCTCCATTTCCATCTCCTGGAGAGGGGGTAGTGAGGGGTCCATCCTGTGTTCATCCTCTGGGAAGCAAGCCCTCCCACCTATGCAAAGATCTTTGAGATAAAAACCCCATGGATTTCCCTACCCTAAACTCAAAAAGCAATTCTGTTGAAATCTTGACCTCAGATCTTCCATCATCGTCAAAGGGCAAAAGTGACTGTGTACACTTTCCTTACAAAGAACAGAACCAGCTGCTCTTAGCACTTTGGTAGAGTGCTTGCCTAGCATGCAGGGGTTCGATGCCCAATACCACCAAAAACAAACACCTCAATAGAATCTTATTCAGTTTAATGTAATTAGAAACTGTTAAATGTCCATGCTCAAATAAGGTAATTAGATAAAATATATGATATGTGAAACATCAGTCTGCTATGTAGTCATATATAACATTAGCTATTTATACGGTTTGTATGTATACACACACACACACACAGCACAGCACATAATGTACTTTGTAAAAACCTGCATTAAGGTTATCTGTTATGACCTCATCTCCTGGCAGAAGGGAAAAGGCGGATGGAATTCAGGCAGGGGTAAGATAACACTAGAGTCAAAAAAGAAAAAAAAGAAAAACTCCTTGTCTTCCTGCAAGCTAAAGAAGCAAGTGATAAGCTGTGGGTCAAATTCCCACTTCTGCAATCAAAACTTATCATAGGAGCCCTTGAAAAAGGAGAGTATCAGTCACATGCTAATGACTTCTGGGTTCTCTGAACTTCTAGGTGTACAGGAAAACTTGAAAGCACTTCACAACTCCTTGCGGGTATAATTAGCCTGTTGCAATTGTTGGCAAATCTCATCCTGGGACTTTAAAAGGTCACTCTGGGCTCTAAGATACCAAATTTGGAATCATACTCCCTTCTGGACATATTAAGCACACCCTACAATTAGTACACAGCTGCACCTGCTGCAAAGCTTCTTTCTTCAATGATGTAAATGGGGACACTCAACAACATTTCAAATTCTTGAGGGATTATCAGACCCTCAGAAAGCAGGCAAGGGACAAGTCTAATGTCCACTGCGGGGGTGACGGATGGCGGTCACACACGTCTGCTGCTGGGTGATTGATGGCGATCACATTATGACCACCGGCAGAAGCCACTGTCTGTTCTTTATAGACGGTTCCGGGAACACAGGCAGCTCACGGGCTTGACTCCCCAGCTCATGCACGCAGCCAACATTCTACTTTGCTATTTTATAGTAACTTCCTCCTGATCCAGCTCAGTTTCCATAAACAATCTACAGAATGACAGACAAAAATAAAATAAAAAATAAAACAGCATTACTGCTTTATCTAAATTGCTCCAAATCACAGTGAAGAAAAGATGCTACTAAGTCACATATGGAGGAAAAAACTTGTATTATTTAATTGTGTAGCTCAGAGTGACACAATTCTCCTTTACCCTAGTAATTCCAAAATATTGTACATATTTCATAAACTGACAACAACAACAATTTCACAGCTGTAGTAATGTGGGGGGAGGTATTGTTTAAATGGAAATCATTTAGAAATAAAAAAGAAAAATTGAAAGTCAGATGCCTGAAGTTTGAGGACGCTTCGGAAAACTTTGAGTAAACATGGACAATTAATGAAATAGTGTTAAGCGTAAAGCCCTAAGCCCAGCTCCTCCTTCCTCTACGCCTCCCTCCCTCTGTCCACGGAGGCCCTCCAAGGCCTGGGCTCTACCCCCTTCTCTTTGAGTCATATGAGTCACTGCTGTGTTCTACTGCATCAGAAAAGAACAATTCTGGGGCAGCTGGCATGTGTGGTCACATAAACGAGGAGAATGACTGAAACATCTCCTTACATGAGTAAGTCCAGGGTTGGTAAATCTATCAGAAAGCGACACTTACCATCACCCCAGCACATAACTTATGGTCATATATGCTTAAGTACATTCCTCCATATATAAAGTGTTTTTAAAACATAATTGGAACTCTTAAATAGGGGAAAACATGCTTCCAAAAGAGTTTTAGGACATCATTAAGTAATTTATGTTATATATTAAATAATGCATAAAAACTTTTAAATGATTGACCAAATAAAACTTCAATTAGTGAGGCTATTTCAAAATTAGCTTGTGTTCTTACTATTCACTTCCCTCCAAAAATATTTTACCTTATATTTAAATATATGTATACATACATATGCATATACATAAACACGTGTGTATAAGTTTACATATATGTATATGAACACAGATCATATGAAAGTAAAGCATATGAGTGTCAATTGTTTGAGGTTTGTTGTTGGGTCTATACAGTAATCAAATTTAGAAAACTATAAATTATATTTAAATTTATTATTTACAAGCAATTAATTATAAAAAAAAAATAGCAGCCAGGTGGCTTTCATTACATAAATTACTGTTAATGACAGGGACCTCATGCTGCTACTGTCTTCAGCATTTGCATGTGTCAAGTGCACAGAGCTACCTCTTCAGGGTGGGGCACAGCCCCAGAGCACAAAGCAAGCCACCAAGTTTCAGATCACACAGGAACTAGTAGTCTAACTCCAAAACCCTGAAGATTTAACATTTGCAGTAGGGAACTCGCGCTACCACACTCGACTGGAAGCTTGAAAACCAGATACATCGTTACTGAGCCTCAGTAACGCTTAAAGTTCTGTGTCTATAATTTACATGCTACCAGAAATTGTTTCATCAGTTTGTATCCAGCAAGGGAAAGAATTCTACTGACATCTCACAAATAATCTTAAAAGTGATATTTAAAAGTCATGTTTCTCATCCCACACACACCATACTTAAAAAATCCGTGCTAAAGACAATACCATAAAACACGAGTTTCAATTATGTGTACAAGCACACACAATTGTAACCTGTGCTATTATTCTGAATTAAGTGCAATTCTTCAAGATAAAACCCATACAAAATGAAGAGGGAAAATACTAAATCAATAATGGAAGAATTTCAGCCTATTTCAAACCATCTCTGAGATCTCCGTGTGGGCTGGGACCTATCCACCAGCCGCACAAGAAAAAAGACAGTGTGGGGAAAATACTTCTTAAAGATAGGAGGAAGCATAATTACTGTGGTCATCCTCTCTAGCAAGTGAAACCTTGTCAAACTTAACCCAATCCCACCCTGCCCTACCTCCCTGGCACTCCTAATGCACCTGACCCTTCGCTTTTCTCCCTCCCCCAAATTGTCCCTTTCTAACAACTAGGAGAGAAGAGGGTAACAAACAGTCTCAAACCTCTCGGTAGTTATTAATCTCTGCTTGAGGAGCACAGAGAAATAATGGCCAATAGCTAAGGAAAAGAGTCTGCTTACTAAGGACAACAATCATTTACTCAGCCAACCAATGAGAACTAATTCACTCAAATACCTTTCGCCAGCTCAGTCACCCTGGGGAAGGACCGACTTGGTATGTTCAGGATGCTGCCTTTGCTCCCGACAAAGCCTGACTTTAGGATTCACTCCAGAGCCACCTCACAAGGTACACCAGAAAGCCAACCTCACAGTCACATCTCAAATACCGGGCGGCCACCAACTCTGGGTGCAGATGGACATAACGAAAGATGCAGTGTTTTGAACCACAGTACATGGCAAAGGAAAAAAGTCTCCATGCTTTAGGGTCACCATATAACATCAGCCTCTTCTTTACCAACTTACTGTTTGTCTCCAAATACCAGAAGCATTTTCAAAGTAGCAAGGCTTAGCATCACTGCAAAGTGTACAAAAGACAGTGCCCACGTCCTCAAACACTTTTTAGAAGTTCCAAAAGCAGTTGTGCCTGCACTGCAGTGAGTGTCTAGTTGGACAGAATTCTCAGTCTAGTACTTTCAAAAAATCGAGAGGGCTTTCTTTCCAGGAACTTTGAGTATGTCACTTTCATTACTTATAAACACAAAATAATTCTGCTGTGGTTCTTGGCCTATGCTTTTTACTTTATTGTTATCACATGCATACATACCCAGAAACTTAACAATACATGAAGTGTATAAAATATCATATAAAAAATAGGTCAGTGGGCTGGGAAGGTGGCTCAGTGGTAGAGCGCTTGTCTTGCAAGCTTGAGGTCATGGGTTCGATTCCTCAGCACCACATAAGCAAAAAGAAAAAAAGCCAGAAGTGGCGCTGTGGCTCAAGTGGTAGAGTGGTAGCCTTGAGCTGAAGAGCTGAGGGACAGCGCCCAGGCCCAGAGTTCAGGCCCCATGACCGGACCCAAAAAAAAAAAAAAAAAAAATAGGTCAGTAAAACCTACCACTAATCATTGCTTTATGTGACATATCTAACAATTTAGAACAAGGCTGAAAAATAATTGTTTTTCACTATTTTGGGCAGTGCCTTTGTGATATGAAAGTATAACTTCACTTGCATCAGTTGGTTGCACACAGAGGCTTTATTCTAGCCTTTCCATTATGCATATAATGTACTTGATGGGGTCTACCATCACTCCCCTCCCAGTTCTTTCTAGTTGCAGTGTGTGTGCGAACCCAGTTCTGTATGGGAGGACACTGGCGGTCACATGGAGGAGCTGCGGGGGTGAGGAGCCTGTCGGGAGCGGGGCACTACTAACCGCACTGCCAGCCCTGCCGCGGTGGGAGGGAAGAACCCACCCCGGGAAACGCGGGCTGAAGACTGACAGAAGCAAATTCCTACTCTTCCTCGTAATTTTCAGCACCATCACAAGATCGTGTTTCTAAACTAAATGCTAATAATAACCGTTCTGTCACTAGGTAGAGAAGAGGAACTGAGAGCTGCCTATGGATGAGAACTGGGAGTTAATGATTCAGGAGCAGTCACCTGTGCTCACAGACGGGAGAGCGATGTGTAAGCACTACCATCACCCCCTCCCCCCCCCCCCCCCCCCCCCCGCCACACGCGGTGCCTGGCACCAGCCCTAGGGAATCCCATTAATAAACCCACACACAAGGTAAAAAAGAAGGCTACCAATGCCCAAACATGGGCACTTTGGCCACTGCTGAAAGTAACTTTGCCATACTTCATCAAACGATGTAGAGCTTTGCTTCCTAAAAGTAGAAAGGATAGCTCTGACTGCTACACAGCAAGTCTAGTCACTGACTTTTTAGAATTGAAGTGCACCACTAAATGAGAACCACTGAAATGGGGGCAAGGAGACTAGATAGATGGACAGATAGATGGATGGATGGATGGATGGATGGATGGATGGATGGATGGATGGATGGATGGATGGATGGATGGATGGATGGATGGATGGATGGATGGATAGATGTACACACACACATATCTCAAAGATAAATGGGCTGAAGCGTCTACCTCCCAACGTCAGTGGGTCAGCAATGATTCAGGATCAACACGCCTGGCTTTCCCTCAGAGTTTTCTAAACTTCTGAAAAGTACATTTGGATGGAAACGCTGCCAGTACAAACGGCACTGCAGTTAACATCTTGGACACATGACCAGATTTTTATACCACTAATAAAGTGCTTAGTTAAAACACAGACAACTACAGAACTAAGCCATGAACACATCTCGAACTGAAGAGCTCTGCCGGCCGCTCATAATCCGTTACCTGGAAGAAGGCAGAAGGTCTCTCCAGCCCTCATCACCATATCAATGGCACATGCCACAAGAGAGAAGCACTAGTTTGTTTGATTGATCATGGTAGATAAACTCCAAATAACAGAGAAATTAACAAATGCTTGACATTTGCTCAACATCCATTATTCTGACACTGCTTTCAGAATTTCAAAGCCTGGGAGTATGCTTAATCAACATTCATATTCCCCCGTGGGCCGCAGGCACCATATTGCACCCCGCCTTCGTACTGATGAAAACTGCATATTGGCCATTTCCAAAATGCTCTGGGACTCCACAAGGGGCCCTTTTCTCTCTTGTTCCTGCTCTGCAGTTTTCTTCTAAACACCTCCAAGATAAAAGCATCTGCCAGTTTTTCTCTCTAGGGATGTATGCAAAATGAACTTAACAGTTTTAAGGCAGGAGTAACCCTCACATCTAAATTCATTCGGAGGACAGAACAGGGCCTAAGAGGCCTCTCTGGGGACAAAACCCTGCGGAAATTCTCCCCACACACAACAGTGGGGGCTTTATAAAATCTACGTCCAGACAATTTCCAATTCAAATGCCCAGCATAGCATGACCTTTGTCGGTTCTCCGGGCCCAAGATGCACCCATGATTTCTTTTTCTAACCAGCACAGACATTAGACGGGGCACCATGGCTGAGCAGGAGGTTCAATATTTGCATGTTCCTCTATTGTGAGGATGTAACAGTGACAGCACTGTGTCAAATTCTTTTCCCTCTAGAACTTTAACTCCATAGGAGAGGCATGGCTGACAGATGACGCCCCAACATCTGTGTTACGTACCCTGCGCAGCTGAGGAGTCCCGGATCCCTGTCAAAACATCACGGGGGTGACCTGCACCTTGCCCATGCCGCCTCCTTCCCCCTGCCCTGCCCCTGCCCCCAGACAGAAACACCTACAATGCAAACGGTGCCATTTTTAACAAAATATAAGGATGGCAAGACAGATGAACGTAATTTATAGTCATTAGGCTGTTCACGTAGCAGCTCAACATATGTTCTATAAATGCCCTATACCGAATAATTTATCAGGTCTGACACAGTGCACATCATATTGTTCTGTTTAATATACTTCCTAAAATTTTACAGATCAAGCATCACTTCTGAAAGCACAGAGAATGCACTAGAAAATATTTATTCACCTATTGTGATTTATTTTGATTACTCTTACAGCTACATGAAAAAGTACAACTCACAAAATTACAAGGTTAAGGTTTATACAGTCATTGCTTCATATACTAAAATATAACAAATGGTTCCACATCTGTGTTCCATTTTACTTTCATTTAGTGTTAAGGAAAACACTAAGCACTTAGTTGCCTACTAAACAGTGGACTTTTTTTTTTAAAAGAACTTGTGCCCCTCTATCTCAGCAGAGTAGTGGGGATTGAGGTCTTTACCACCATGCCCAGCCAATTTACTTGAAAATGTTTTATGTGGGTTGTCCCCAACAAGTCAAAACAAATGAAAAAGATTAGAAATAGAAATATTCTCCCACAAAGGAGAATATTTGAGTGGTTTTGCACATCAAAGATGAGTATGTGTTACCCTGATCATTATCGAAAGAACTCTTCAGTTCCATTCGACCAACTACTTCAGGAAAGAATACTAAGAAACAAACCGTGTTAATTTCCAATGGACTACTTTATCTAAAATGCACTAAAATGAGGTGAAAACAAGACAAGGAAATACCCTTGTAAAGTTTTGTTTCCATTTAGGAGTGATCAAAAAAATGAGAACTGGCCCAACGTATCAACAAAAGAATCATCTCGACAGTAAGATTTCTGGGCACCCTAAGAAACAAACGCCACAGCCCAGAAATACCTCAAAAACTTGACTTTACCACTGCCTGGCAGGAGAGCTGCCGGTCAGATACCTCAGGGCAGCAAGAAAACCAGGAACCCATATAACACTGCAGTGCAAGTTGGACACGGAGGTGAAAACACCGTGAAAACACCAGGCAGATGACCACACCGCACCTCAGAAAGGAAAGATAAAGACGGCAAAGTCAAACAAGAATTCAGGAGACAAAACGGTACAGTCCCCATCTTCCACGAGAGACGTTGGAAAGGAAGCTGTCATGGCTTGCTGCATGGTGACGCTGGCAAAGGCAGCGGAGGCCTGGCGCTCTGGCTCTGCCTGCAGGGAAGGCTTTATCTGAGGGGACGGTCATCAGCAGATGGTCTCACCTCCAAAGCCTCAGGAGGGGTTCCCCGAGGGTGTGCTGTACAGTTTCACTAGACCCCAATCATCACGTCACTCTGTTGCTTTATTTCTGGACAAGAAATATATCTTACCTTTCTGAGATTATTTTCTGGTTACAAGCCAGCCATTATGAACCTTTCACTGAATCACGGCATAGAGCACTTACGGGATAAACAATTATAAAAATAACTCTGTCACGAGCGCATATTTTATTTTATTTAGTGATGTAATAAGCTTAGGGGCATATATCAGGTCCAAAATGGTCTTGGTCATTAATTTAAGCAATAAATCACAGGTCTTGCCAACAATGACGGCAAACAGATGCTAACAAGTATATTATTTAATATTGCCATGTGTTATAAAAATGTAAGTGTGCTCAAGACAAGTCTTAAATTTTCATAATAATATGCATTTAATACATTTCTGTTTTGACACAAGCAGGAGTCAGATTTATAGGTCCCGTCCCATAGCTGCTCATTCTGTGAACATCGCAGTGTATTCTGAAGGATTTTTTTAAAAAAAACAAAACAGGAGAAAACCTTTTAAACTGCCTGCTTGCATTATTACTACCTTGTTTTGGAATAAATAATAGCATAAGTTGAAACTCATTAAGAAGAGTGAATCTACTGCTTTATGTATCCAGAAAAACAAAAACAAAAACTTTTTTGTTAATTTTTTAGAGGGCTCTGCTGGGTTTTTGAACTCAGAACCTTAGGCTTGCTAATAAGCCACTTTACCACTTGAACCATGTCCCCAGTCCTGACATTACAATTTTTAAAGAAAATTATAATCTAAGAAACTACAAAACCACTGTGGTGCACACATGCACACACACACCAACACGGGGCTTGAATGCAGGGCCTCACGCTCTTGCTCCGCGTTTTCACTCAAGGTTGGTGCTCTACCTCTTGAGCCGCAGCTCTGTTTCCAAGAGCAGTTTTAAGCCAAGTTGGCCAGCTAATATTTTCACATTCATTTTGAACTGTTTCACATAATACCAGACCAAAACTGCTAACTTAACTAATGAATGTTTCATAGTCAAAATCTTGGAAGTAACAAGCCACAAGAAAACCTTCTTTTATGTTCTTATACAAAACCCATGGACTAATGCAGTATGGTGTCAAATCACAACAAACAATCTGCCATGGAGTTGTCCTCTCCATGAGGGTGACAGATTATCCCCGATAAAACCACCCTGTCTCCCCTCACCAGCAGGTTCACACGTGTCCCACCAGACGGAAGTCAGAGCCAAGAAATCAATTTTTTTAGGCTTTCATAAATAAAGTAAATAAGTACAGCGTCTTTCCATCCACGCCAAGCATGTCTGTGTGCAGGTTACTCTGTGAGATTCCCTCCAGGCAGCCCCCACTGTGGCGGGTGGGTCCTGGCTGTGGAAGCAGGACGGCGTGCTTTCCGATACTCAAGGAAGCAGTGCCTGGAGTACAAAAACTAAATTTTCTTCATTAAATGTACTGAAGCAGATATTAAGAATGCACTTAATACGCTGGCGCTGGTCGGCGGGCCGGTTACTGACGATGAGCTGTCAGCTGGCCTTGGCGGCAGGCGCCTGGCTCGCGCCCGCTGAAGGACAGCACTGCCTTCCCTTGTGTGTGAGCTCTATTCATCTCCCGAGCGTTTACTAAATCACAGGCCTGTGCGCACACGGCCCACGTTTCTGCGTGTGCAAACCAATGATGGATGGCCTCGTCAACGGGTTTCCTGCCACTCCAATCATCAGACCTCAGCTGCAGAGCAGATCAGAACCAGCAAATAGATTTTGCAGGCTCGACCAAAAAAGAAGTTCTCGCCATCAGTGTCGCTGACACTCTGCCCTACTATTTGTTGTCTTAACCAATTATTTGGGCAGAATATTTGATGGGTGTTCAGATACTGTAACCTAGAGTGTCTCCCTAATGTTTGCTAGGCTGTAATTTTATTTATGACAAAATAGCCAAGGTATTTAAGGGTGAGGGATCTGATAGTGAAATTTATGTTAAAACAATCTTCCTTCTGGGAACAGCCTGCAAAACCTTACAAATAGTCTATATCATCCTATCATGTGCAATATTACATTGCAATGTCAGAGCGTTGGCCAGTGCACTTAAAAGGAAATTCCAAGGGAATTACCAGTCTGTAAACCATTTTAGCCTTTTAAAACAATAACTCATGGGAGCGCTCTTATTTATCATCTACATAACGGCATAAACCACTTAAAAATTCCTCTGACAGTTACAAACTTAGATGACAAGAGTTCAACTGGTCAAAGAAAAAAGCCTATTAAAAGACACACATTCTCAGTTCCAAATATCTACATTCTGGGTGTCTTTCCTATGTGCCACTGAGTACTCTTCTTTTCAGCTATCGCTGATCTATGGAACAGACAATAATAGCACACTCATATCCTTCACCCAGAAACAGTAACTTTACAAAAAATGGATGAACTTAGCACAACACATCATAGCAAATGGGGTGGCGCTAAAGCACCAAACAGCTTGCTATAAATAAGCTGCTTTGAGAAATACGTTTGCAAAAAATAAAAAATAAAAAAATCAAAGGAAAAAGTCCCATTTATCCAGCAGCCAGCTAGGCAGGGCGGGCAGCAGGCATCAGCACAAGCACCACCAGCCCCGCCACGTACCTCAACCTTACTATCAAGATTAAGCTCGCTTTTATTGCGCACAAAGGTCACCTGTATTAGGTCAAGATTCAAAGTCCCTTGTCAGGAAAGGTTGATATATTCCAACCTTTCCTATGCTATGCATCAAATTTTTCATGGTAAAGTCATATTCAGAAGACAGTATATTCAGCAATTTATTGTGCCATTGTAATACGATGCGGAATACAATCGTCCAGAAAGCCATCCCATGAATAAAATATTTTCTATGACAGTGTGCCAAATCTACACTCCTTATACAGACGAAAGAAAATGAACTAAGTCTTATTTCCACACTTTAGGAGAGTGTGGGGGGGAATTACTGTCCCCCAAAATATAATCTGTAGCATAATTTTGTCTGACTTTCAAAGTCTTTTGCTATAGGCAATGTTTTGTCAGTGTTATTCAAATGTTAAAGTAATTTTTTAAATGCAAAGATCTCTAACCTGTTTTAACACTTTTATCTCAATCTGGCCTGAACCCTTCAAGTGAACTACGCTTTGGCTTAGCACCCACTGTGATAGTATCTATGATCAGCTCAGCAGAAAGGACTTGCCCAATTCATTATCATCATGCTACTGCATAATTCCTGCAGTCTGTACTACCATGATAAACTATCTTACTCATTCTTCAAGTTTAATACCTATGTTAAATACTAAAATTAAGGTTCCCAGTCATAATTACCTGGATTATCCTATAAAATCTCCAGGAGACACACACCTGAACCCACACATTTACTGGAAGACAGCATTCCCTGCTGTTTTTCATTATAATTACATTATAATTTTTTTAACAGTGGAATAACTGGCAGTTGAAAATGTATCACTTAGGCTTAAAAGTTCTGTAGGAGTAAGTTCTGATGTGATAAATCCTCAGGTTTAGCACTGGAACATTTCCAAATTCCTACAAAAAATACTGTAATGTTCCTAAACTTAGCTGATTGATCTGTTTTGAAAAGGATTAATTTTCCTAAATGAGACATGTGTATATGACTTTAAAAAAAAATAATAAAACAAGCACCCAGGTGCCAGTAATCCTAGCTGCTCAAGAGGCAGAGATTAGAAGGACTGCATTCAAAGCCAGTTTGGGTAATAAGTTCATGTAACCCCATCTCAACCAATACATACATGAAGAGATGTACCTTCTCTTCTTCCCTTTCGGCTTCTGTTTATCATGAGCCTGTTTTCCCAAGCATGCCAGAGGCTGAGATCAGGAAGACTGAGGTTCAAAGCCAGCTGGGAAAGAAAGACTGTGAGATTCAATCTCAACAGAAAAAACCAGGACTCCTATCATGCCAGCTACAGCAGGAAATGTAAATAGCTGTAAATAACTGTAAATAACCTGAGTAAAAAGCTACAGGCCTGGCTCAAGCAGTAGAGTAGTAGTCGAGCAAAACAAGAACATTGAGTTTAAACCCCAGTAGTGTCAAAAAAACATTAAATAGAAGGGATGATACATAGGAGTAGAACAAGCTTTCTTTAGGTAAGCTCCATGGAATGCCTATTGTAGAATGTGCTGTAATATCCACAGTCTCCCCACTGAGACATGGGCCTGGACCACCGCTTCCCACACGAACTCATGCAAGGAAAAGTAAGGAGAAAGCCTGCTGCCCCGTGTTTCTGAACACTCAAAGAACTGAGGGGGCGGAGCTAGAGATGCCTGTGCTCCATCTGTGCCGCCTCCTTTAGGGAAAAAAAGCCATAATAATTAGAGCAAACTGGGTTGGGCAACTTCCCACGAGTTATGCCACAAGTCCCACGCTAGGAGCGTGTGTCAGAGCCTCCGAGGGGAAGTGCACAAGTCCCACACTAGGAGCGTGTGTCTGAGCCCTCCAAGGGGAAGTGCACAAGTCCCACACTAGGAGGGTGTGTCTGAGCCTCCACGGGGGAGTGCACAAGTCCAGTCCCACACTAGGAGGCTGTGTCTGAGTCTCACCAGCTGCCTTGGGCGGGTGTGAGGCAGGGGCTGGGCAGAGGGGAGCCCTGGTTGGCTCCATCTGTCAGTGTCTATGGTGCAAACATCCTCCCCGCGGCAGAGGGGGAAGGGGGGTTCACTACCAGGGTGAGGCTGTGGCATGCAGAATCTGGAAAACATGCTCCGATGCAATCCTTCCAGCAACCACGAGCTGGAAGCTGCAGCTCCAGGACCCACTGGCCCCTGGCCATGTTCAGCCCACGGACTTGGTCTGTTTGGCCAGAGAAATGTTGGCCCACACAGTGTCTTAAAATTTCAAACACGTTGAAAACAAGGGATATTTTTCTTTAAAAAAGGAAAACATCTGCAGCTACTCTGGAGGCAGGGATGTGGGAGGACTGCAATTCAAGACCAGCCCCGGGCAAAACGTCAGCAAGCTCTGGTGGCGATCACCAAGTCCAGCAGGGAGGCCCACCGCTGCCATGCCGGCTGCACCAGAGGCGGGCGCAGGGGGAGCACTGGCCCAGGCGAATGCTCAAACTGTGTCTAGAACACAGAGAGCCAGGTGCCCAGCAGGAACGGGGTCCTGAGTTCACACTCCAGCAAAGCCCAAACTAAACATTAAGGAAAGGAACAGCAAGTCAGGGGCACAGCTAAGGAGTCCCCACCCCTGACCAGCAAAGCACGCAGGCTGGAAAGCAGCTACTAGTGCAGTCACAGGGCCACACCTCCTCCTCCCCCCAGCCAGCTGAACCCATGTCCTGTCCTCCATGCCCACCTGGCCCGGGGGACAGGCAAGGGGTCTGTCCTCCAGCAGCAGACAAGGGGTTGGGTAGACAGCTGTCCTCCGACACAGAACGCGGGCCACACCACCGAGGAGGACATCTCTCATAGAGGCTGCAGTTGGTGCACTTCAAGGACTGGACGGCAAGGGGATCTCTAGTCGCCACCTCTGCTTCTCTCCAAGTCACTGAATGTGAACCGAGAAGAGAGCAGCACACTTGTGCAGCAGCTCTTAGGATCTGCCTGTGGAGATGACCAACATGCCCGCCAAAAATCCAAAGCGTTGCACACATGCGAGGAGCAGTATTTTATTTTAAATCTATAGCTATGAGTCGGCCTCCAAAAACACAAACCTAGACAATTTTAACTCTGCCTGTGAAGCAACATTCGTGAGCTGCCTGCCTGTTACACACGAGCAGGAAGAGTGTGGGATGTTTAATGTGATACAACCAAGCGTCTGTCTCCTAGCCCCCGCCCATTTACCACTTTAGCTCAATGGGGCTTGAAGTGTAAGTTAATTTCAAATTTTATTAGCTTTCTCTACCAATATTATCAGCAAAAACAAATAGCAGTGTAATTTACCTTAAGCAAAAGATGTTATCAGCTTGGGAGTCATGTAGACAGAAAGGAAAATTGAAAATAAAAAAGCCAATTGCCAGTCTAATTCCCCATGCCGTTGTAAGAAGGCACACTTTAGTGATACCTTGTCCCCCAGATCCCAGTGAGGCCGACTGCAAGAGCCTGAGATACCCTAGCAGAAAGCACGGATTGCAGGGGGCTGTGGGGTGCGGCAGGCACGTTCCTACTCATCCTAAAGCATCCCTAATCAAACAAACCCGCTCTGACGACCAGAGAGTGACCACAAATACCCATAACCGGTGGAGATTCATGAATGTGCACGGTATCTGTCTGAAGCCTTCATACTGCTAGGTGATGTGAAGCAGCAGCAAGCCAATTGGCTGATGAGCCAGCTGAGGCAAACACCTGCATCCCACAGGTTAGCAGACTTGCATTATGCTAGCAGAGGATCTGGGACGTTTCCACAGTCTTAAATGATAACCCTGGGAACCCCCAAGAGTTCGCTATGCCTCCTACTCCCTCCATGGGAAGATTACAGTGAGATTAGCTTGTCCCTTCTTATTACTAGAGCAAAGGTCAACTCTTAACCATGGCCAAATACTAAAAATAAATGTACGTAGAGGAGAAAGGGGGCAGGGACGGAGTCTCAGCTGTGTCCTGCCTGCTGCTCCCTGGACTACCTCAGAAAAACAGAATCACCTACTATCACAGCCAGCATGTGCTCAAGAAAAGACTTGGTACCGCATTTGTGCTTTTGACTGAACCACACCATTAAAAGACATTCACCTACCTGATGGTTTTCCACTACTTGAATTACTTTTTTTTCAAAATACTCATTCTCAAGATCTTCAGATTACTCTAAGTTTAACCATTCCAAGCACTATCAATGGCTGAATCACTAAATGGCAATTATTTCAGACGCATTAAAAAAAAGACCTAAGTAATTTTCACATTCTGCTTTGGATGGAAAATTAGAGCCCTGTTATCTTGATGAGACTCCAGATACTTGGCAGGTCACAGTTTAACAGAGTAACATTTTATATCCTCTATCTATCATCTATCTATCTACCTATCCATCCATCCATCCATCCACCCACCCACCCACCCACCCACCTGCAAGAACTGAAAGTGTGGAAAAGCACGGAATTGTTCCTTGGTATGAGTGAAGAACTGGACTTCCTCTACACCGAGAGCTAACAGGAAGGAGTAACAACTCCTAAACACGTTCCTCTTGCTTCAAAGTGTAAGAATAGGGGCTGGGGTGATGGTGGGAGAATACCTGGCTAGTAAGTGCAAGGCCCTGGGTTTGAAAGCCAAGTACCTACAGAAAGGGTTGGATTTGTGACCAGCAAGCACCATCTTCAAATACTTGGGCACAGACTACTCCACTCTGGTCTTAAGCCCATGGCCCCAACCACAGCCCTGGATCCAGATGTCAGTTCTATGCCCAGTGAGAGTTCTCTTTAGGAGGACAGCATTCTTGTGATCACTGGCAGCCAGCCCACCGCAAAAGCAACTTGTCAGCAGGAAGGGAAAAGGAGCAGACTTCTTGAATCAAACATCTGAAAACATCTCCCTTCACTGAAACTCAATTCAAACACAGGAAAATTCATTATTTGCCCATCTCCTATAAGATATTCATGATTATATATATATGTATGTATATACGTATGTAGTGTGTGTGTGTGTATATATATGTGTGTGTGTCAATTTTCACACATATTGCACAGAGACCTTATATGTTATTGTTCAAGCTTTAAGGACAAGTCAAAACCAATGAAGAAAATTGTACAAAATGTGTAATAAAACCATAATAATAAACTCAGTCCACATTTGTTGAACATTAAATGATAAGATAGCATTGTCTTCTCTTGGCTCTTTCCTCCTAAGGAAACAGTCTTCTAACCATTCTACCTACAATGGGTTATTACTTAGAAAACCCAAGTCGGTGGCTAAATATAGATTTTAAAATAAAAGCAATAGTCTAACAACATGAAAAATTTTCCCAAAACTAATAAATAAGAAATATAACCACACATGGATTCATTGCCAAATAACCTTATCTGACTATTTCTTTCAAATACTTCACAGGAATTGATATTCATCTGACTTTTGTTACTATACAAATCCAAAGAAGCACAAATACCCAATAAAAAGTAAGCACTTTTTTTGGAACACAAAAGGACCATCTATCCATTAACAAAATAACCTGTCAGAACAGTTTTCTAATTAAACCACAATGTAGCATATACATATAATTTTATGTAATAATAAAAAATCATTAGTGCTAGGCACTAGTGGCTCACAGGTACAATCCTAGCTACTCAGGAGGCTGAGATCTGAAGATCTCGATTCAAAGCCAGTCAAGCAGAAAAGTCCGTGAGACTATTATCTCCAATAGACCAACCACTAAAAAGCCAAAAGTGGGCCAGGTGCTAGTGGCTCACACGTATAATCCTAGCTACTCAGGAGGCTGAGATCTGAGGATCACGGTTCAAAGACAGGAACGTCCGTCCATGAGATTCTTATCTCCAATCAACCACCAGAAAACCCGAAGTGGTGCTATGGCTCAAGTAGCAGACTGCTAGCCTTGCACTGAAGAGCTCAGGCCGAGTTCAAGCCCCATAACCAACAACAACAACAAAAGCCCAAAATGGACCTATGGCTTAAGTGGTTAGAGTGCTAGCCTTGAGCTGAAAACTCAGCACCTAGGCTCTGAGTTTAAATCTCAGGAACAGCACACACATACACGTGCACGTACATACACATCATCATAAACACACACATACACGTGCACGTACATACACATCATCATAAAAGTTTAATAAAGAAATACACAACATTCCCACCTAATGATCAATAATAAACTATGCCTAGCTATCTTTGCTGAATATATGAATTAATGCCACTATTTAAGTCTTGTAAATTAACTCTATTTCTTTGACAAAACCACAAATAGAATTGCTAGTTCAATAAAAAGACTTTTTCATCCTTAATGAGCCATATTCACTCATTATTCGGGAACTCAGGTTCACCACACATTATTAAAAGTGTAGAAAACTGACCACAAGTTGAGAGAAACAAGGCTAACAGGAATAGTTATTAAGTATTTCAATAGTATTTTAATTAAGCCCAGTGTTCAATCATAATTCAGAAAAACTAGTGAATCTAAGTTTTAAAATGCCATTATGTATCAAGTATCATCCATGTAAGTGTTTTAACATTTGGGCCGATCTCCGACAATGCCCTGTCACTGAGTGGCACCCGGCCCTGAATGGTGACTTGGAAAGAGAGTGAACACAACGACGCCACGGAGAAGGCTAACGACACTCAGAAGCCACAGAAATAAGAGAAAAACTAACCAGAAAGAGTAAAACAAAATGAAGAATAAGACAATCATGAATAATACGGGGGGGGGGGGGGTTAGGTGGAAGAATTAGGTGGAAGAAAGGAAAGGTCTCCTTGAACATCAAGGGAAAAATGAAAAGC
Organism: Dipodomys spectabilis; assembly: GCF_019054845.1. Lineage (NCBI taxonomy): Eukaryota > Metazoa > Chordata > Mammalia > Rodentia > Heteromyidae > Dipodomys > Dipodomys spectabilis. Next base: position 2,177,053 of record NW_024870785.1, on the reverse strand, counting down.
AAAAGAATGTTTAAAAGCACACTAGCAAAGATCTCTAACCGGTATGACCCATAAAAGACCTACACTCCACGCAGACAGGCAGAGCAGATCAATAAATACAGGCAAATCAGTTCACAATAAATGCCAATGTGCCAGCAGAAAAATTAGGCAAAAGACACCAAGGTGTCCTGAAAATCCAAGAAGAAAATTAAATCTTCAAAAACCTTTGGAATAATGTACACTGTATTCTAATTTTTAAAATGCTGTGAGCTGCAGTGTGCTTAGTGCTTGAGTGAGTCCAGATTTTGATCCCCAACACAAATGGAAGAACAGGATGGAAGGAAGAAGAGAGGATGGGAGGGAGGGGATGCTAGCGTAAGCCGCTGGTCACAAGATCTCTTTTTCTTTGGAAGAACTGGTTTTGGCCTTGTGTTTGCTAGGCAGAGACTCTGCCACTCATGGCAAACCTCCAGCCCGACAAGTGTCATTCTTGATTCAACACATTAAGTCAGATAAGCTGATGTTAGGTGAAATGAACCCCAAGATAAGGATTCACATTTTTTTCTTTCTTGTGATTGTTTCTAACACATTTATAAGATGATTTCTTTGTTGCTTTGTACGTCCTTCCCCCACGGTATAACCCCTGCTTTCACTGTATTTGATGTCGGTATAATTTGTGGAGGGGAAGGGATGGGAAGGGAAACAAGGGAGGAGGCAATAATGCTTGATAAGAAATGTACTCATTATCTTGCCTATGTAATTGTAACCCCTCTGTACGGTATTTTCACAATAAAAAAAAAAAAAATGACTCTCTTCAGTACTGGCAAAAGCTACAGAGACAGACGCCCGTACTGATACCAGTACAGGCCTTTTGAGAGCAATCTATCAATACACACCAAGATCCTTTAAAACCTAAATATCCATAGTACACACTGGACAGTATGTTGAAAGTGAACTGTACAACTTGTGGGTGGGTAGGTAGGAAAAGGAGGGGAAATCTGGGAGAAAGTGAGGAAAGGGATGACACTGTCCCCTCAAAAATGTACTCTTCACTTGACTATGTACGTGCAACTGCTCTGTACACCACCTTTATGATAATTTTTTTTAAATCCTAAATATCCTTAACAAGAGGCTGTCAATGTGTGGTCACGGGTCTCCTGGAACCTGAGACCCTTTTGGGGCCTACAAGGTCAAAACCATTGTAAGACATTACTTCCTTTTTCCCCTGTATTGGGTAAGACTTCCAACTCCTAAAAATAAATCAAGGCCAGGGCACTCTAACCAAATTAATTGTCATTGTATTCTTCACCTTCACACGTACCTGGAGAAAGATACGTCTCTAATAAGAATACTCATTAATTACATCTCTTGTCCTCCTAAAATTCTATATGCCAAAATAAGTAAACAGCAAGCACACCTCCTGTGTGTCAGAATACTCCGTGTTGGGAATGCACCTGCAGGATTGTCTGAGCGCTGAGCTAGCCTTTTTCCATGCCACACATTCTTCCTTGAATGAACAATGAACAAAGTACAATTATTCAGATTTGGGTATCTGGCAGATACTCTCTCGGAAAAAAATGACATGAGCTTGTCATCTCAAGGAAAACAACTAACAGCATTTGTTGCCAATGATAGAATTCGAGCTTTCAAGGGAAATTCAAATACTGGAAAGCTAATATCCATCCCCATAAACTTGACAGCTGCAAATCTTACAGACTTGTGAGGAAATCAGTGTGACTATTAACAAATCTCTTTTTTTGATACTGAATAATGAAAGGTAACGTTTGAAAAACTGGTATGGTTCATCACCAACATCTTCAAACGAAGGATGCAGGATGAAGGAGGCAAAGCTCAACTGACTACACTGTAATATTGTGAAAAGTTCCTAACAAAGTTGCAGATCCCACACTGCAACTAGTGTTTGAGAAAATACCACTTGTGGCTGGGCATGACTGCTAACGCAAATAATCCTTGCTACTTGGGGAAGCAGACCTAAGAATTACAAAGTTTAGGGCAAACCTGGGTTAAATATATATATATATACATATATATATATACATATATATATATATAATATAATTTTATGTGTGAAACTATATATGTATGTGTATATGTATGTATATATGCATGTGTGTACTATGCATAGACACACGCAGATCTGCGTGTGTGTATATACACAGATACACACACAGATCTGCATGTGTGTATATACACAGATACACACACAGATCTGCGTGTGTATCTATGCATAGATACACACACAGACATAGTGAGACTCATCAGTGCCAATGGCCGTGTGAGGTGGTACAACCTACAGGGAAACACAAAGGATGGGCACAACACCTGGAGCCCATCATCCCCAAGATGTAGGAAACACCAACAGGAGAGCTGCGATCCAGGGCAGCCCAGGCATAGCGCAAGACCCTATCTCAAAAAGAACCGATGCAAAACAAGGACAGCAGAATGAATCCAGTGGCAGAGCACCTGCTTACCAAATGTGAGGGCATGCGCAAAGCCCCGTCTCCCAGGGGGTTGGATCTGTAGGCTTTCTGCAGTAACAAAAATAGCTAAAACTGACCCCAAATTACCTAAAAAGCCTACTAACTTACTGTTCCCTTTTTCACCTTCATGGAGGCTGGAGTTTCCTCAGATTCTTTTACAAAAAACATGTCAAGATTGGAGGTGTGGCTCGGCTGGTAGCCTGCCAGACAAGGAGTGAAAGCATCAGGTACTGATTTGAGTTTCAGTTTCAGACAAATAAAAACACGTGTGGCAACAAATTCAATGCTAAAGGAATCGACTTCCCTCACGAAAGGAGGCGTTCATTTGCAAAAGAGCACAGCAGTGTCTTTTCTCACTATTTTTTAAAACATTACTATTCTCTGTATGTTTATAAGAACACTAATTTTTGAAATAAATAAGCACCCATTTTTAAATTTCTCAGATTATATTTATATTGGGGTAGATATAACTCACATAAACAACAATTCTTTGGGGATCTTTAATACTGGTTTAGAGTATAAAGGAATGTGGAAACCAAAAGGGTTAAATATACTTATGACATAGTCACTTCCAAATTCTGGGAGACGACAGTAAGAAAATAAGCAAACTTGACATTAGGACTGTGTGAAAAGAAATTTAAAAATCTGAGTACAACACTTGTATGACAGTGCTCACAATACATCGGGTAGAAAGATTTACCCACCAAAGGAGGAGAGAGGGTGATTCAAAAAAAAAAGGAGATGAGAAGTAGCCAATCCCTAGTGGCTCATGCCTGCAATCCTAGCTACTTGGGAGACTGAGGTGAGGAGGAGGACTGGTCCAAGGCTAGCCTGAACAAAAGTTCATGAGACACCCGCTAGGCATGGTGGCAGGCCCCTGTCATTCCAGCCATGTGAGACTGATGACCAGGGCTCCAGGCAAGCCCAGGGAGAAAGGCCCACAAGATTCCATCTCAGAGCCAACCTGCCACTGAGCCAGGCCTGTTAGCTAGGAGGAAAAGAAAGCTCTCCTGCTCACATCCAGCAGACACCCCTGAGTGCCATCTCCCCTCTGGCACCTCCCATGCCAGTCCTCCCCAGGGGTAATTTGTGGTCAGTTTGCAGTTAGGACTTCTCCGTAGGTGGTAGGGGCAGAGGAATGTGCGCCTAACCTGACTCAGGGCTTCAAGCATGTGTTGTGACTCACTTATACTTAAAACCAGGGGTGGCAACCTGGTCATATACCCAGACCCCTTCCAAACGCTGACTGGTGAGCCATGGTCCCTTGTGTCCCTATCACTACCCCACCACCATAGCCCTGAACTCTCCCACACCCCAAATCCTAGGAAACAACTGCATTTCCCTTTTTATGATGAGGATGAGGATGATGATTAAACTCCTTGCTTGCTACTTTGTGTGTCTCCATTTCTTCGTTGGAGATGCCAAGAATCAAGCCTTCACCTGTAAAGGATCCTGTAAAGGATCACAGGAGTGCCCCCCACATCCTGCTTGTTCTTTGAACAAGGTCGGGGGTCTCCCTGACCCCTTTCCCCCAGGCAGGCACAGTCAACCGCCTGTTCCCATCTCCTAAGTAGCTGGGATACAGCAAGCATGGCCTCTGAGCCCAGCACTAAATAGCTCTTTAATTCCTTTTGCAGATTATTTTGACCTGTCTAAAGAAAACTGCCTGTACCAAGAAAACTGGTTATTTTCTGAAGGTATCTGGGAGGTGTGAAATGTATTTGGGTGGCTCATGAATAAGAGAGAGAAGAGCGTAAAAGAAAAGCAAGCTGGCATGACATCCCCACAAACGGAGGCCTTCCCAAGGGCTGGCAAGAGTAGCAGGAGGTTACTTCTTACGGAGGACACAAAATATTTGCTATCAAAATAAGTAAGGAGAAATACAAAGCAGAAATGCATATACATAAATTGAGCAGAATATAAAAAGTGTGTCTTCTAAAACTACCCAGAAAAACCTTCCTTTGCTTTGACTGGCCAATCTTGACCCATTTCACTACTCATGAGTAAAGTCAACACAAGTTACTGATACAAAGTTAAATTCCAATTTGTCAAATGTGTGCCTTATTGGCAAGTCTGGCAAAATCCCAAGGGTTCTACATAGATAAATATTGCCCTAAATTAAATCTGAATATTGGAAAGAGGGACAGCTTATAGACTAGGAAAACCAATCCACCAAAAAAAACCTTAGATTAAGAAAAAAAGTGTCACGTTTTACTTCAATTTGTATTGACATCTATTTGCAATCATTTCTCTCTCCTCAATACCATGCTAACAGATCGAGACCCAACCCAAGGCCACAGCCCAAAAAGCTCTTCAACAGGCCACAAATCTAAATGGCTCAAGTCTGGATTTGGCTCTTAATCAGATCAAAATAAACACAACCACCACCAAGAAGACAAGAGCAGACTATACTTTGAAGACAGCACAGCCATGATAACCCAGCTGTATGGAACTGGTTCTTCATGGAATATGTGGGTATATTTTTACATCGTGAAGATGCAGAATCTTTATTACATATCCTAAAGACCTTTCTTACAAAGTTGAGTAACCCTAAAACTCACTGAGACATGTTTGGGGGAGGAGGGAGATATGAAATACACCTGGAGTAAGTGTGTGTGTGAGAGAGAGACAGAGAGACAGACAGAGAGACAGACAGAGAGAGAGAGAGAGAGAGAGAGAGAGAGAGAGAGAGAGAGAGAGAGAGAGAGAGAGAGAGAAAGAAAGCAGGCAAGCCCACAAGAGCAACAGTCACATTTGGTTGTTCAAATGGCCAGTACTCAGAACAGACTCGCTGTGTGGCTGGTCTAAGCCCGGAAACAGTCACCTCTTTGAACCAGTCAGTAGCATGAGAGCATTCGGATTCTGCAAACCTGGTTTCCACAGTGAGTGTAGCAAACTCTATTTACTCCTTAAGTCTACAATATTATTTTCCTTTTGCCCAGACCGCGCTGGCACAACCCATTCCCAGTATCCCTTAACTAATTAGCATGCATTGAAGAAGCACCTACTGTGCGCCCACCACCAAGCTTCCAATCAATAAGCACCCACTGACCTGCAAAGGGCTGGTGCAGGGGTAGATGGATTCTCTCTCCGGATACTCGTCCAGAGCCAGGCCTCCTGTGGCACAAGGTTTCTGAAGACCCTGGCACAAGAGCTCACCTGGGTACCGTGGCACAAGCGCTAACCTGGGGCCCCTGACACAAGTGATCACCTGATGACCCTGACACAAGTGATCACCTGAGGACCCTGACACAAGCACTCACCTGAGGACCCTGACACAAGCACTCACCTGAGAACCCTGACACAAGCACTCACCTGAGGACCCTGACACAAGTGATCACCTGGGGCCCCTGACACAAGTGATCACCTGGGGACCGTGACACAAGCACTCACCTGAGGACCCTGGCACAAGCACTCACCTGAGGACCCTGACCCAAGCACTCACCTGAGGACCCTGGCACAAGCGCTCACCTGAGAACCCTGGTACAAGCACTCACCTGGGGACCCTGACACAAGCACTCACCTGATGACCCTGACACAAGCGCTCACCTGAGGACCCTGACACAAGTGATCACCTGAGGACCCTGACACAAGCACTCACCTGAGGACCCTGACACAAGCACTCACCTGAAGACCCTGACACAAGGGATCACCTGAGGACCCTGACACAAGCGCTCACCTGAGGACCTTGACACAAGCACTCACCTGAAGACCCTGACACAAGCGCTCACCTCAGGACCCTGACACAAGTGATCACCTGAGGACCCTGACACAAGCACTCACCTGAGGACCCTGGCGGAAGCACTCACCTGAGGACCCTAACACAAGAACTCACCTGAGGACACTGACACAAGCGCTCACCTGAGAACCCTGACACAAGAACTCACCTGAGGACCCTGACACAAGCACTCACCTGAGGACCCTGACACAAGCGCTCACCTGAGGACCCTGACACAAGCACTCACCTGAGGACCCTGACACAAGCACTCACCTGAGGACCCTGACACAAGCACTCACCTGAAGACATTGACACAAGTGATCACCTGAGGACCCTGACACAAGCACTCACCTGAAGACATTGACACAAGCGATCACCTGAGGACCCTGACACAAGCGCTCACCTGAGGACCCTGACACAAGTGATCACCTCAGGACCCTGACACAAGTGATCACCTGAGGACCCTGGCACAAGTGATCACCTGAGGACTCTGACACAAGCACTCACCTGAGGACCCTGACACAAGCACTCACCTGAGGACCCTGACACAAGCGATCACCTGAGGACCCTGACACAAGCACTCACCTGGGGACCCTGACACAAGCACTCACCTGAGGACCCTGACACAAGTACTCACCTGCGGACCCTGACACAAGCACTCACCTGAGGACATTGACACAAGTGATCACCTGAGGACCCTGACACAAGCACTCACCTGAGGACACTGACACAAGCACTCACCTGAGGACCCTGACACAAGCGCTCACCTGATGACCCTGACACAAGCACTCACCTGAGGACCCTGACACAAGCACTCACCTGAGGACCCTGACACAAGGGATCACCTGAGGACCCTGGCACAAGTGATCACCTGAGGACTCTGACACAAGTGATCACCTGAGGACCCTGGCACAAGCGCTCACCTGAGGACCCTGACACAAGCGCTCACCTGATGACCCTGACACAAGGGATCACCTGAGGACCCTGGCACAAGTGATCACCTGAGGACTCTGACACAAGTGATCACCTGAGGACCCTGGCACAAGCACTCACCTGAGGACCCTGACACAAGCGCTCACCTGAGGACCCTGACACAAGCACTCACCTGAGGACCCTGGCACAAGCACTCACCTCAGGACCCTGACACAAGCACTCACCTGAGGACATTGACACAAGTGATCACCTGAGGACCCTGACACAAGCACTCACCTGAGGACCTTGACACAAGCACTCACCTGAGGACCCTGACACAAGCACTCACCTCAGGACCCTGACACAAGTGATCACCTGAGGACCCTGACACAAGCACTCACCTGAGGACCCTGGCGGAAGCACTCACCTGAGGACCCTAACACAAGAACTCACCTGAGGACACTGACACAAGCGCTCACCTGAGAACCCTGACACAAGAACTCACCTGAGGACCCTGACACAAGCACTCAGCTGAGGACCCTGACACAAGCGCTCACCTGAGGACCCTGACACAAGCACTCACCTGAGGACCCTGACACAAGCACTCACCTGAGGACCCTGACACAAGCACTCACCTGAAGACATTGACACAAGTGATCACCTGAGGACCCTGACACAAGCACTCACCTGAGGACACTGACACAAGCGATCACCTGAGGACCCTGACACAAGCGCTCACCTGAGGACCCTGACACAAGTGATCACCTCAGGACCCTGACACAAGTGATCACCTGAGGACCCTGGCACAAGTGATCACCTGAGGACTCTGACACAAGTGATCACCTGAGGACCCTGACACAAGCACTCACCTGAGGACCCTGACACAAGCGATCACCTGAGGACCCTGACACAAGCACTCACCTGGGGACCCTGACACAAGCACTCACCTGAGGACCCTGACACAAGTACTCACCTGCGGACCCTGACACAAGCACTCACCTGAGGACATTGACACAAGTGATCACCTGAGGACCCTGACACAAGCACTCACCTGAGGACACTGACACAAGCGCTCACCTGAGGACCCTGACACAAGCGCTCACCTGATGACCCTGACACAAGCACTCACCTGAGGACCCTGACACAAGCACTCACCTGAGGACCCTGACACAAGGGATCACCTGAGGACCCTGGCACAAGTGATCACCTGAGGACTCTGACACAAGTGATCACCTGAGGACCCTGGCACAAGCACTCACCTGAGGACCCTGACACAAGCGCTCACCTGAGGACCCTGACACAAGCGCTCACCTGAGAACCCTGACACAAGTGATCACCTGAGGACCCTGACACAAGCACTCACCTGAGGACCCTGGCACAAGCACTCACCTCAGGACCCTGACACAAGCACTCACCTGAGGACCCTGACACAAGTGATCACCTGAGGACCCTGACACAAGCGCTCACCTGAGAACCCTGACACAAGCACTCACCTGAGAACCCTGACACAAGCGCTCACCTGAGGACCCTGACACAAGCGCTCACCTGATGACCCTGACACAAGGGATCACCTGAGGACCCTGGCACAAGTGATCACCTGAGGACTCTGACACAAGTGATCACCTGAGGACCCTGGCACAAGCACTCACCTGAGGACCCTGACACAAGCGCTCACCTGAGGACCCTGACACAAGCACTCACCTGAGGACCCTGGCACAAGCACTCACCTCAGGACCCTGACACAAGCACTCACCTGAGGACATTGACACAAGTGATCACCTGAGGACCCTGACACAAGCACTCACCTGAGGACCTTGACACAAGCACTCACCTGAGGACCCTGACACAAGCGCTCACCTCAGGACCCTGACACAAGTGATCACCTGAGGACCCTGACACAAGCACTCACCTGAGGACCCTGGCGGAAGCACTCACCTGAGGACCCTAACACAAGAACTCACCTGAGGACACTGACACAAGCGCTCACCTGAGAACCCTGACACAAGAACTCACCTGAGGACCCTGACACAAGCACTCAGCTGAGGACCCTGACACAAGCGCTCACCTGAGGACCCTGACACAAGCACTCACCTGAGGACCCTGACACAAGCACTCACCTGAGGACCCTGACACAAGCACTCACCTGAAGACATTGACACAAGTGATCACCTGAGGACCCTGACACAAGCACTCACCTGAGGACACTGACACAAGCGATCACCTGAGGACCCTGACACAAGCGCTCACCTGAGGACCCTGACACAAGTGATCACCTCAGGACCCTGACACAAGTGATCACCTGAGGACCCTGGCACAAGTGATCACCTGAGGACTCTGACACAAGTGATCACCTGAGGACCCTGACACAAGCACTCACCTGAGGACCCTGACACAAGCGATCACCTGAGGACCCTGACACAAGCACTCACCTGGGGACCCTGACACAAGCACTCACCTGAGGACCCTGACACAAGTACTCACCTGCGGACCCTGACACAAGCACTCACCTGAGGACATTGACACAAGTGATCACCTGAGGACCCTGACACAAGCACTCACCTGAGGACACTGACACAAGCGCTCACCTGAGGACCCTGACACAAGCGCTCACCTGATGACCCTGACACAAGCACTCACCTGAGGACCCTGACACAAGCACTCACCTGAGGACCCTGACACAAGGGATCACCTGAGGACCCTGGCACAAGTGATCACCTGAGGACTCTGACACAAGTGATCACCTGAGGACCCTGGCACAAGCACTCACCTGAGGACCCTGACACAAGCGCTCACCTGAGGACCCTGACACAAGCGCTCACCTGAGAACCCTGACACAAGTGATCACCTGAGGACCCTGACACAAGCACTCACCTGAGGACCCTGGCACAAGCACTCACCTCAGGACCCTGACACAAGCACTCACCTGAGGACCCTGACACAAGTGATCACCTGAGGACCCTGACACAAGCGCTCACCTGAGAACCCTGACACAAGCACTCACCTGAGAACCCTGACACAAGCGCTCACCTGAGGACCCTGACACAAGCGCTCACCTGATGACCCTGACACAAGGGATCACCTGAGGACCCTGGCACAAGTGATCACCTGAGGACTCTGACACAAGTGATCACCTGAGGACCCTGACACAAGCACTCACCTGAGGACCCTGACACAAGCACTCACCTGGCAACCCTGACACAAGCACTCACCTGAGAATCCTGACACAAGCGCTCACCTGATGACCCTGACACAAGGGATCACCTGAGGACCCTGACACAAGCACTCACCTGAGGACCCTGACACAAGCACTCACCTGAGGACCCTGACACAAGCACTCACCTGAGGACCCTGACACAAGCACTCACCTGCGGACCCTGACACAAGCACTCACCTGGGGACCCTGACACAAGCACTCACCTGGGGACCCTGACACAAGCACTCACCTGGGGACCCTGGCACACTCACCTGGGGACCCTGACACAAGCACTCACCTGGGGACCCTGGCACGCGCACTCCTGGCCGCCACTCACGCAGGTCCGGGTCCGGGTCAGACACGCGCACTCACGCGGGCCCGGGTCAGACACTCGCACTCACGCGGGTCCGGGTCCGGTCCGGGGCCCGGGCAGCGCACTCACGCGGGTCTGGTCGGGGCCCCGGGCTGCGCACTCACGCGGGCCCGGGTCTGGTCGGGGCCCCGGGCAGCGCACTCACCCGTTTCTGGGCCCCGGGCTGCGCACTCACGCGGGTCCGAGTCCGGTCGGGGCCCCGGGCTGCGCACTCACGCGGGTCCGGTCGGGGCCCCGGGCTGCGCACTCACGCGGGCCCGGGTCTGGTCGGGGCCCCGGGCTGCGCACTCACGCGGGTCTAGGTCCGGTCGGGGCCCCGGTCTGCGCACTCACGCGGGTCCGTGCCCGGGTCCGGTCGGGGCCCGGGCTGCGCACTCAAGCGGGTCCGGTCGGGGCCCAGGGCTGCGCACTCACGCGGGTCCGGGCCCGGGCTGCGCACTCACGCGGGTCCGGTCGGGGCCCCGGGCTGCGCACTCACGCGGGTCCGGTCGGGGCCCCGGGCTGCGCACTCACCCGTGTCCGGGCCCGGGCTGCGCACTCACGCGGGTCCGGGTCCGGTCGGGGCCCCGGGCTGCGCACTCACGCGGGTCCGGGTCCGGGTCGGGGCCCCGGGCTGCGCACTCACCCGTGTCCGGGCCCGGGCTGCGCACTCACCTCGGGAACCGCTGCCGCAGCCTGCGCAGGCTCTGCCGGGTGGGCGGCACGGACACCAGGCCCCGCGCGATCTCCTCGTACTGGGCTTTGGTCAGTATCATGGTGGCCTGGGGCGGGGCGCGGCCCCCGCGACGGGACCCGGAGGTGCGGGGAGGGCTGACAGCGGCCGGGCCGCGGCCCCGCGCGCCCCTCAGCTCGACCTTTGCCCCCGAGCGCCCCAGCTGCGCGGGCGGGACGCTGACGCGCGAGCGGCTCCGCGGCGGGGCGGGCTTCGGCCCCCGTGCCCTCACTGGGCGTTCTACGCAGCCGCAGTGTGGCCGGCTGAAGCCGGCCGCCGCCATGTTGAGTAAGGGCAAGCCAACCCGGAAGTGGCGGCGGCACGCGGGGCTGCTCGCCCCGGGGGTCTCGGGGCCGCCGCGTCCCCGACGAGGCCCAGCCCGGGACAGGTCACAGGTGAGCCGGGGCCGCCCCCGCCCAGCGCGGGCCTCCGGGGCCGCCCGGCACCGACGGCGGCGCGGCCGCGCCCCCGCACGCCGGAGCGCGGGATTTGAATGCCTGCCGCGTGGGCCGCCCCGCCCCCAGCCGGCCCGGAACCTTCTAGGCGCCCGGGACGCTTGGAGGGACTAAGGGCCGCCTGGTTTCTGCGGCAGCCCCTGCTTTCATGCCCTGGCTGCGACTGGGCCGGGTCGGGTGAAAGCCGGCCCCGCCGGCCGGAGCGTTAGCGCCTCGGGCCTGGGGCCTCCTCCGGGCCTCCTCCAGGCCTCCTCCGGGCCTCCTCCGGGCCTCCTCCGGGCCTGGGGCCTCCTCCAGGCCTCCTCCGGGCCTCCTCCGGGCCTGGGGCCTCCTCCGGGCCTCCTCCGGGCCTGGGGCCTCCTCCGGGCCTCCTCCGGGCCTCCTCCAGGCCTGGGGCCTCCTCCGGGCCTCCTCCGGGCCTCCTCCGGGCCTGGGGCCTCCTCCGGGCCTCCTCCGGGCCTGGGGCCTCCTCCGGGCCTCCTCCAGGCCTGGGGCCTCCTCCGGGCCTCCTCCGGGCCTCCTCCAGGCCTCGGGCCTCCTCCGGGCCTCCTCCAGGCCTCGGGCCTCCTCCGGGCCTCCGGCCTCCTCCAGGCCTCGGGCCTCCTCCGCGCCTCGGGCCTCCTCCGCGCCTCTGCCTCGGATCGGACCCCTGGGGCGGGGCCTGAGGCTGGGGAAAAGCGGGACCCCTGGGGGACGATCGCCGACCCTGCGTCCTGCTGCAGCCACGTGTCCTCCCCCCCCCCCCATGGGAGAGAATAACTGGAGGTCTGGAAAGGTCAAGGGGACCCCGGGTCATGCCCAGGGAGAGCTCTGGCCTTGCCAGCCTCGGTCATTCCTCCAGGTAATCACACTCTCCTAAGCCAAAGGGCAAGGATCCCTTTTTTTTTTTTAATACACAGTGCATTTCCAAGAATGTTTCAGCTGTGTGTGTGTGCGTGTGCGCGCTAGCCTGTGTGACACCATTTCATCTGCTGAAGGCATCTCAAAGTCCAGCCTCAGAAGTAGATCCTAAATTCAGCAACCAGAAAAAAATGTCCCTTCCCCACCCCCCACCCCCGAATATTTACATCAGAATGTTTTCTTGACATATGCTTTCTGTCTAGCCCTGGTTGTGTGACATTCGTACATAACTATTTATTTATGGCAGCACAGCCTGGAGTTGCCACCTGGCTCGTTTGCCGCTGACCCTGCCGTGACTTTCACATGAAAGCCAGCTGACGATAAGCAGACACCAGTTGATTCTCCCCATTCCTCTCCCCTTCACAGCCTCGCTCTGCAGTTCACAGCCATCAGACTTTTATAGAAAACATCAGTTCAAGGACGCTTGTACTCATTATTTTTATAGCAACTCTTCTCTCTGGCTCTTGTCCTGCGTTTATCCTCGGAACCCCTAAGGAAAATGCCAAGTTTGTTTTTCTGTTTTTATTTTTAACATAGTGGCAGTTTACAGTTTTGACCCAAATCCTGTAGATTGTTTAGAGCTGGGGCTGAGAGGAAAGCAAAGTGATGCTGTCTTTTCATTGGCCCTCACAATAGTTTTGTTTATTAAGCACCCACAGAAACAGCACAAATGTTTTGTCATTACTTAATTGGTTTCTTTTACTTACAATTTGAAATGGATGGGGTTGGGGGATTTGCCTCTAAGGCCTTGTCCCTCCCTCTCCTCCACCCTGCCCCCATTTCTCACCAGGGACACCTGGGTTCCCCAGTCTGCTCTTCTTCTAGCACTTCCTTCCATGTGTCCACAGACTAAAAAGCCAAAGCACCAGTGACTCCCTGTTCAACATCAATCAGCCAAGGAATGCGTGGCCTGGAACAACCCACAGCCGCTCTGATCCTGAGTGTCCTCAGTGGGACCCTCGCCAGTGGAAAAGGAATGCTCTGAAAGGGAGAGAAAGATCCCCAAATGCAGTATGAAATCACACCATGAAAATGTGCCAGAACCTACAGACTTGAGAGGTGGACCAGATCTGTCTGAAGGGTGCAAATATCGAACAACTTTAAGGTAGTTAGAGTTTTGAAGGGAGTCATTGGAAGGTACTTTAATCACTGTATTGACACAATGGGCTAAAAGAATAAGAATAACCCCAGTCCCATGCCTAGAAAAATTCCTATTGGAGCAGAGTTGCAGGCAAAATGAAAAGGGAGGAAAGAATCGCTCAGTTTTCAGCCCCTAAGCCGAATGCATGTGTTTGTTTTTAATACATTACTTTGTTTTGCTGCCAGCCCTAGGACTTTGAACTTCAGGGTCTGGGTGCTGTCCCTGGGCTTTTGTGCATAGGGCTAGCACACTACCACTTGAGCCAGATCTCTGCTTTTGGTTCAAACATGTCCCTGTCATGGTGGCTAATTGGAGCTAAGAGTCTCATCTGCCCAAGGTGGCTTTTAATCACAATCCTTAGATCTCGGCCACAGGAGTAGCTAGGATTACAGGTGTGTGTCACCAGTGCCTGGCACATTTTTTATAACATCAATCTACTCGTGGAGTCTCTGTTAAAGTTATTATATTGACTATGTTAAAAAAAACCTGAACTGGCATCTACTTACTGAATAAAGAAAAAGAAGTGTCCTAATATTTGAGCACCTATTGTGTATAAGTATTACCCTATTAAATTCTTTATCTCATTTAATCTTCATAATTACTCTGTAATAGATCTTACAGCCCCTGCTTTATAGATTAAGAAACTAAGTCTCAAAGATAGGAAGGATTTGCTTGTAATATCTAGTAACTAATTTGCAAAACCATGATTTGAACTAAAGTTAATCGGATTCTAAAGCCTAGTGTTCTCCCTACGGCAGTGTACATCAAAAACAATTTGAACTCTCTTTGGCTGAGTTCCTGTCAACTAAGCGTGTCTTTTCTGAAATAGCCAGCATCCTGCTTCAGCCACCAGGATACCCACTGGAGGACCACTGAACTTCCATTTGGATGTGTAGCCAAAACAGACTTTTAAAAGATTGGCCACTTTCACTGAAGAATTTATGCTTTTCTCTTTACGCTCTGAGATACCACCCATGTTCATTACTTTTATCATCTGTGTGACCAAAATAACTAAGGACAGTTTGGAAGGAAAGATGTATTTTCACTCACAGCTTCAGAAGACTCAGCGCATGGTCACTTGGCTCTGCTGCTCCTGGGCTCATGGTGAGGTGGAACCTCCTGGTGGGGGAAGCAGTGTGGAAGGGAGCTGCTCACCTCACGCCCACAGGCTAGCACTCAGACCCTGCTCTCCAGGGATCCATCCCAGCGGCCTCTGCCCTCCAGCCAGGCCTTAGCACTCAATGGTCCTGCACCTCCTGCAGTCCCTACAAGCTGGAGACCAAGAATTCATCACATGAGCTCTTCAAACCATAGCACCATCTTTGACAAACAGATCCCACTTCTCTATATTTGCCATCCTTGAGCAATAAGCCGTTTTCACCTTGGTCCCAAAATCATACAATCTCCTAGGAATAAAAGATAAGAATAATTCAGTTGTGGAGGTCTACGACTATTGTCCGATTTAATGAGGAAAACAAAACATAGAAGTCTAGTTTTCACCATCAAGGTGGAGCCACAGCACCAGGAAGGTCAGAGTAGCGCAAAACCCAAATGCTCATCCCATTATGCAAGTCAGTGGTAAGTGATTGTTCCCGAATATGACAAATGCCAGGGGTGCTCAAGCCACTACAAGCCACTACAAGCAGACATTGTCCCACAGACCCCTATTTCAGAATACACCATCTCAAACCTTTGTTACTCAGTAGTACTAAAAGCTGACATTCTGTGGACACTCAGCAAAGGCATGAACCATGCTGGTCACTTTCCTTCATCTAGCCGCCCTTCATCCTCAACTCCAGCCCTACTGGTTAAGTTTGCTCATTAAATCTGTTCTCCATGTAAGATAACCAAGGCATATGGAGGTGCCTTCAGCTTACTTCACCAATTATTTTGCAACATTCTAGAGAATAGCATTTCTCAAATTCTCTGTGTGGTGGACCCAGTTTTCCCTCAGTTTGTTATGGACAAATTATAAAAATAAAAAGTACTCAAAAAATAAAAGTCAAAAAGAAAAGACATAAAATTTGTCGTTGAGATTCAGTAGAATTATTGTGTCATATTAAGATAAATGCTTAGCCTCAGTTTCCCAGTGTCTATACATGTCACAAATGTTTGAAGATCTTGCGGGCTTGAGGACCATATTTTGAGTAGTACTGTACCTTAAAAAGTTAATATTATAAGCTGGGTATATTCAAAGGCAGATGGCTAATGCCAAAGCCTAAGACGTCACTCTTTTGATGTACTCTTACATAGAAAAATTGTCTAACCAGTTGCTTACAGATTTCTAAGTATCAGCCATCACTAGTATTACCATTATTCTATTCTATGTAGTTCTCAAGTAATGCGTCCATTATTAAGGTCAGCAGTGCAGATCCTTACAGACAATTTGTACCATATGAAATTAATACCATGTGTTTTTATTGAATGAAACATAAGTTTCCTTTAGATGATAAATCTATTGATCAGAGCATATATTCCTCTTTTGAACTATCTGATCAAGTCTAATGATAATGCTAATAATTGGCATTTACACATTATCACCACATTTGACAAAGATAAGGAATGAAAGGTGTATTTTCACAGGGACAATTTCTCCAGGGTGTTTATATGATACATCAGAGGAATGTTTGTTGAATAAAGACTGAAACCTCTTAAATTTTCTCCTCATCAGGGACTTGTGGATAATTTGCAAGCAATTTGTATCCCCCTTTGCCACAGGACTAAACCTCAGATGTAATTTCTGCAGTTGTCAATCACTTTTCTTGTCCCAAAGACCATTCTGCAAGAATCATGTTCTGAGGGTTTTCTCACGTGTTTAAATCCAGGAATTGAAAGCGATGCTGGAGGAACAGAGGGCTTCTGTTAGGAGTGGGAGAGAGGGTGAAAGGCAGGGAATCACGTCTGTCTGTAATAAGCACTTCTTCCAGTACACACTAGAATTGGAAGTGCATGTCAGGTGGAGATTAGTTCTAAGACTCTTCATTTTTAAAATTACCCTTTTTTGCTATCCCATTTGGTTAGACTTACAGAAGAGCAGGTAAGATGTCAGTCGAGATTTATAACTCTCCTTCCCCATGATTGATGGAAAGGTAACGAAAAGAGTTATCTCCAAGGCAAGTGTAGCAGTTAGAATATTCTTTTAAGAAAATGAAAGTATATTACATAGTTACCTAATGCATCCGCATTGTGGACTTGTAACTGGCATTATTGTATCTACTGGAAATATGGGGAAACTAACGTGGAAATTCACTTGTATCTTCAGGCAGTTTCTCTATACCTTTTATTTTAGAGGTGAGTCTATATAAACACGCCTCTTATTTTTTACTTAAATTCTTTCTAATGCTCACTAATATGCATTCTTATAGTCAATAATGAAAGCTCAGATACTCTAAGTCATCCACAGTCCCTCACTTGAAGGCCCCCATAGTAATTACATTGACTTTCCTGCCATCCAACTTTTTATACAGTTTTACTCACGTAAGGCCTGGATTGTATACCTAACTTGAGTCCGGTTTCCCTTAATTTCGATTACACTATGAGCAAGATATCCTTGTCCATGCCTGCTCATTTTGGCCCTGGTTTATAGGAAGAACAGAGTAATAGGTTTCTGAGGTCAGGAAATGGATCCTCACAAGCCAGCACTTAAAGGAGATCCTTGACATGCCTGACAGCAGCGCCGGCTCTCCTTGGGCTCCGTTAGCCAGCTGCGCTGCAGTGTGGGAAGGAGGAACCCCGGCCCTCTGGAGCAGGCTGGGGCTTTCCCTGGCTGCTGGACAGCCTGCCTGGGCATCCTGTTCATAGAACCAGGACTGAAGTCGGGTCATGAGGCAAGTCTCCCACCACAAGGACAGCCTGGCAGTCACATGCTGACAGACCAGCCACCAGCCACCTTGTGTTGGTGTTTTTTAGCCTGTTTTCTGGTTATACGTAGACTTCCAAGATTCATGACAGCCCTGACACGGGGGGTAAATGTTTAGCGTTGGCCAGAGGAAAGTCTCACGGAAGGCCAGCCCTCGTGCCAGAGAACCTGGATCTCCATTTCACATCCAGGCGCGCTGGAAGGCTTACGTTGATGGAGGGATGAGAAGGGATTTACCGTAACAGCACAGGGCAGAGAGCACCCGAAGCGAGCGCTTCCAGAACACTTAAGCCCCACACATATTTGCACACAGGCACAGGCACTCACAGATCTAGACTTACAAAACAACACTCAGATTATAGACAGGAATACTTAAAATGCCCAAGACCAATGTCACTCACGCCTAGTGTGAACACCACCCTCATTCACACTCTCACCACTTAGGGGGGGAGCCCGTGAACGAGGTAGTGCTCTGGGCCGCGCTCAGGACCAGCCAAGCCCTCGCCCTCGAAGTGCACGTTCTTCAATACATCAGGTGTATTGTTTACAATGGCTACTTCTTGTTGTAGTTTAAAACAGGCTAGAGATATGCCAACAAGATGCATTATTTGGCCCTCTCCTGAGTCCTATTCTTCAGAAGGAAACGACAGGGTATTATTGGGCAAACTGACTAAACAGGAATTCAGATGACAGATTTGCTTATTTCATTGTTTCACATATACATTAGGTAACATCATCTTCCTACCACTAGGAAATATGCGCTGAAGGACGGTGATAGATATGCAGATTACCCTATTGGAAGAAAAATTAAAAATAAGGACAAAAAGCGTGGCATATCAACAAAGATTGATCTAGATATAGAACGTGTATTTTTGTACTCTTTTAACACTGTACTATTTTTATTTCGTAACATTTGGTAAATTCAAAATTATTTCCAAATGAAAAGTTTAAAATAAATCCATTTTACTTTGTAAAATGAGCAAAAACATAATATCCTCAAATCATTTCATAAACTTCCCTAAGTCCTATCTGATTTATGAACGTTTGATTGACCTGCTAATTCAAGAGTGCAAGATGGTACACTGAGGTAAATGGTACACTGAGGTAAAACTTCCAGAACGTCTCCCTCCCCTGACATGAGCCAGATACACTTATGTCTCCTCCATATCTACAGGCGATATATTGAAGTATAATTATACCATTCGCTGTACAATTTTAATTCACTTTCTCTAATAAGTACCCTCAGATCCCAGCTAGATGATAGAAATGGAAAATGCCAGAAGATTATCCCTTTAAATACAACCCTCTCTTTCGTGTGTGTGTGTATACTGGTATTAAGGCCTGAAATCAGGGCCTTGGTCCTGTTCCTTAGCTCTTTTGCTCAAGGCTGGTGCTCAACCACTGGAGTCACAGCTCCACTTCCATCCCTCTCTTAATGCTTCACTAGAGTCTGGTTCCTGCCTACAGGCTTGCTGGCCTCCTTTCCTATCTGCTTTTGTGACTTCCTTTCTGCCTGCTTTGCTGATTTCTTCCCTTCCTTCCTGACTTCCTTTTACCGAGGTCAGATAGTTCTTCCCCGCTCCTCGCTGTCTACACCCCCCACTTCTAGTTTCCCAATAAATCTCTGGCATGTCAAATCTTGTCTTGGTATCTGTCTTCAGAGGATCTAGACTAACAGCCTCCTATTTTTAAAGTCATCCGTAGAGAACGAAGGTATTACACTTAGTCACCTTTCCTAGCCTTCATCAGTAGTACATTAAAAGGCTTCTCCAAAGCAGACAAGACTTTGAAGAAGATTGGAGTGGAAAAGGTAGCTGGATAATTTTAACAGGTGATGGAATCAAGTCTCCACCATAGTGCTAGCTCCACTGCATAGTATAGAAACAGGCCTTGTCCCGGACTTGCACGGATCCCACACAAACATGCTTTACTTCTGAACACAGACAGCAACGCAATAGAATGGCAACTTCCTTGATAGCATTAACTCCCTATTTGCTTCCCCAACCGGTTGTAAATGTCGACCGAGAGGACCTGAATTCCATGTTAGCTACTCTTCCTCTCCAGGCTTGCGTTGCCCACGGCCCACTTGGATTTCCACAAGTCACGAGCTCACTTCTGTTTTCTCTTGAACTGTAACTCATTAATTCCTGCTCTTGTCCTTACTAAGGTCCCAGGCCATGAGTCCTCTGCTGCATCACACACATCCATCTCAAAGTCAGCTCCTTTGAAAGCTCCTTTCAGGCTGCGTACTTTCTTAGAAAATGGTTTCCCCCACCCCCTGGTTGTTGCCTTGCCAGCCAGCAGCTGTTTCTTCTCGGTCCCTGCAAGAATCCTACTGCTGCTGACTGGGTCTTTCCTTCTTTATCCCATTAGTCACCTAACGATATCCTTGCCACTCAGCCTCTAAAGTCCTCCACACTGAAGCCAAGGTGATTTTTCTGACAACATGGGCGTAAGTTGTTTGGTGATGTCCTTGCATATTTTTTAAGCTTTTTTTTTTTTTTTCTGTATGTTTTGATAAAACCTGCAGACATTCAACTACAACCACCCCCCACCACCATGGTGGATCTCATTCATTTTAAATAAGATTAGAGAAAAATAAGGCACCATTCAGTTCTATAACACTGACATGGGAGAGGCCTTTTTTTAAATTTTGAGATCATATTTTAGAAATGGAGAGGTAACACACCTCATATAAAGGTACAGGTTTTGCCTGGCACCAGTGGCTCACGCCTGTAATCCTAGCTACTCAGGAGGCTGAGATCTGAGGATCATGGTTTGAACGAAGTCAGTTCAGGCAGGGAAGTCCTGAGACTTTTTATTTCCAATTAATCACAGAAAAAGCTGGCAGTAGCACTGGGACTCAGGTGGTAGAGCACTAGCCTTGAGCAAAAGAAATCTCAGTGACAGCTCTCAGGCCCTGAGTTCAAGCCCCAGGACTGGCAAAAAAAAAAAAGTTTAGATTTTAAATAAGTACTGTGGCAAGGTTTGACAAATACATAATATACCCTAACACATTGCAGAACTCTTTCATCATCCCCCCAGATTCTACTTTAATTAGGAAATGACTTAAAAATAAATTACATGAATGATTGAAAAATACAAAATCATCCAGCACCATTGTTTTAACCCTTTACAATTAGTTCAGTGAATTTACCTTAATTTTTGTTGTTATTCCTGGGGACACACATTTTCATCTGTTGAGACATCCTTCCTCCTGATAAAAGTGATACTTAGAAACAGAGTAGATTTTAACAGGATTCCATTTCCTTACCCCTCATACATGCCAAAGCCTACCATCTATTAATCTCAGTGACTGTCATTTCATTTTTTATTTATTCGTCTAGTGTGTATGCACAAATCTCATTTGCAGATCTTCCTTGGCATGTAGTCTCTGGCCAGGTCCAGAGAGTTCCAGAGATATTTGTTGAATAAATACACAATGTTACAGGCCTAGGTTAGTGACTTGTAGGTAATATGTGAAGTTCAGACTTTATGTCAAGGCAAAGATGTCCATTATGTTATGTGTGTGTGCGTTTCCACAAATGCCATGATTAGATCTGTGCTTTAGAAAGGCAACTCAAAGCAGTGTAAAGACTATAAACGAGTGACAAAAATAGTTACAAGGATTGAGTTGGGCCTACAAGATGTGTGTGTCTGTGTCTGTGTGTGCATGTGTGTAAATACTGGTTGGTCCTGGGGCTTAGACTTGGGGCCTGAGTGTTGTCCCTCAGATTTTTTTGGGGGGTCAGGTCATGGGGCCTGAACTCTGGGCCTGGGCACTGTACCTCAGCTCTTCAGCTCAAGGCTAGTGCTTTACCACTTGAGCCACAGCGCCACTTCCGGCTTTTTTTGTTTTTGCTTATGTGGTGCTGAGGAATTGAACCCAGGGCCTCATGCATGCAAGGCAAGTGCTTTACCACTGAGCCACCTTCCCAGCCCTGTCCCTCAGGTTTTACACTCAGGGCTCGTGTTCTACTGCTTGAGCCACAATTCTACTTGTGAGGGGTGGTTAATTGAAGTGTCTCACAGACTTTGTTGCCTGGGCTGACTTTGAATCACGATCCTCAGGTATCAGCCTACTCAGTAGCTAGGATTATAGGAATGAGCCACCAATGTCCAGCTGTATGAGGTGGTTTTTGTTGTTGTTTTTGTCAGTCATGGGGCCTGAACTCTGGGCCTGGGTGCTGTCCCTCAGCTCCTCAGTGCTCTACCACTGAGCCACCTTCCCAGCCCATGTATGGGGTATTTTTTTTTTTAAAGAAATGGAGTTGGAACGGAGTGAAAAATTCAAAATAACCTTTTTTGAATTTAAATATTTTATTGGCTTCAATGAATATACACTTGAACAATTCACAAGTATATTAAGTTATCTGAATTTCATTTCTGTACTTATTTGCTGTATGTTTTCCACTACAGGACACCTCTAATTGTTCTATTAGTATTATTTTTTCCAAACGGTTGAATGACCTTTTCACCGTTTCTCACCCCTCAGTATCCTACCATCATAGTAGATTAAAATACAAATGAGAAAATTCAGTGTTGCTGGTGCAGAGCATGATTTTTTAAAAAACATGCATGAATCCACTAACATATCATGTTCAATAATGGAATGACTCATTTGAGGAAATATAAACTTTTCCTGAAAAAAGTCTAAGGAATTTTGGAGCCAGCTCCATAAATCAGCATCAAATATATCAAACATAATGTGAGTATGCTAATATGGGATTCATAAAAATAGCATCTCTACTACAACGAGCTAATAGAAAACCCGTGTCATCGCTTCCCATCCTCCTTCACAGGGCCCCTTCTCTGCTGACCAGTGGACTAGGAGATGTCTCCCGCTTTTGGCCCTTCCCTCATCCTAACAAGCCCTGAGAGAGCGGCGCCCAGCGGCCATGTCCCCAAGTCTGTGAAGGAGGGTAGGAGCCGTTCTCTGGGCGTTGGCCCCCAGGTCTCTGGATGGCAACTACCTCAAACCGATCATTTGCGTCAGTCTATAGATGAAAGGGAAGGAGGCCTGGTTGTCCGGGCCTGCATGCTCTTGGTGCTGCTGGATGCCAGGCTGCAGCAACACCACCTGCTCTGCGGTGGGGCTGTCTTGGGGGCATGACACCCCGGCTTCTCCTGGGGCAGGCTCCATGTTGTCTTCGAGTTGCGCCTTCTCAGACCCGTGCTCCTGCTGCTCCTCCGCAACTTCCCCCTGCAAGGGCCCCGCCAGGTCTGCGGGGGCCTCCTCAGCAGGGGTGAGGTCCGCGGCCCGCCTCGAGTCCCGGCCCTCTCTGCCCTGCCCTGTCAGGCACAGTAGCAGTTCCTGCAGCTCCTTCTTCTTCTCCATCTTCTCCTGCATCAGCCGGCGGACACACTCTTCTTTCTCACGCTGCAGCTCATCCAGGACGCCCATCTGCTCTTCACAGGATGCCATCTCCTCCTCCATGGCACCGATGCGTTCTGACAGCAGGCTGCAGCCACGGGGGAGGTCGTCCACAGGACTCTGCTGGTCCACCTGGCCAGGCAGGTCATAGATGAAGCAGATCTTCAGCCGCTTTGTGGGACTCTGGCTGTCCTGCTCTCCCTCCCCAGGTGCGCTGTGGTGCCAGGTCTTGGGGTAGAGGGCCTGGCGCGCCAGCTCTGTCTGGCACTGGGCTGCCAGGTGGGCCAGGCCCTCGCAGCGGGCCTGCTGCTCCTGCAGCTCACGGCTGAGCTGCGCCTTCTTAGATTCAGCGATGGACAGTGCTGCACAGTAAAAATCCCACATGGTATGTGGGTTGTCCACGTCCTCTGGGACGGTCACAGCAGGGGGAGCTGCCTCCTCTCCCTTGTCCCCTCTGCTCACTCCTTCGCCTTCTCTAGGGAGAGTCAGGAGCCTCAGCTGGGCCCGCAGCTGCGCATTCTCCTGCCTCGTGGCTTCCAGGCACGTCAGTGTGTCCTGGAACTTTGGAGGCACCGTCCGGTCCTCCAATGTGCCCTGCACCTGCTTCTGCTGCAGCTGCTCCAGCCGCTGGGTCTGCCTCCGCAGGTGCTGCTGCAGGGCCTCCTTCTCTGTGCTCAGCTGCTGATGGGTGGCCAGGTGCTGCTCACAGGTGGCTCTGAGCTGCTGCAGCTGGGCCAGGGACCGATCCTGCAGCTCTTGGGCCTCTTGATGCTTGGACTCAGCCATCTCCTTCCATTCTTTGAACGTCTCCTCCCGCTGCTCCAGCTTCTCCTGAAGATGTTTCTTCTCCTGCTGCTCGGCGTGCAGGAGGCCGGCGAGCGAGTCCTTCTCATTGCTCAGCCTCTTCCAGCCGTCCTGCAGCTGGGCCAGCTGCTCGTTCAGCTCGCGGTTGCACACCAGCGTGCGTCTCTTGGTCTCCTGCTCCTTCTCCATTGTCTCCAGGATCTTGCGCCGGTCGGAGGCATGCTGTTCCCATTCCTCTGCTTTCTTCTCCAGTAGCCGCTGCTGCTGCTCCAGGCTCTGGAGACTGAGGCTCTGGTTCTCCTCCACCTGGAGGAGAAGTTGCTCCTCCAGGGTCTTGAGCTCCTTCTGCAACTGCAGGGCCTGAGCCTGCAGCCGCTGCTCAGCCTGAGATGGCCCCGCAGGGCGCTGCAGTTCTGCCAACTGCACTCTCAGCTCCACCAGCTCCCCCTCCAGCTCCAACACCTGCCTGGCCCCTTGCTCTTTCTCCTCTCTCAGCCTGCCCACCTCCTCTAAGAGCTGCCAGGCCTTCTCCTTCCCTGTACACCTCTCTCCACCATCAGTTCTTCCTCCAGAGAGTCTCTCTCCAGCTTGAAGGTGGTGGCCAGCTCTCTCATGCTCTGGAGTTGTCTTTCCAACTCTGCGTGCTCCACCAGCACCTGCTGACACATGTGCATTTGTATATCCATGTTGGCCTTCTGTGTCAGGAGTGCATCCAGCCTGTCCCGCAGCTCGATGTTCTCATCCTCCAGGTCTTCACAGCTTCTGCTCTTCTGCTGGAGCTGCAGCGTCACGCAGTTCAGGGCTTTTGTGAGCTCGAGGTTGTGGAGCTCGGTGTCAGTCTGCGCGGTGGAGACGGCAGACAGCTCCATCTCCAGCTCCCTCATGCGCTGCTCTACAGCCTGCAGGCGGCTGGTGAGGTGGTCCCGCTCCAGGGCTCTTCCATCGGCCACCTGCCGCATGTGGGCCAGGGCAGATTGTAAACTGGATTTTTCTGAAGCCACCATCTGCACTGATAGCTTGTGCTGCTCCCGCTCTGCTCCCCGTGCCTCGTGCACACAGGCGGTCTCCTCCTGCAGCTCCTGCAGCTACTTATTCTCTTGCTTCAGTTGGTCGATCTCTCTGCAGAGCTGCTCATTTTGCGTTCTGCTGGCATCGAGGGCAAGCACCAGATGTTGGTAGCACCTTTCGAGGTCCTCGGTGGCAGAGGGACCCGGGTCACTCTCAACCCAGGCAGCTCTGACTGTGCCCAGAAGCGGGGAAGGCTCAAGGCCTGCGTGGTCTGTGGCCACACCCTCAGCTGAATGACCGTCCCCGGCGGCGTTTGTCTTGGGGTTACCTCCTTTTTTAGTCTTCTTCTTTCTCTTGAGTTCTGCAGATCCGGCAGGACCATTCCTCCGCTAGTATTCTTCCAGGAGTCTCTTTCCTGCGGCTAACTTTTTCAGTCGTGTTTGTTCAGACATCCCAGCTCTGGGACGGGGAAGATGTGGGGGCCACATTCCCAGGCTCTCGGATGTCACGTCCATTCTCCAGTCACCACCAACTATATCTACCTCGATGCACCAACTATGTCACCTCGATTCACCTCAATTTGCTCCCTCACCACTCCATACCTCTACCTCCCTCCACGGCTGGTAGTGGTATGGAATACCAGGGCTACTAGGCAGCATGGAAGGTGGGCGTAGCCTCTATTCTTGGATCCCATTGGTCAGAAAAACAGGGGAAAAATAGGGGGTGTGGCCAGAACCTTTGACCAAGGCAGAATGGGGCAGTCACAATGAGAGCTGCTCCTGTGGGCCCATCCCCACACATCCTGTCCAGTTTGGTTGGCGGCAGAGTGGGACCTCCCCTGGGAACTGGTGCATGGTTTTACAAGTCACCCTTCCTGGTTCCCAGCACACAACTGTGGTCACCAGGGTTTCCACCAGACTTCCCACTGCCCTTCAGGTCTGCACATGTCAGACGTCTTCAGGGCTCCATGCCGTGCA
This sequence comes from Dipodomys spectabilis, assembly GCF_019054845.1. Lineage (NCBI taxonomy): Eukaryota > Metazoa > Chordata > Mammalia > Rodentia > Heteromyidae > Dipodomys > Dipodomys spectabilis. Next base: position 2,151,147 of record NW_024870785.1, on the reverse strand, counting down.
GTTAGTGTTGTTTGGATCATATTTGCTGACGCTGGCATTCTGATCAGGGAGGCGCAGGGGTTTGCAGTGGCTTTGGTACACCCTGCTCCTGCAGGCTCTCTGGGACTGGGCAGCACAGGGACCTCCTAGGCCCAGGGCTCCTCTCCATGAGTACTGGCCATGCTGCCTTCAGCTCAGTGAGGCCATGCATAGCAAATACTTCCTAGCCTAAAGGGAGCTTGAGGCTGTGGCAATCATCTTCTTCCTACATTTCAATGAAATCTTACCGCAGCAAACGTTCCCCACACTTTGGCTGTGATGGCAGGGGGTTCAGGTACACAATCATGTGAGGACTACTCCTCCAGAGTAAAGTCAGTCAGTTAGCCACGCAGCCGTCTGACTAGTCCCACCCAAATGCTGTCCAGTTTGGCAAGAATGCAGCTTCTGGGGTCACCCTCAACCACTCCGGAGCCCTGGGCCATCGACCGCAGCACTGGCAAGGTGGGGTGGGGGCTGAAGGGATTGATGACTTCATTTTGTGCGGCTGGCTTTTCCTTCCCATGAAAAGCTGTGCTGGCTGTGGTGGTCCACACCTGTGATCCCAGCAGGAGAATCAATCATGGGTTCAAAACAAGCCAGAGCTACATAGCCAGTTCAGGACTGGCCTGGGCTACAGGCCCTCGGGCTGCGGCTGTGAGGGCAAGGCCCAGGCATCTTTGCTGCATTGTCATTGTCTGGCTAGCCTCGCCCCCCCCCCCCCCAGCAGAGCACACGTGACTCACCACACACACACACACACACACACACACACACACACACACCATGGTACAAAATAAACTTCCTAATAAGTGATTAATAATGAAGGAGAAAGAATAGAGATACTGTGGTTTGGGACTGAGAGGAGATTCAGAGTTGCGCCGCTGAGAAAAATTCTATCAGGGAAACAAAGATCAGGCAAATTAATTTTAGGACATGGAAGTGTCCAACAGGTAAATAAGCGATGACGTGAGCATACAGATGTTGCTTCTGTGCAAATGTTTCTCCATTTGCCCATGTCTATACCCTTCTCACCTTCCTTGGGGCCCCAGGACCCTTACCATTTAGGCAGCAATGTAAAGAAGTACACATTTCTTTTTCTCCACACAACTGTTTACCTCTTTGGGCAAAAATCTTATTCTAGGTACAATTAGACCTAGCTTAAAACCTAATGGCACTAATTGAAATGAACTCCAAGATATGGAAAAAAAGAGTGTTTTTTAAAAAAATATATGAAGTGTGAAGGTATTTTTTATTCCCCCTTTGGCTTATCCCCTGTTATCACTGTCTTGGATCTCGGTGCCCTGTGTCTTGTGCATTTGCCTATCTGATTTGAGGAAGGGAAGGGGAAATCACAAAACGGTGAGACGAAGGACAACCGGTGAACCAACACACAGCGATGCTCACAGGACACTGTGTTGGAAAAGAAACACTTCCTGAGGGTGGAAAACGTCAACTCAGGAGGACAGTAGCTTTAGAAAATTTAAGCAGCAATTAGTTTGCTCTGGCTTAACAGAAAGGAAGGAAACGTGATGTTCTCATGTCTCTATACCTCTAATGTGACTTCCCTTTAAAAGAAAGTTGTCCTCTCATAAGTCATGATTCACGTAAATAAGTTCATCACTTTGCATCAGTTGCTTGCTATGAAGTAGCTATAGTATCTTTATGTTCAAATTCTACTTGGTAAAAGAAGAATGCTGTAGAGAAAAATTGCATATTTAACATTTATGAACCATTTCCCCGGCCTTCTGGCTAATAGCCTTGTCCAGAGAATGGCAAAATCATACATAATAATGTTGATTTTATAGCCTTGTCCAGAGAATGGCAAAAACATACATAATAATGTTGATTCTTGGTCATGATACATTCAATCCTGATTATTGCTTCCTATTTACTGACTTTACCCTTCTAAAACTTTGCTGCTATGACATAAGAATAGAATTTGAGAATAGAATGTCTCACACTTTCAGAATTAGTAAAGCTGTTTTTATCAAAATATAGTAGGTGTCAAGAAGAAGAAGGCTTATAGCTCAAATATTTAAATGGATGGTTTTTCTTGATGCTAGATAGAAATTTCTAAATGCCCTTATTGTGTATTTCTTAAATAAGTCATTGTATTTAGTGGTGACTACAAAGGCTGATAGTACAGTGAAGAGCAGATAAACTGGTTGTCCATAAAAAGACAGCACTCCAAGTGCTTAGCAATTTCCATGGTGCAAATATTTACTGTCTCCATCATGGCCAATTTCAGACTGCCGGCATTCGGTAATTGAACTTAAAGTTGGGAAGGAAGCTCTGCACACAATCAGCTTGTAGGGCAGGAAGATCCATCTTCAGCATTGAACAGTGGAGCACCCGTGCTTGTGTTTAATGTCTGTTTGTGCTACATGGAAGCCACATGCATTACCTAATCTTCCCATGCTCAAATTTTGTCAGATATAAAACTGGCATAGCGGTTGGCTGTGGTGGACGGAGATGGGGGCGGAGGATTGTGAGTTCAAGGTTAGCTTGAGCCACATAGTGATTTCTATGTGGTGAGATCGAGGAAAGGGAGGCTTCCTTTGCTACAAGTCAACATCTCTATTCTTTTGTTGATTCCACACCAACACTGCATAATCCAAGGTGATAAAGACTTCAATATAGACACCTCTACTTATTTGCATGTGGACGTTCAATTGTCTGGCTGTCGTTTATTGAAAACTACTTAATCTTTTCCCCTTTGAATAGTGTTAATGGTTTTTCCTTCCTCTTCCAAAATCCAATTTACTATTTGGAAAAACAAACCCAAATTCTAATTTCCAGGCTGAAGGGCAGTACCATCTATTCCTTGCACTGAGAGACGATTTCTAGATTGCGATCTATCTGTTCTGGAGAGAGCGAGAGTTTGCTGCTGCAGCAGTGATGACATGGGCCCTGCTCATTTATACTGCAAGCGTCATCCCCCAGTTCACTCGGCGAGCGGGACTCGAGGGTGTGATTTTCCTTGTTAAGATACTCAGTGAGGGCCAAGCGCGGGGGCACATTCCTGTAATCCAGCTACTCAAGAGGCACCGATAGGAGGATCACCAGCTGGGGCTAACCCAGGCTGTCCTTCCTAAGACTTTGTGTCAGCCACCAGCCAGGCGTGTGGCCCGCAGCCGCCATTCCATCTACCTGGGAGAAGGGTAGGAGGCCTGCCTGGCTCAAGGGTCTTTGCCCAAGGGTTTTGCTAACAGCCACTGAAGCCCTCAAGAAGAGCTAAGGTCGGAGGGGTTCCAACCACAGGCTCAGGATTGCAGAGCTTTCAGCGGCAGAGCCAGGACCTAGGTGCAGACTCTCCCGACAGCTCCTCTCCAAGACCTCCCCGACCCGGCGTGGGTCACGGGCGGTCCGAGGCCCGCCCATCTATAAAACCTCAGCCATTTCCTCTTTCCGTGTGGCTTCCATACTTTTCTATTAGTCGTAACAGTTACTTGTATTATTTCCCTGAATCAGTAATAAATTCCCAGAGAAGAGGGACCCCTCCCCGCCGTGGAGACCGGTGAGGGGAGCTTTTGGCTTTCCACAATAGAGACATTTAATTATCTCACAAAGCAACATGTCTGGGAATGCATGGCAGCTTAACAGCTTCTTAAAAGGCCCAAGCTCTTTCCATTTTTTTCTTCACCCTACTTAGAAATTAGATTTTTATTTTCTCACCTGTCAGTTCCATTTCGAGATGACTGTCACCGATCTAAGCATCTGGTTATTACTCAAGACAAGACAAGAGCAGAAAGGCAGCATGGCGGAGCCATCTACGTGTGACAAGAAAACCCCCAGGAGCTCCTTTATTAGCTCCTTTACGTCTCATTCCAGTACTGGGTTCTGGCGTGTGATTTGCCAATTATACAACTGTGACCATAGCCTCGAATTTCCCCAAATACAGTGAGTTACCACCGCAGAATGTATAGGCCCCTTCGAGCCTTACTGGCAGTTACAGCCTGTCCAGGCAATGAAAAGTAGAGGCCGGGAAGAGGAGGCCATACCTGGAGGCTGTACAGCTGGAGAGTAACTTTGTCAAAGAGAACACCTTGGCTGGTAGCTGACTTTCAGACCCAAGCATGGGTTTAGGCCTAGCTCCCAGTGTCGTCAACCGAAGGTGGAATTAACCTTAAAGCTGTTTTGGGTGCACAGTATTTCGCCCTGTGCCCGGTATAAAGTGAGTCAATTATTTATGAATGGGGCCCAATTTGTTTAAACCTCATTGACCTTTAATACAGTTATGACATGTGTCTTGGCTGGATTCTCCCTCTATTGATTTGGTCTAGAAAAAAAAGAAAGCAAGAGTTGAAATAGGCCCTCGGGGTGAGGTGAAATTGTAGGTTACAGGCATGCTAAATTGCTTCAGTCTACTTTGTGTCCTTTGGAGTCAGAAAATGAAGCAATAAAGTAGGTTGATGTAAGTAATTCTTGTTTTTAAAGCTGCCTGCAAGTGCTCTTAACAATATCATGGATTTGATAAGATCTGCCTCTGACTTCTTCATTTAAAATGAACAGAAAGATGGTAAAGCCCAAGGAATGTTGAAACACCAGTGCTGTGCTAACAGCTTGAGCACTGGATTGGTGAGCGAGGCCTGCTAGGCATTCTTCCCCATTGTCTGCCATACCTGGGGGATGACAGCGGAGCCCCGGCCAGGAATTCCCTAGGGGGCAGACCCAGGTGCAGGGGTCCCCACACTCCTGCTCATTACTTATATGCCGTCAAGTTCAGACAAGGTTTAAACTCAGACGATTTTTCAAGTTTTAAATGTCAACATCTGTGATGGAAGAAGCTATTAAATCAGAATCTATTAACTGAGAGCGATCCTCTTCTCTACCCCCTCTCCACTGTCTGTGGTGGTTGTGGTGTTGTGGGCCAAGTAAAGATGGAAAAAGAACAAATCTGAGAATAGAACAAGCAAAATAGAAAGAGCACTGGTAACTGAAGGGGGAAAAAAAAGAGTCCTGTTTTGGGAGGTGATAGTGGAAAGGTTGGGAGTCAGTGTGTCAACATGAACTGGTTGGAACACAGCTCTCAAATCCTTTTTGTTGTTGTTGTTGTCAGTTGTGGGTCTTGAATTCTGGGCCTAGGCGCTACCCCTCAGCTGTTTAGCTCAAGGCCAGTGCTCTACCACTTGAGCCACAGTATCACTTCAGTTTTCTGGTGGTTTATTAGAGATAAAAGTCTCATGGCCTTTCCTGCCTGGGCTGGCTTTGAACCGTGATCGTCAGATCTCAGTCTCCTGAGTAGCCAGGATGACAGGCGTGAGCCATCGGCACCCAGCTTGGAATTCTTATTTGTATAGACGTTTTTTGGGGGGGGGGTCTGGGATTGAGCTCTGGGAGAGAGCTTGCCTAGCAAGTGCGAGGCCCTGGGATGAGCCCTCCACACCAAAAAGCTGAATAACAATTCAGCCCGATGAGTGCCCTGAGGTAAGTAGGCATTTATTTCCATTGGTAATGACTTATTTTGGGGGTGTCTGTATGTTACTGTTTACTGCCTTCAGTGAATTTCAGGTTGGTTTTAGGATATGAGTGAGCTTGTTTGGTTATGTACTATTTCCTACTATCATCCTCAAGATTGTAATCTCTTGCTTTTTTTTTAAAGCCTGTTCTTTCTCATACACCAGTGAAAAGAATTCTGGTGATTGATCACCCATCAGGGAGAGAATATGAAATAACTCAAAGAAATGCCGACCTGGAGCTTAGTGCTGTAGGGTTCGAGAGTGAGTAAGCAAACATGGACCACGCGTGTGTGTATTTGGTAGAGCTCAGGTGTGCCCTGAATTACCAGAAGGCTAGTGTAAGCTCTGTATAGCCCCACACAAGTAATACATGAACTCAGAGATTCTGCGCTGTGGCCTAAGCCTCTGCGTGCGCATGCCTGAGTGAAAGGCTGTGCCTTGAAGCGCCTTGTGCGTGAAGAGACAGGTGCCGCAGAAGACCAGACACGAGGAGGCGCGTCTGAAGGCAGACACCCTGCAGCTCTCGCTCAAAACTTTGTTACTCTGTTGCTGTCATGGACGATAATGAAATGCAGGAGAAGAAGCCAGCACTATTTGCCAGTCCATCTTTCTACTACATACTCACTAGAAAAGACTTCCTTGTCCCTTTGGGCGCTGAAGGCTGCGTGCAGGCCTTGTGTGTGCTAAGGATGGACTCCAGCATTGAGCTACATCCTGGCCTTCAGTTGTTACTCCTTGGAGCTCCTTCCTGGGAAGAGCATTCTAGGAGACCCAGCTCAACTCCCCTTGTCAGGGTCTGTCTCCCCTCTGTGCCCACCAACCATCCACTCTATTCAGACATACAGAAGGCTTTTCTCAAGGACTGCTCGCATGCACATCCTCTGCCAGCAGCAACCGTATCTCTGCTCCAAGTTTATCTTCTAATTAACAATAAGAGTAAAACCACAAAATGGTTTCAAACAAGAATTTTTTTTTTTTTTTGGTCTGGTCGTGGGGCCTGAACTCTGGGCCTGGGCACTGTCCCTCAGCTCTTCAGCCCAAGGCTAGCGCTCTACCACTTGAGCCACAGCACCACTTCCGGCTTTTTTTTCTTTTTGTTTATGTGGTGCTGAGGAATCGAACCCAGGGCCTCAGGCATGCAAGGCAAGCGCTCTACCACTGAGCCACCTTCCCAGCCCCTCAAACAAGCATTTTTAAATTGCTCTTGCGCTTAGGAGTTTTATATACCGCTCCAATACTGGTGATAAATATGGCATCTATGCATCGCTGTTGTTTCAATTTATAAAAACAGACAGCGGCAGGTGGCTCACGCCTGTCATCCTAGCTACTCAGGAGGCTGAGATCTGAGGACTGTGGTTCAAAGCCAGCCCAAACAAGACAATCGGTGAGATTTGTATCTCCAATTAACCACCCAAAAGCTGGAAGTGAAAAGCTGTGGCTCAGGTGGTAGAATGCCAGCCTTGCGTATAAAAGCTCAGGGACGGCATCCAGGCCCTGAGTTCAAGCTCCAGTATCAGCACAATAAATAAATAAAAACAAACAATACACACAGACACAAAAAAATCCAAATGAAAGGAACCAAGTAATTAAAAAAAAAAAAAACCCTCAAAGTTGAACTTCCAGAAAGGTTTATCCTGATTTATGGATATTGCATTTCCCAAAGTGTCAAGAAAATCTGCAACTCAGCCTTCCTAATTTTCTCTGGTATTTATTCATGTGTCTATTTCCAAGGACAGTTATCGTCTTGATTAGATTGTAAATCTCCTTGAGGGCAGGCAGCTGTGTCTAACCACTAATAAGTACCCACACTACCCATACGTTCATGACTGAGCCATACAGCAACGGCAGCGGGTGGGGCGTCAATAAATACTTGTTGACTCACTGACTCCATAAATACAAATGGCAAAATAATCAGACATTCTGCTAACACCTAATTTGCTCCCCGTAGGTAAGTTTGTCTCTTTGGTAGCATCGATTCTTTCAGGCCACCAGGGTTCCATTTAGTGAATTACAACAGCCATGTGCTAACGGGTACCCTGGTGGCCTGAATGAGCCTGGGAGTCTCCCAGATGGAGGTACGCTTCCCCCACGAGAGCAATGCACAGTCTCCCAATACCTCGCTCAACTTGTATTCCCATCGGCAGCGTTTGCCTTTTGAGAGGCAAGATTCCTTTGCCTTTAGGCCTTGTCGCTTTTTTTTTACCAGGCAGAAACTCTCAAGCCATAAACAAATAAAAATGCACTTCATTTACCATATTCTTGCTATTTTACTTTCTCTTTTTTTTGAGGAAAGTCTTGCTGAATTAAAGTGAATGCCAAGCAGGAAATGCACCGCTTTTCCTCACAGCATTTTTCATAAGTGAGCAGCTTTCCAACAGATCCAGCTGTCAGCGGGGCCCTCCTACCGTTTGACTCCCTTTCAGACTTCATTCCTCTGTGTGGCACAATACGAAGATTTTGCAGAGCTGTAAAGGAGCACAGAACACCCCCTCAGTGTTTCTTCTTGAGTCCAAGCTCCCGGAGCCTTCCAGTTTTGCCTCGTACTGTGCATCGCACGATAATCCTTCATGCAATTTCAGAAAACCTCGCAGAGAACAAAGTTAATGGATAAATTCCTGGAATCTCTGTGTGGGATCCCTAGGAATCTGGTGTCTTTTGTGATGTCCTGAGCTAAAAAAAAAAAAAATTACAAGCAGAGTCTTAAGAAGTGGTTGGAGTCTTCTGGAGTGTATAGATGCCAAACTCCCAATTCCCATAACAGGATTGAAACGCGCACGAAGCCAAGAGATTTATGAGCAATTTTCTCTTGAGTTAAAACATATGCCAGTCTGGGTAAACAGTGAGGCTTTAAGGTGCTGCCGTGCCGACAACCCCGCTCCAACCCGGTTCCGAGCCTTCGTTCCCCACTACTCTTTTGTAGCCCCAAACTGCAGCAGCAGCAAGTGCCATTTCTGCACCCGGCGTGAAAGGCCTCACACTGGCCGCAGGGTCGCCGCTCCACGGCCCAGACCTCTGCCTCATCTTTTCTATGTATTGGGAACTTCGTACGGTCAGGATCCTGTAGAGAGCTCTCTTCACGTCGAGTATAAATGATGCCACTGTACAGAGAAGAAGCATTTACCCTTGCTTTTTGTAAGCAGCTCTTCCTACTTTTAACTTCTCCTCGGAACTACTAATTTTTACAGAGCAGAGATTGAATTTTATTTGCCTTTATGTCCTTCCTCCCACACGCAGCCTGGCCCCACGTCAATTACTCAGTAAATGGGAATGGTAACATTGGTTTGGTAGAGACATCATTAAGAAATAGATTTTAATTTACAGAAGTTGACTCAAGTTTTCTATCATTCTCATATTATTACGGCTTGCAATTTTGGCACTCCTAAGGGGAATATTTATAGACTATTGGGCAATTTACAATTATTCTCTCTTTACGTGCAATACTAGTTAATCAATTGCATATTAAAATAAAAGGCTTGTATGAATAGTTTAGTCTAAAATGTTTCTGTGTTGCAAAATCAGGACAATAAAAACTCACAAGTGTCATGTTTAGCATTTCTCTCTCTCTTTTTGGTAAGCAAACCGCCTGCAAAAATCTACATGGAAATCAAGAATCTAGACCAGTGCTCAGGTTTCAGGAAACACCTTCCTCTGCCCTTTTAGCTTGATTTATTTAAACACCTATTAGAGATCTGATATGTATGTAGATGAATCTGATTTTTTTTTCCAGTGCTGGAGAATAGAATCAGGGGCCTCGTGTATACCAGGCAAGCACGGAGCTTTCCCCTCAGCCTGCTTGATGTTTTGTTGAACAGACTACTAGTGAGGCAAAGTGATATATTAATTTACTGCAGAGAAGATTGTGTTTTAAATCCTAATCCTCTTTATGACAATGTTTTGGTCAAAAGACCACGGCAAGAAAATATTGATGGTCCCAGATAACCCAGCCCTTCTTATACAAAAAATGCCTTGGCTCATTTTTATAGAAGTCACAGACTCCTCAAGAATTCCATGTGCTGGCCATTTTGTCTGAATTACAATGTTCTTCCTGAATTTTAAATTTTTCTCTTTGTTCTAATTTCCATCTCGAGATTTTTTTTCCTCTTTTGTGCCTATGAAATATAAGTGTAAAAAAGAACCCCAAATTCAAAATAATAGCTGGAGGACAGGAAAACAGAGGCTGATTATGGTAAGGCTGCTTCATATATTACAGCGACAGAGCCTCACAGAGTCTCTGCCATTTATTTAGCTGCGTCTGGGCGCTTGCTTAGGGAGCTGGAGATCTATTCTTTCATTCTATCATCAGCTCTTGCTGTCAATTAATTAGAATATATATTCCTATTAATTCACGGATGTGTGCTGCCTTCTTTATGGAACTACAAGCGTCTCCCTGAGAACACGTCTCTCCTTTGTTACGACACGCACAGCTCCCACCCCAGATTTTACTGTTTTTCTCCCAATCTCCACACTGCGTGCTTGCCAACCCATACAGATGCTTTTCAGGTTGGAAATACACATGGCTGCTTTTAATAATATTTCCAAATGTTGAGAGTATAGATCTTTACTGGATCTCTTTGTAAACATCTCTGAGTAAAACTCAACAGATCAGAAAATTAGGCCACCTATTATTTGGCTATCACATATAAACCAAGTGATTGAATATCTCCTTTGCATTCGTGTGTGTTACTTGTCCAGGGAGTATTGTGGCACTATTTCCATAATGCACAAATGGTCTTTGATCACATTCAGACCTCGCTTACTCTCTCTCCCCCTCATTTTTTTTAAAACAATGTTTAATGAGTTTCATTATTTTGCCTCCATACATGCACATAATGCGTTTATCTTGAATACATTTCAACCCTGGCCCCTCCACCCCCAATATTGCAACTGTCTTGCAGAAAATAAGGCGCCCAGTCTACTTCTGAAAGAGCCGACATTGTGAAAATAGAGCCGTGGAATCCTCCGTCTGCATCCACAGCCCTGTGCGCCCCTGGAATTCTGCACCTCGGCCGCTGGCATTCCCCTGCACCCTGTTGCCTGGGCTAGCACTCTTAAAATCATCCTTGACGTATGGCCCCTACTTTCCACATCTAATCGATCATCAGACCTGTCAGTTCTCCCGCAGAAATGTCCTCTGGCTAAAGTCCCTTTTCATCACCCTCACGGCCACCGGCTCGGGCCCTCATCACTTCTGCCTGGAGTATTAACACGGCCTCCCCTCTGACGTCCCTGGCATCTGTCTTTGTCCCCTCGAGTTCATTCCTCATGTAGGCACCAGCGATTTTTCGGAAAACAATTCTCATCAAGTTACGTCTCTCCTTCCGGACCAGAGCTGGCTGGTGGGAGAACGCTCCCTCCACTCCACAGGACGCCTCGGAGCAGTGGAGCCGAGGCTGGCGGCGCTGGCCGCGCTCTGGGTGGCTCTCCCCTGCCGCTCCACTCGGTGCCCATGCCACCACCGTGACCGACGCTGTTCAATCCCACCTGCGCCCACGCCTTTCTCCTCCATCTTTTAAGACCATGCCAACGTCCTGTCTTTCCTGACACCCACAGGAAGAACCCTTCGGACCCGCTCCTGACTCGTCATTCTGGGATTGCTTCCACGATCACGTGTATTCCTTTGTTCTCAACAATCTGTTTACGGTCGGCATGTAAGCTCGTGGAGGAGAGGGCTCTCCCAGTGTCGGGCGTGCGTTTGAATTTGCCAAGTAGAGAGACATTTAATAGATGCTGCACAAGCAAACAAACGATCTCTTCCCCATATAGTATTTTGAAATAATACCAAGTGGTATTTTTTTTTTTTTTTTACTTAGGAGTGTGTCTACTGTATTATGATACATGCGTTCCTGAAAAGTTCAATATTCGGGGGTGTGGGGGGAACACTGAACATATAAGCACTAATAATAAAGCAATTAAAACCTCATGCAATTTATAATCCTAGCCCTAATAAAAGCGGTATTTGGTCTCGGAGCTAAGATGAAGAGGCCTCTGTGGAAGTTGGGCACCGTCAATACCAACAACAAATAACAGAATAACAGAACGGATATGCTACCAGCGCCTCCATGGGGAGATGGCTCTGCTAGGTAAACGTGGGCGGTAGTGGAGCCTGACCCCCTGGGTGGTTATTAAAGGCGGCACATGGGCCACGCACCTTCCACAGGCCTAGAATCTCCCTGGGCTGGGGAAACACCGCCTCCCGGCCATGGCCATGGCCTCCTGTGCTTCTAGCTCTTTCCTGGCCCGGATCCCATTGGTGACCCTCGGTGGGGCTTCGACTCCCCCTGGGAAGCCCTGGCTTCTTAGGTCTAAAAGCATCCCTGCTTCCCTTGGCCCTCAGGTGTGGGACAGAAAGGCTCCAGCGGTCCCAGACTTCTGGGTGGCCTGGCTTCTCAGCTCTTCTAGGGCTAGCTTCCCATTTCCTTATACTGTGCTGCCTCTTCATGAGATATGTACAGTGCAACTCTCTGACTAGACCCTAGATCAGTACACGTTGAGAACAACAGGGAATAAGATGCCATACGGCGCAGGTCTGACTGTGCAACGCACAGGAAAAACAGGCTGCATCTTCTAGCAAGTCAGAGCTCCTCCATGCCTCTGATGGGTCACGGGACCGCTCAACGAGGTCTTGTGGGCAATTCCTGAAATACTACGAAAGCCCGCCGACTGTCTTCTAAGAGTCAACCACAGCAGAGCTCCTGAACCACGTCTGTGCCCACTGCCGCTCCTCCCACAGTGCTCCAGGACCCGGCCCGGCTGACCCAGCCCAAGACTGTGAAGCTTCGAGGTTTGTCCCCTGGTTTTCTTTCCAGTAGAGGATTCGCAAAGGTAGCGATGGAAACATTCGGAAAAGCCCACAACTCCCACTGCCTCCTTTCTTCACCAATTCATAAGACACAACAAAAACTCTGATGAAGCCTGAAAACAGGCAAGTTCCAAACCTTCCAATAAAAACCCGCACCACAATCTCAAAAGTAACAGACTCATTCCCTATGCGCTGGGGGGGAAACCTGTCATCACACCTCCCGCAAAAGATGACTTCCGAGGCTTCTATAAGAGCAGAAAGATGAATTCTTCTTCTTACCCCCACCTGACGTCTGCTATTGCGACTGATCCAACTTTTATCGACAGAAAGGTTCTGGACCTGTAATCACACAGGCTTATTAAGGAAAGGAACAACACAGCTATTTTGAGTCGGGATTAAGTTGTGTTGGTTAATGGGTCTGGAAAAACAATATTATACTTGGCTTCTAAATAAATACTGCAGAGACCTCTTGTAAATCCTCCAGTAATTTTCTGTAATCCTTTACAAGTAGTAAAATCATGGCTGTGAGGCAGACAGGAGAGGAATTCACAAATAAGACATCTGTTATTGTTATATCAATGATGATATACACCCAACTCCGAAATAACAACATTTAAAAAGAAATGGAACCTTATCCAAAATGACATCTCGCTGACTTCCATGGCTTCATTTGCTGCATTCCTAAGAGCAAACTGAAGTTTATAATTGGGTGATCTTATCTATTAGCATTAGTGATACATCAGAGGTATAGAGTTTTATATTTTAGACGAATGGAATTTAAAATGCTGAAGAGACGGATGGGAGCATGGAGCATGCGTGGAGAGATGAAGACGATGATCGATGGCATAGATAAAGAAACACTAAAGTCATGCGCTCTTTGGTCTATACTTTAAAAGGAACTTTGTACCCACCAATTTCAGTCGATTTGTTACAAGTTTAAATTGTTCTTTCAAGATGTTGGAACAACAGCGAGAGAGGGAAAAGGTTTGCACCCCAAACCTTAATATTTAAAATATTTATAGGAATGATGGGTTGCTTGGGTTGAACACATTTCCCCCAATATACAGGTGAGTGCCAGAACCCCCTTTTAATCTGTACAAGTTACGTTACCCGAAAACCAACACGTTGGCAGCGGAATCAGCCATTATTTGGCAGCATGGACTTACGTACAAATCAAAACATTCTTCAATAAGCCCGTTAGGGTGCCTTCAGAGGATGCCCATGGATCTCTTGGATTCTACTTGCCTCCCCATGGGCTTTTTATTTTTATTTTATTTACTGTGTTAATCAGGCTGACTTCAACCTCACCAAGCAGCCCATGCTGGCCTGGAACTCCAGAACCCCCAGCCTCCCTGCCCAGGGGCTGAGGGCACAGGCCGGACCACCACAGCTGGCTTCACACACTTTCTCTGACTCGCGTGCTTCGCATCCTCTGGAAACAGACATTGGCTCAGCTCTCAGATCTGGGCAGCGGTGCCGCCCTCTGCGTCCCTAACTGCCCTGCCCTGCCCTGCCCTGCCCTCCCCTCCCCTTCCCTCCCTCCTTCCCCTCCCCTCCCATGGCTCAAGGTGCTTAGAGGAAGCACTGCTTTATTCCCTTTCTGGGTTTTCCTTCTCACTTCCTTAACCCATCCCTCTTCCTGCCTCTGTGTGCAGGGCCGAGGGCACTCTGGCTCTGGGCACCTCCACATGGCCTTCCCTGGGGTGGCAGGCGGCCCCGGCCAGCCCTGTGCAGGACGCGAGCCTGTCTCCAAAGCCTTTCTCCCTCTGGCCAGGGTGGACGGCGTCTCAGGCCTGCTTTCCTCCAGGTGGGGAGCTTCTCTGTCCCCCACTGGCTCATTCAGAAACTACATTTGACGGATCGTAACAGTTTCTAAAGCACACATCGTGCTGCCCGCGATGCTGTATTTCCTTTCCATGTGCGAGTGTGTTCAATGATATTAACAGTCATCCTTGAGCCGGGCGCCAGCGGCTCACGCCCGCCATCCTGGCTACTCAGGAGGCTGAGATCTGAGGGTGGTGGTTCAAAGCCAGCCTAGGCACGAACATCTGTGAGACTCTTTTTTTTTGGGTCCGGTCCTGGGTCTTGAACTCTGGGCTGGGCGCTGTCCCTCAGGTCTTCAGCTCAAGGCTAGTGCTCTACCACTTGAGCCACAGCTCCACTTCTGGCTTTTTCTGCTTCTGTGGTGCTGAGGAATCGAACCCAGGGCCTCGTCCATGTGAGGCGAGCGCTCTACCACGGAGCCACCTTCCCAGCCCCTGTGAGACTCTTTATCCCCAATGAACCACCAGAAACCTGGCGGCACATGTGCACTTTCCCGCCCTGAGCCTGAGGAGCATGGGCGGGGACGTGTGGGCGTGATCTTCACTCACGGAGTGAACACGGGGCCTCTGAGCCTCTGGTGGCGGCCGCCAGCCCTCCTGGGCGCCCACCGCCTTCGCTGAGGACCTGGAGCGCGGTCCCTGCGCTGCCTGGCAGGCTCCAGGCTGGCGTTGCTCCGTGCAGCGCTTTCTCCTTCACACGGCGAGGTCAGCTCTCCTGACGGGATGCGGCCCTCGGCCAGGCCACCTCCTCCGACGCCTCGGCTGCAGTTTTAGGGTCTGGAGAAGACTGTGCCCTCTAGGTCAGGAAGACACCGGCTGGAGACCAGGCCGTGTGCGATGAACAGGTGCTCGTCTCGGGTTCAGACTCACGGTCTGACAGGAGCAACCGCTCATCCCATCCCAGCGGCTTCCGGGGCTTCCGCGCTCTGGAGGTGGGAATGAGGGAGAGGAGGGTTTTGTGGGCTCTTGAGTCACTTGAATAATGAATGTGTGACACCGGGTGAACAACGAAAGCTCTCTAAGACACATGTCAGATACCGCGTGAACACGCTCAGATTGCATTATTGCTTTCCTGAAATTTATATTGAAGGGTTTTTTTCTTTCTAAACCTATCCGTGCTCCAAGCAGTCCATAAAGCACCACGCAGAGACGGTGACTCACGTGGGAGGGACGTGTTCCTTGAGGCTACAAAGGGGGAATTTTGATGATCCGGTCCTGGCCTGCTAGAAATGGAAAACGCTTTTTTAAGTGGTTGTCTAGTCTCCATTTTACCAAGCAGTGAAGAAGAGCCGTGGATGCAGACACACGCTGCACAGAGTCAGAGGCGAGATCTGAAGCCTTGTGTAAGAAAGAACAGAAGGATCCCCTTCCAAGCCCACCCAGAAGCAGAGTCAGGGAGACTCCACGCCAGCGGAGGGACACCTGCCTGTCCACGCCGCTCAAGGCAGAGGACCTGCGTTCAAGCGCTTCCCTGGGTAGGAAGCCAAACCTGGCCTCCAAATAACCAACACAAAAAGGGGCTGTAGGCGCAGCTCAGTGGTAGCGCACTCGTCCGGCAAGTGTGAAGCCTGGAAGTTTCCAGGTAAAAGCAGCATAGAGGTAAGGTGAGCCCAGAAACAGAGGGTCAAAGGGTGAACTCACTGGACACTGTGTTGAAAATGAACTGCACAACCCAGGTGGAGGGCCTGGGAGGGGAAAAACTGGGAGACAATGAGGGAAGGGGTGACATTGTTCCAAAAGAAATGTACCAACACCTGACTTACAACGTAACTGTACCCCCTCCGTACATCACCTTGACAATAACAATTAAAAAAGGAAAGCACTGAAACTCCTCTACAACAAATATGGTATGAACAACTATAATAAAAATTGTACAGAATTAAAAAAAAGCAGCATGGAATCCATGCATTATAAGGGCTTCATAAATACATTGGCCACAGAGAGAATTGACTTGCATGGTGCATGCTATACTAATAGCATATGAGAGTGTGTCACGCACCTGTACACTAGAATAATCTTAAACTACATGCCTATTCACCTTTAGGATTCGGAAGAACATGTTGGTATCTTAAATATATTATCAAATGCCCATGGTAAGCATAAAATGGAATCAAATTAACCAAGCTTTGATGTTCCCAAAGTCTGCGAGGCAGGAGAGGAAGGAGGGGAGGAAGGATGCTTCCCGCTGTCCTGTTCAGAGCAGGTGTCACTGGCCGCCGTAGCAGGGCACTGGGAACGAGGCCTTCCTTTTTTTCTGTTCTGTTTCGCTTTGTTTTGTTGTGCCACGGGTTGACGCCTGCATGGCTAGGTAAGTATTCTACCACTTGAGCCACACCAAGCTCTTCGGTTTGTATTTGGGTTTTTGAGACAGGGTCTCTCTACCTGCCTGGGCTGGCCGTGGTTCTGGCCATCCTGCCTCTGCCTCCCAAGTTGCTGGGATTTTAGACATGTACCACACCAGGCCTGTATGAAATGTGTTGTGTAAGATGTGGTGTGAGTATAAATGATACCAGATTTCAAAGACTTAATTTTTTAAAAAGTTACAATATGATTATATTTACATTAATCCCATTTTTAAACGCGTTGGATATTTTGGTTTACATAAAATACATTCCACAAAAATACTTTTTCCATTTTTACTCTGGCTAACCAACATTTAAATTATGTTAAGTGCATCTGATTATGTTTGCTTTGGACAGTAGGGCCTGAAAGACCATGGGAGGGAGAGAGGGGGGGGGAGGGAGAGAGAGAGAGAGAGAGAGAGAGAGAGCGCGCCAGTCATACACGTACATAGTCATCTTGCCATTTTCCTATGACAGGTAGTATTTAACCCATTTATTTGCTTTCTAGAAAATTTAGGAACTGTGTTGGTAAGTACAACCATTATGTTACTATGACTTACCTTTATTTTAAACACTTTAATTGGTCTAAGTTAATCACCTAAGGGGCTTCCTTGCGATATATTTACAACACACCTATTATATGCTCTGACCAAGTCCACCTAATCCCTCTCCCTTCCTCCCCCTTTTGTGAACTTCCGGTGGGCTCCCTTAGGAGTTGTCATTCCTATCAATATACTTGCCGATCTCTCCTTCCTCTCCACCAGCACTTCCTCTCCAGTTTGCTTTTATAATCATATTGTACTACGAGGGTGTTGTTTTTGTAAGTCTACTGTCTACCTCTGAGCTAAAACTCGCAATACTTGTCTCTCTAAACTCAGCTATCTCAAGAACCATAAAAGGTCTTCAGCATCCCTGTTATTAGACAGAAAATGGTGTTGGACTCTCCTTTTAGAACTCACCCACTGTTTCTGGACCTCAGGCCGCCCCCCCCATCCCCTCTGGGGCAAGCCACACAGGCTGAGTCCAGTACTGCCTCAGTTTCCCCACGTACAATCCGGCCTTGGAAAGGTCTGCTCTCAGCACCAATAGGACACGGGACCCCAGAGCTGTGAGTAACGAGGTCCCACTGCTGCTGACAGACGGGAGTCCCGCCCCGCCTCGTGTATGTTTCCTGAAATGTTTTTGAGTACCCCCCACCCCGGTCCCGCGGCCCTCCCCTTCCCCTGGTGCCCTGCATGGCCATGTGCTTTCTTCAGCTGGCTTCTTGGCCCTTAGTTTTGTTTTCCAAGAAAGAGACAGCCTGGCTACAGTTTCACAATGGTTAAGGTATTTTTTTTACTAGTCACTAGTGCCCTTGTGATCTCTTCTTGTATTTCCTAGTAAATGTGGGTACCTCGTAGATGCAAGTCATCAAAGCCATCAGGTACAGGGGGGGCCCAGGCACCCCAAAGGGGGTGCCTGAGAGTCACGTCCGCCGCCGCTGGCCTTCCAGCCCTCGCTTTGGGTGTGGACATTCTTTTGTATTTTCTGGTACTGGCAAAAAGCAAAATGTCTCTCCTGCGTTGTCAACGTATGCCTGGTAGAAAAAAGAAAGACGAATATTTTGGAGAGCTTTTCCCCCTTCCACTTCTACTCCATCTTGGTCAGTGCTCCTGTCCTCCTGCTGACCTTTCTTGGCTCTGTTTTTAATTCTCCTCATATACCCACTAGCTTTTAGTGGAGACGGTGCTTTAAGTAACAAAGGTCAAATTTCTGAGCCCTTGTGTGTTCACCCAGTGATTTCTAGCCCTCTTTAATCCCTCCCCACCCCGATGCTGCAGTAATGAGAGGCAGGGGGCGGCGGGGGCCGGGGGCCGGGGTCAGGGCTCCGCGCGGTGGTTGTATATCTCCCTGTGAGTATGTGGAACAACCCCTCTCAATTTCCTAGAGGCAAGGGAAAAAAAGAAGGGAGAAAAGGAAAGAAGACCCCGAATGACATGAAAATGTATGGATTCTGTTGTCTGTGTGTGTGTCTTCCTTGTTAGCAAAGGGAGGAGAGGCTCTTGTCAATGCTACAGATAAAGGAACATGTCCCAGAGGACACAGAAGTGTGGTCACTTGACAGTCGCCCAGAAGAGTTAAAATACTGGCACATGTCCTACTGTGAACAGAGCGCCTTCCCTCCCGCTCTCTGGAGAGACTTCTTCAAATACTCTCAGGGCATTCTACTTCCTACCTTGCTTCTCACTCACCTATCTTCGGCTTTTCCTGTGCCAAGTCCTGTTTCAGGCTGTGATTCTGTCTTCCGACGCAGTGCTGCAACCCCGTGAGCCAGTGAGTCGCAGCAAAGTCACCTCTTTCACAACACCGTGAGGCCCAACGGACCAGCCACCATGTTGGACGGGACTGTGGACATGCAGGACCCCCAGGCTGAGCAGCCCTGGAACAAGTCAATTCTTCCGTGATGGGGGTCCTGTGAAGACCCTCCGTGTTCTCTCCCACTTCCTGCTCAGAACAGAGCTCCCAGGATCGCTGGCCTGAGAGGAAATGGAAATGGAAACACAAAAGCAGAGAAAATGGAGGTCTGAGGAAGAAAACTTACAGATGGTGAGACACAGCCCCTTTTCAAACCAGAATGTTCTGGAAAAGCTAGCTAGCAGAGGAGAAACTGAGCAACGTTTCCCCGTGTGCGTGTGTGTGTGCGTGTGTGTGTGTGTGCGTGTGTGCGTGTGCGTGTGTGTGCGTGTGTGTGTGTGCATGTGTGTTATGGCTTTAAATATTTAATTTGCACCGGTAATAAATTTCAAAATTCTGTATATTCATATACATGTAAACATCTACTTAATGCTTCTGTCTGTAGGGTAGCAAATGGAAGTTTCTACTTCTCAAGAGAATCTCTTTTTACCCAGGTCCACTCTCTTCAGAGATCATTTGTTAGGTTTTTTAAAAAAATTCTCCCAGACCTTTGTCTATGCCTTTGCATACACAGACATGTACACTCATACTCTCTCTCTCTCTCTCTCTCACATATACACACACGTACCATCTCACTTTATGTATTCCCATGCCACATACTATCCCACAAGTAGCTCCACGAGAACCTTCCATATTTCATATATGGATTTACCATTTTCATTTAATTGTGAGATAGGCCTATAAGAGCATACATTCCTGTTATTTACTAGCCACTCCTTTACCAATGACCATTTGGGATATTCTGTTCTTTTCACTGTTACAACAATACTGTCAAAGCTATCTATTTCTGTGCCTGCATATGTGTGAGACGATTTCCTTAATCCACAAGCAAAGAGAGATGTGCTGTGTCAAAAAGTTTAAATATAAAAGTGGTAGTTGTGAAATACTGATGAATTTCAAATTCTTTTAAAGAAATCTTTATTCTTGGCAAAAATTTGAATCCAGTTAAAATCCTAAAACAAAGGGGTTTATTAAACTCATCCCTGACAATCTGATTTATTTACTTTGTGTGTGTGTGGGGGGGGGAGGATTATGCTCAAAATCCAGCCCAGAACACAAAAACAGACCCGAAGACTGATGGAATAGAAGATCCAGAAATAAAACCACATACCTACAGTCAGCTGATATTTGACAAAGGAGCCAAAGACATACAGCGGAAGAAACAGCCTCTTCAACCACTGGTGCTGGGAAAACTGGGTGGCCACATGCAGAAGACTATCACCATGCACCAACATCAACTCAAAATGGGTTAAAGACTTTAACATCAAAACTGAATCTCTGAAACTACTGCAGGACAGAGTAGGAGAGACACTTGAACTTATAGGCACAGGAAGGAACTTCCTGAACAGAGTCCCAGGGTCACAACAAATTGGAGAGAGACTTGACAAATGGGACTACCTTAAAATAAAAGTTTCTGCACAGCTAAAGCTATAGCAACCAAGCTAGAAAGACAACCAACTAATTGGGAAAAAATATTTACCAGCAGTATATCAGATAAGGGGTTAATATTTAGTATATACAGGGAACTCAAAAACTAATCCCTCCCAAACCTAACAAACCAATTACTAAAGGGGCAAGGGAACTAAAGAGAGACTTCTCAGAAGAAGAGGTAAAAATGGCAAAGAAACACATAAGGAAATGTTCACCATCCCTGGTTGTGAAGGAAATGCAAATAAAGACAACCCTGAGATATCATCTTACCCCAGTCAGAATGGCCCACATCCTCAAGTCAGCCAACGACAAATGCTGGAGGGGATGCAGAGAAAGAGGAACCCTATTTCACTGCTGGTGGGAATGTACACTTATACAATCACTTTGGAAAGCAGTCTGGAGGGTCCTCAGAAAGCTAAAGATTGACCTACCTTATGACTCAGTCATACCACTTCTAGGCATCTACCCTGAACAACAGGAACCAGTATACAAGGACACATGTACCTCCATGTTTATTGCAGCACTGTTCACAATATCCAGGATATGGAAACAACCCAGATGTCCCACCACAGATGAATGGATCCAAAAATTGTGGTATCTATACTCAATGGAATATTATGCAGCCATTAGAAATGACAAAATAATGGCATTTGCAGGGAAATGGATGGAGCGAGAAGAAATCATGTTTAGCAAGGTAAGCCAAGAGCAAAGAGACAAACAGCACATGGTCTCTCTGATAAGTGGATGTTAAATCCAAAATGGTAGGTGATACAACAAAATTAACAGGACTTAAGAAACAAAGAACCTCCACTTATCTGGTCAGACCACTACTAAATAACCCCATGCTACTGATCACACACATGGTATATATGTGTATACCGGAGGGAAACCAGGAGGATGACACAGAACTAGAGGGAATCAGGAAAAAACACACAACAGCAGGACCCATCAGCTGCACTGGACATTGACCAAAATGAACTAAGCAACTCAATGGCAGCGATGGGAGAGAGGGAATGAGTAGGAACGAGGGAACAGCTGATGCTATGCAAAACAAAAGAAATGTACACATCACACAATGTGGAAGAAATACTGTATTGCAAAGCTCATAGAACTCATAAATGCTATAGACCATGATAGACAATTTGTCCTATGAAAGTTAGAATGTGTTTGTGACTTTAAGCTTTACTTTCCCACAATAATGTGAAATTTGGGAAATTATGTAACTACTTAATCACAATAAAAAATTAGAAAAAAAATCCAGCCCAGAAGCACACATCATTTGTGATGAGAACAGTTCATCACATGCAATTATGTTGAGGCATTGCCACTGCACCAAAGATTCACTCATACTGCACTGAACATTCCCCCACACTGCACTGAAGATCCCTCACACTGTACTGAACATCCCCCCACACTGCAATGAAGATCCCTCACACTGCACTGAAGCTCCCTCAAACTGCACAGAAGATCCCTCACACTGCACTGAAGATCCCTCAAACTGCACTGAAGATCCCTCACACTGCACTGAAGATCACCTCATATTACACTGAAGATCACCTCACACTGCACTGAAGATCCCTCACACTGCACTGAAGATCCCTCACACTGCACTGAAGATCCCTCACACTGCATTGAAGATCCCCCACACTGTACTGAAGATCCCTCACACTGCACTGAAGATCCCCCACACTGCAATGAAGATCCCTCACACTGCACTGAAGATCATCTTACACTGCTCTGAAGATCACCTCACACTGCACTGAAGATCCCCCACACTGCACTGATGATCACTTCACACTGCACTGAAGATCCCCCACACTGCACTGAAGATCCCTCACACTGCACTGAAGATCCCTCACACTGCACTGAAGATCCCCACACTGCACTGAAGATCACCACACTGCACTGAAGATCCCTCACACTGCACTGAAGATCCCCACACTGCACTGAAGATCCCCCACACTGCAATGAAGATCCCTCACACTGCACTGAAGATCCCTCACACTGCACTGAAGATCCCCCACACTGCACTGAAGATCCCCCACACTGCACTGAAGATCATCTTACACTGCTCTGAAGATCACCTCATATTGCACTGAAGATCACCTCATACTGCACTGATGATCACCTCACACTGCACTGAAGATCCCTCACACTGCACTGAAGATCCCTCACACTGCACTGAAGATCCCCACACTGCACTGAAGATCCCCCACACTGCACTGAAGATCATCTTACACTGCTCTGAAGATCACCTCACACTGCACTGAAGATCCCCCACACTGCACTGAACATTCTCCCACACTGCACTGAAGAAGATCACCTCACACTGCACTGAGGATCCCTCACACTGCACTGAAGATCCTCACACTGCACTGAGGATCCCTCACACTGCACTGAGGATCCCCCACACTGCACTGAAGATCCCCCGCACTGCACTGAAGATCCCTCACACTGCACTGAAGATCCCCACACTGCACTGAGGATCCCTCACACTGCACTGAAGATCCCCACACTGCACTGAAGATCCCTCACACTGCACTGAGGATCCCTCACACTGCACTGAAGATCCCCACACTGCACTGAAGATCACCACACTGCACTGAAGATCCCTCACACTGCACTGAAGATCCCTCACACTGCAATGAAGATCCCCACACTGCACTGAAGATCCCTCACACTGCACTGAAGGCTCACCTCACACTGCACTGAAGATCCCCCACACTGCACTGAAGATCCCCCACACTGCACTGAATATTTCTATACTGCACTGAATATTTCTACACTACA
Organism: Dipodomys spectabilis; assembly: GCF_019054845.1. NCBI lineage: Eukaryota > Metazoa > Chordata > Mammalia > Rodentia > Heteromyidae > Dipodomys > Dipodomys spectabilis. Next base: position 2,128,031 of record NW_024870785.1, on the reverse strand, counting down.
CTGGGAAGTACCTCCCAGGCCCTGGCATACAAGCACTGCCTGGAAGCCGCCATGGACAGTGAGGGAGGGAAGGGGGTCACCAGTCCGTGGGCCACGTATGACATGTGCCTGCCCTCTGAGTGACAGAATAGCAGAACGCAAGGAAAGGTCGCACAGCGTGCCTGATGGTGGCCTCGAGTGACAGAATAGCAGAACGCAAGGAAAGGTCGCACAGCGTGCCTGATGGTGGCCTCTCTGTGACATACGCTACACTGTGTCTCGCTCCAGTCTTCCAGACACATTGGTCATTAGAAAATGGTTGCAAATGTTAGAAAAATCGTGTAGGGAACAATGGGAGAGGTGATTTAAAATGTTCAGCATGACGAAAATGGTGGGTTTTCTTACAAGAGATAGACAAGGATCGTCTTTCAACGTGCCACCCCCGGCATTTGAAGAGAGCTAGCCAGCAGTCCACAGTGAGTTTGGGGCAGAAGCTGACGGAGATGGTGTGTCTTGCAGCCCACTGGAGCTGGCGGCCCCTGTGCTGGCGGCCTGGGCCTTCACAGCCCAGCCCTGAGGCAGAGCCCAGCCCGGAGGCAGAGCCCAGCCCTGAGGCAGAGCAGTTACTACCCACCATGATCCTGGAAACAGACTGGCTTTTCTGTCCTGTCCACACGAGAAAAGGTAGTAGGCTGACTTCCTAAAACCTCTCCCCACTCACTACATCGTTGAGGTTTTATTGCTTATGGTTTAAAACCTGCCACCCACGATCTGGAATAGGGGAATGTGGGCATCGAGACACACAGAACACACAGAGACGGACAGATCTGTGTTTCGCATCAAACATGTACTGTATGTTTCACTGGGGAGACAAGACCCATGTGTTTTGCAGAAGCTTTTAAAGCTGTTTCATTTATTTTATTAGCCTTTAATGAATGTAATTAGAACCCAAGTAATTAAATGCAATTGTGCTCAGTATGTTCCTGTTGTAAATTGCCCTAAACAATGTGCATCGTGTGAACAAATTTGTGGGATTAATCGAGGATAGATAATGTTTTTGGATAGTATTTCACACTAAACGGCCGCAGAGAGAAACAAAGAAGCTGGCCCAGTGTCATTAATCTTAGTCAACTGGCGGGTCTGGCGTAATTTGCATGACTTAGGCAGTAGCTCTGGGTGAGGTGGCTTGGGGTGGGCCTGAGTCTCTGTGCTACGTGTGTCTCTACCCCCTTTACTCGCCCGGTTTATCAGCAGAAAGAAGTTTGCATGTGGAAGAGACTGAAAAGACAATGCTGTCCGCCGCGGGAGTTGTTGCATGCCCGAATCGTTCTGGCCATTTCCATGTTCCTTTGTTTTCCTATGGCGTGTTTCTGTTTTTATGTATGCTAAGAAGACATCTGTGACTCCTGTCAACATGGAGAAGAAAGCAGATCTGTTATGCCAGGGTGGTGAGACTCCGAAGGAAGTTTGGCTATTATTTCCCCTCCTGTATCTAATAGGTGTTGCTGCGTGGCTTTGGGAAGCTCTTTCCTTTGCAAGAGGCACTTCTTAATTGCATTACGGAAGCCCTTCAAATTCCGCTTGCAGAAAACACCATTTGGAAATCAGCGCTTGGAAACAGGGATAGCAAATGCAAATGCTTTCCCTTTTTTCTTTCCAAGATGTAGCATGGAGCTCCAAGGTACAGAAACAATTAGATAAGGCATCCTAAAATAAAAAGCACACAAATTGAGCTTCCCATGTCATAACAGATGACAAACAAAGCGTGAGTGAATTGGGGACATTTCGCCCTGTGCTGTCCTTGGCCTTGTGACCTGGCAGACATGCTCACCTCAGCCCACACCAGGGGCCCGGCGCTCGTGAGCAGCAGGCCCTGGCCACTCTGCTCTGTTCCTCCTGGTGGACACGACATTGCTTTCATATCAAATACCTTCCAGGGTGCCGCACAGGGCCGTGTCGCCTTTACAAACCCAATGCTTAGACCCGGCTCTTCAAATCTTTTAGAGGAAATGGGATGCTACAAACATACCTGCTAGCTCTACCGTGTGATGGGAGCATCGGCCGGTCTAAGCACCATTTCAGAGTAGATGCTACCTGGAACTTGGTACCTTTTGTCTTCTTCTTCTTTTATCTTTTGTCAGTCAGAGGCTTGAACTCAGGACCTGGGCGCTGTCCCTGAGTTCTTTTTGCTCAAGGAGAGCTAGCACTCCAACACTATAAAGCCACCTCCCATTTCTGGTTTTCTGGCAGGTAATTGGCGATAAGAGTCTCACAGACTTTCCCCACCCAGGCTGGCTTTGAACCGCCAGCCTCCTGAATAGCTAGGATTACAGGTGTGAGCCACTGGTACTGGCTTCTGTTTTGTTTTGATATTCATTTCTTCTCATCTTGAAAGAACTTATCCTTCTACAGTTCAACCCTGACCATAAGATCTGGTGAATTTTACCCGCAGCAAAGAAACAGAATTCTCTTGCTCTTGTGATTCCACATCTTCAAATAAGAAAGCTCCCTTACATCTCTGTGAGCACTCGGGCGGGCTTGTGAGCGAAAACATCCCATTTCCCACCCTTACTTTGTGGTTTGAAACAACAAAATGATGGCCAATGTGTGAGCGTCACTAACTCTTAGTAAGCCGCTGACCTCCTTTGAGTTCATCTGGAAAGGACTGGTGATGGGAGCTCCCATGGGGCCCGGCTTCTCCACGCCAGCCTGGCTCGGATGCAGACAGACAGACGGATGGCATCACGGCCACAGTTAAATCACACCGACCACTGTCAAGTGTGTGCACAGATACCCTGGGATGAGAAGACACAGCACAACAGGTCAGGGCTGGGCTGGGGCTTGTGATTTCAAGCAGCCCGGACACCCAGCTGGTGTCAGCTGGCGCGTCCCCAACTGTATGCGACCCTCCCCCCGCCCTGCCCTGCTGCCCGCTTCACCGCTGCTCCGTGCGCTCCCTCCTCGGAGTCCAAAGCACTTGCCGTAGAAGAAAAGAATTTCTAAGCAGTTGCACAGGGCAAACGGAAGCAAACAAAAGCAGGATTTGGGCGTGCAGGGGAGACAGGACGGGAGGCGGCACCTGTGCGTGCGGCCAGGTCACTCGCCGCCGTGGAAAGTCTTCCAGGGAGCCGTGACCCGAGCTGTGAGACTCGGCGCTGCCCTCACAACTCCCAGCATGCTGTGTACAATTTGCAAAACCCAAATCCCATCCTGAAATTCGCTCAGCACCGTCCCAATGCATTGTCTGTTGTCTTTACAGCCTGCCAGCTACTTCTGAAATTAAACCTGCCCATGGCTTACGCACAGATTGTAGACAGACACTGGGAACAAAAGGAAATTGTTTAAAAAAATCAGAGTTTTTATCAGCATTAAGGGTCTTATTGCGGAGATTTAAAAATAGGTACAATTACAACTTCTGAAGTATATTTGCTATAACATCCCTAAGAAAATACTGAATAAAAGAGGTATTATCCATAAGAATCCATGCATTATAAGCAAGTGCATTTGGTTGAAACATCTTGTTTTTAGATGCTACCCAGAAAAAAATACTGTTTGGAAATCTACCTCATATTACTTTGGTTTTTCTGCAACTCTTTACACTTTCTGTCCCTTCGCATTCCTACGTACCACGTCACTTCGCAAGAACTTAGAAACAAGCATTCACGAGAATGCCTTTCTAGAGACCACGGTTCCATGGAGAAGACGCGTTGGCAGGTCACACATCGGGATGGACGCTTGCACCGGTCCTTTCTTGGCGATGAGGTCGAGCACCGCCCCAGACCCCATCTAAGCACTTGGGATCTCTGTGTTAGCCTTGGCTGTGTACGAGCGGTAAGGTGCTGGGCACCTCTTGTATTTTCTTATCGTTCATGAGGGAGGAAGGTGGCGTCTAGACAGGGCGTTTCTGCCAGAGCCGAAGCTGCGTCTGCAGTGAAGCAAGCACGCTGGACATGGCGGGCGCGGTCCGAGCATCCGGGAGTGGGCAGAGGCCTCTGCGGCCCCGCGGGGCCGAGCAAAGGCGCCCGCAGCGAAGCTGCCCGGCCGGGCCGAGTCCCAGGGCTCCCAGCGGCACCTGCGCGCGGAGGCTGTTCGGGTGCGACGAACCCAAGGAGACTGCTTTGTGATGTGGAAGACGAGACGTGCCACTCGCTGAGTCATCTTTCTTTCTCCCGTGTTGGTGCTGGGGACTTGGGAGATCGTCCCAGAGCTGAGGGCCAGCACCCGGTTCTGTGGCCCCAGGTGGCTTCAGAAGCCAGTACTTCGATCGCTTGGGTCTTGCCCACTCACATCTGCCCTTGAACAAACCTCGCCGTGTTGTGGGTGGGCCGAGGTCTGGTAAGAAAATTCCTGATGACCAAAGGAGACTACCATTAACTTCAGAGCGTTTCTGGCCTGTCAGAAATCAAGCCACAAAGGCCAATGCCAGCGGCCAGTTCTGCGGCAGCCACCGTGTTACAGATCCACCCTCATAGTTAAGCTTCTGCCTACGTAGCGCTGCCCTGGCTCCAGACTGAAGCCGTGATCTTAAGAAAAAAAGGTCCCTTGACGTGAGGCTGGTTTTGTGACGGCTGATGGTGTTCAGTTGGTTGGTCTGTGTTCCTTTGTTTAGGTAAGGCAGGAACTTCCCCTGCCTTCCTTGTTTTGAACTTGCAGAAGCATGTCACAAGTGGAAAGTTATTCTCAGGCACCGAAGGCTCAGGCCTGTCATCCTAGCTACTCTGGGGGCTGAGATCTGAGGATCATGGTTTCAAGCCAGCCTGGGCAGGAAAGTCCACAAGACTCTTATCTCTACCAGAAAACAGGAAGTGAAGCACTAGCCTTGAACAAAAGAGCTCAGGGACAGGGCCCAGGCCCTGAGACCTGTCTCAGAACTGGCACCAAAAAAGAAGAAGAAGAGGGAGAAGAAGGAAGAAGGAAGAAGGAAGAAGGAGGAGGAGGAGGAGGAGGAGAAGAGGAGGAAGAGAAAGAAGAAAAATTGAAAAAAGAAAAAGAAAGACAATATACGATCATTCCTGAGAGGAAGCCACCCTTTGGATCTGTAGGAGTAGAGCAGTGAGGACGCGGTAACCCCAGCACAGCTCTTCCATCTCTTAACAGGTGTTTACCGAGTAACTACTCTGTGACCATTCCTTCTTCCTGGAAATACAGCACAGGTGTCAAGTGAGAACCTACAGGAAATAGATCCAGTCCCGGCCTCCAAAAGACTTCCGTGGGAACGTGCTATGGGAGAGCGCGATGGAGCAGCAGGTGATTGGGCCCAGAGGGAAGCAGAGGGGCGGGGATGCGTGGGGCGTCCCGAGGCGGCCTGCTCTGCGTGGGCTGAGTGCCACCCGATGAGTTGGCCCGGCACCCAGGGCCTCGAAAACCCTCCTTGTCCCAAGAGCGGTGGACGCCACCCGTGGTTACGGCCTCACGGTGGTTTCTTTCCAGATCATCCACGTGTCCCGGCGCCATCATTAGCCCTGTCCTTCCACTGAGATGTCAGCGGCCCGGCCGGCCGGGGGCTCTCCCTCCACGTCCCAGCACGAGCTCTACGTCAGCCATCGGGAAACCCAGCCGCGCGAGCGCCTGGCGGTCACGTCACCGCCCCAGCACCTGTTCCACCACAGGCTGTGTGGGGTCGGCGTGACAGCGGCCGGGCAAGGGCGCTGGTGACCAGTCACTTGGCGCCCAGCACTCGGGCGGGCTGCGCGGCTCTGGCCGCAGGCTGAAGGCGCGTGGTGTTGGCTGACAGGCGTTTCCATTGCGCAGGACACCACGCCAGGCAGCAGATGGCCCGGGTCATCCCAAAAATGCATCTTTGGTTCCATTGCATTGTTTGCTAATAGCGACGAGGGAGGATCCTGAAGCAGCTGGGCCCGCTGACCGGCCTGCGGGGCCGGGCTGCTGGCGCGGGGAGCGCCCGGTCCGCCCTGGCATTTGCGTCAGAACAAGCCCTGCTCGCCAAAGTGTTTTCCTGCCAGGCGCTTGGAGTGGGCTCGTGGCGAGCAGTCTGCCCACGGATCCACACCGCAGTGCGTCACGTCTTGCACCTCTAGGGGGCCGGGGGTCAGACGTTCGGGAGGGAAGAGCACCTGGCCGCGTGGCCTGCAGGCTCACCGCACCCCTGCGCGCCACGCGGCAGACGTGTGCACTTTTCCGGACGCTCTCGCTGGCAGCCTGGACAGCTGTCTGCGCCGCCGGTCACGACTGGCTTGCAGATGACCGCAGCCCCAGCAGGGCTGAGAAGTGGAGACTGTGCGGTGTCTGCAAGAGGCTGGGCTGGTCTCCATCACTCTACTTCAACAGTGAAGCGCTGTCTCCCCGAGTCTGCCCCTCCTCTGTGCGTGACCAACCCACGCGGTCACCGTTACTGTCACGGGCTCCTCTAGATCTACCCCAGCACCGCCGGGGGAGGAGGGGCTCTCCTGCCCATTGAGTCCACAGCCCACCCACGGACTCTGCACAGCACTTCCTAACTACCCCTGCTCGCACCACAGGGAACTTTGAAATCTTAATGAATGTTCCATGACAGCACCATGATGTACCACTTACCCCGTACCTCCTTCTATTCTGAATTTAGAAGTCATACATACGGATTAAATTCCTATCAAAAGCCAAGCCAAGGATTTGGAAGTCCACTACCTCCGCCTCCCCGCTGTTGTTCAGTTTTGGGTTCGTTTTACTGCAGTCCTGTTTTCTATGAGAATGAAAAGCATGTGTACTTTACCGTGCATGCAGTTTTCTCTGATTTTGACACTTAATAGTTTGTTAGAAATCTTTTCCCCCATCATTAAAAAGCTGTACAGAATCTTAATGACTCCACAATTTCCCTCTCCTTGTCTGTCCTACATGTGTTCAGCCACTTAAAAAAAAAACATCGCATACCACCTTAACATGCTGGGTTAGTTAGTTCTCAGGGTAGCAGGGAGTTGTCTGCCATAGCTTCACAATTACTTTTTTTTTCCCCCCCGAAGAAATGAAATTTACACTCTGAATTTTTAAAAAAGTTATGCATATTTTGTTAGCATTGATTTCCTGAACGTTCATGTTACTAATTTACTCATTCCCATTTTTTTGAGTGCCTACTACGAGCAAGACATCTTTTTTTTCTAAACATATTTCACAGACCACAAAATTATGCTTTAGAACATTTGTATAATGATAGCTAAATTTCACACTTGCAAAATTACAAAAAGCTGTGTAAAGCTTTGAGGGTCTTTGAAGCCATCTTTGGTTCCACTTACTCGTCATTATTTAATCAGGAGAGGGCCTTATTGGGGCGCAGATGGTGTAAATAGTTCAAAAGATATTTGGATGTCTTCGTGATGCAGGGTTTTCTTACATTTCAACCCTTAAGAAGTTGCATTTGATTTTTCCACAGCTAGGCACTTTTTTTTTTTTTTTTTGGAAGGTGCAATGTCATTTTCTTTAAAGCAGAAATGAACCTTTAAGAATGGTTTTTTTTTCCATGGGCCATTTTCTTTTGTACAAAATTCTTCTGGGGTGTGAAAGCACTATGAATATTGTTCAGAGTTCCATCCCGCAAGGAGGATCTTGTGTCCTCCACTGATCCGAGTGGAGTGGAATTTGAAGGGTGCAGGCCCATGCACAACCCGAAAATTTCCAACACCGAATGCCATGCAAGCCTCGTGGGTCGTACCAGCCCGGCTGCAGAGGTGTGGAGGGGACCGCGGAGCCCGCTGGAACGGGGGGACACCACGCTGCTGTCTGCCTTTCTCAGAGGTAAGCAAAACTCAGCTGACTCTCGCTGCCAGGGGGCCTTTCGCATCTCCTCACGAGCCTAAACTACTTTGAATTTTAACTTCAGGGCTGAGGCTTGACACATTCATTCTCAGGTGGAAATAGTTTCTTTTCCTTGAAATAAAATGTCTTTGGCAAAGTATTTGAATTGTATGAATTACAGCCATAAAACTGAAAAAAAGAAAGTCTCCTAATTCCACAGATTTTTTTTTTTTTTTTTTTTTTTTTTACTATTTTGTGTGTTTTTCTTCTAAACAATTTTCTTCTTTTTTTTTGTCTGATCTCACTTTGAGGAAAGCACAGATACCCCTGCGCAGCACGGCAGCTAAGTCAGCATTTCTTAACAAGAAAAGTTTCTCTCCCATCACCTTCGTTCCCCCGCTCTGCCCCCCCTCTCCGTTAAGCTTCTCCTCCTGGGTCTGCACCGGACTAATTACCACAGGCCCTTGTTGGTTGCCGTAGGCTTTAGACAATGCTCTCTCCCTTCTCAAGCCGCAGCCCGCTCACCTGGCCTCCAAGTGGAGACCACAGGCCCGCTCTCTACGGCATCAGAAGCTGAATTTTGCCCTGATATTACATCTCTCATTGATGATCAGTGAACGTGTAAGTACTTTCACAAGTAGAGATTAGCCAGCAGCCGTTTTATTTTGAGCACAGGCCCCCCTCAGGGTGGCGTCCCTAGCCAATGACAGCGTACCACCCGACTCTTTTATAACAGCTTCAGCTTGTGGTTGAGGATATTCGATATAATTTTGTCTCATTTTATTTATTACGCCATAAAGTGTACTTTTGACGTTTAAAACGCTGCTCTCCGTAGCTAGATATTTAATGTGGAGTAGCTTGCTATTACGGGAGGACACAAAACTTAAGGAAGAGACATTAGTTCTCGACTCCAGGTTGAGAGAAGTGTTCCCTCACCGCTGGCTGGCTTTATGATTTTGTTCAAATCAATTGCTCACACGATTTGATTAACAGACAGTAGCGTTCTCTGTTTACAGACACCCCGAGCCTTTCTTTGATCCCAAGGCTCATGCGCGCACGTCCGAGTCTCCGCACATTACGTGCAGGTTAAGGAGTCTGAGCTTACGAGGTGGCGTTCTGACTTCATGCTCTAAAAAATGTGGCGGCTCAATGTGAGGACATATTTTATTTATCGCCTGTGCTTATGAACGGCAATAAAATAATAATAAAATAATAGCTAAAACTTTTTGAATTTCTGCATGTCACCCCGTTATTGCTTTTGAAAGTATCATCTTATCGAAGCCGTATAAAATAGAGAGAGCGGTAGTCATGAGATTAGCTATCCAAGTCCAGGATCTAAGATTAGACTCATCTGTACTTAGACTGTACTGATGTACCAACCCTATCTATTCATTTACAACGTTTAAGGGAAAATAGGTCTGTTTTGAAAACATCAATACATACCACCATGACAAATAAAACAAAGGATCACAGCCATGGGAGAAATGAAAATAAATGATGATAGTTACAAAACTAAACAATGAGAGTTACAGTGGTTGTTGGAATAGATGAGTAAATTTAGGAAACCTTCCTACAAAAATGGAGAGGGCTTTGAGATACCTATTAAAGGGTACTATGCCGTATTCTTTGGCTCGGACAAGGTGTGCACCACATATGCTTCTTCTAGTCTTAGTAACTCGGGCTCCATGGTGAGCAGATGAGGCCCGTGTCCACCCGGGAGGTGTGGTCATGGAGGAAGCCCTTACTCCTTTTATTTGTTTAGAATTACAAATTGGGGTCACTGCTGTGGGGAAGGAAAGGAGCCATTTTATGAGCCACAGCACAACACAAAATGCTCTGCACTCAGAGTTCTGGAAGCTCAGAGAAGAGGTGCTGGAGCTGGATGAACAGCACCTTGCTGGTTCTATTCCTTTCGAGTTCTAGGAGCTTCTTGGAGGTCTAGAACCTTCCGCTTTGGCCTGGAGTGCTGTATCACCTTTGAACAAGTTTGGTTTTCTTTTTTCTTTTGTGCCTGTCCTGGGGCTTGAACTCAGGGCCTGGGACTGCCCCTGAGCTTTTTTTGCTCAAGGCTAGCACTCTACCACTTGAGCCACAGCTCCTCTTCTTGCTTTTTGGTGGTTAACTGGAGATACGACTCTCATGGACTTTCCTGCCAGGGCTGCCTTCAAAACACAGATCTTCGGCTCTTAGCCTTCAGAGTAGCTGGGATTACAGGCATGAGCTATCGGCGTCTGGTCCGCTACTAGGGCTCGGCCTAACAAGATTCTTAAGAGCTTAAGAGATTGCTTGAACATGGGTGTTCGGGGCATGGATCTAAGGCAGGGCAGGTACGCCAGAGACAGGAAGCTGTTTGGGAGGTTCTGAGCAAAGGAAAAACATCATCAGATTTGTATGTGTCAAACCCTTTCGGGATGGGGCTGGTGGAGAGCTCGGGGAGGCCGTGGAGGCTGGCTGGTGGAGGCTGGGGACGCCGTGGAGGCTGGCTGGTGGAGGCTGGGCACGCCGCGGAGGCTGGCTGGGCAGGCGGCTGTGGCAGGAGAGCGGGGACGGTGATGTGAGAGATGGTCGTAGCCTAAACGTTAATTGGCCTTGATAACAGAGTTAATAGGAGCTGGAGGAGAGTACCGAGTCAGGTTACTCCTTCGCTGGGCGCCTGCCCCTGGGGAGGGACCCCGTGGCTAGCGCTGGGAATTCCTGACAGGCCGCAGAGGAAGGGCGAGGTAGCCGCGCCCAGCTGTGTCTGGTTCCAGGGGCCTGAGAGGCAGAGCAGCCATCAAAGACATAGAGCAGCAAGTTAAGACCCTTCCTGACCGCGCAGATGAATTTGGGAATGAGACTGAATTACATGCTGGACAATTATTTAGGGACGATGCACAGAACCATTTCTCACAGAACCATCTCCGGCATCGAATTCCAATAACACTTGCTAATTCAATTAAAGCATTTTATAGAGTGTCAAATTAATATAGTGTGGCTCCATTATTTTCTTTTGTTTAATGCAGGTTGCATGATAGAGGGTTGAAGAATCTAAAAGAATCCCATAGTCAGTATGTTTTTAGACGTCTTCATATATTGATTACCTTCCCCCTTTTCGGCAGACGTCGGATGGAGAGTGTAAACATTACAGTCCATATGCCTTAAGAATTAATATTACGTGTCACCAACTGCTTTGCCCCAAATAACACTTAAACTGCCAATCACTGGAGGGGAGCTGTATCGTTTAGATAGCAGATTTGCAGGAAAAGATGGCATGGTATTTAAAAAGCATCACGATCCCTGACAAATCTTGAGCCAGGCCATCCTACCGCGGGGAGGAGGGCTTATGTGCCTGGTGGTAAACACATCTTTAGAGTAACTGATTCTGATCAGCTGAACGGGAAATGCATCAGCTGTGGTGTTCCATGCCCATCAGCCCGGCATCGGGATGTAGAAACAGGGGGACCGCAAGTTCAAGGAGAGGCTCCCTTGTGAGACCTGGGCCATTCCTCTTTAGAAAAAGGACAGATTTATGGTTTTATATCCACAACACAGAAGCAAATACTTGGCTAGCATATCTACATATATGCATTCGTTGCATTCCTTGTTTCACAACTATATACACGTGACCCTTATAGAGTATTTCTCGCAGGCACAGAATATACTTCTAAGAGTTGAAGTAAAGGAACCTTACCGGTTGGGCAACAGGAGGAGCTACAATCAGGGATATTTTTTGTTGTTGGTGGTGGTTGTGGGGCTTGAACTCTGGGCCTGGGCGCTGTCTCAGAGCTCTTCAGCTCCAGGCGAGCTGAAGTGGAGCCAAACACCACTTCCGGTTTTCTGGTGGTTTATTGGGCATAAGAGTCTCACGGACTTTGCTGTCTGGGCTGGCTTTGAACTGCGATCCTCAGATCTCAGCCTCCTGAGTAGCTGGGATGACAGGCGTGAGCCACCAGTTCCCAGCATCCAGGGACAATTATGAAATTATTCAAAGTGAGTATGGCATGTCATGTTGTAAACCTGAGCTGGTCATGGCCCAACGTTACTCTATATGACTGGTTCAACCACTTTTCCTAGATTCTAACTGCTGTTTTGACACTTCATTTGCCTTTCTGTGTATATATGTTATGAATGATTCTGTAACCTTGTGTAATGCCGTAGGTAAAAGGTAAAACATTACAGGTTTACCTTGTAAACCTAAAGTCAATACCAAACTTTAATGATTAGGCTTGAACAAAGTATCATCTTTTACTATTCTTTCTTGAGGACGGTCAGATTCACTATTTCTAAAAACTTGATCCAACTAGTTCATAAGTGGAAATGCTCTCATTTCTGATTGCTGTAATTAGATAATTGCTAAGTGGCCTAGCATCTGATTACCACATTAATTGGAGCTTCACAGTTTTATTTGTTTGACGAATGGTGTGCATTCCATAAAGAAGGACAGTCTGAGAGGATTAAGGCAAAAAAAAACCGGAATCTTGTTTTATCTGTCCTGCTGAAAAAGCTTTTATCAGCAGAGTTTGGCTGTCTTTTCCCTCCAGCCTACCTTGCTTCCAAAAGTAGATGATAATGATCATAATTGTTGGGTGCCTGTTTGGACGCACACAGTAGAGAAACGGACGTGTCTTAAGACAGCACTGGTGTTTTCAGCGCCAGGTCCCGAACGAATCAGTAATTGGGTGTTAAGGGTCAATACTGAGCTATCCTCATCACTTTAAGTTCAAACTTCAGGGTTTTCGGATGCGTTTGTGTAGCACACAGCGGAAATCTCCAGGTGATCCAAGAACTGAGTTACACTTTACCCTGTCCCCCAAAGCATGTTCAGAATGGACCTAAGTATTCTCCGACTCCCAGCTATGGACGGGCCGCTGGTTGTAGCTCATCTCGTGGACGCTTCTATTTTGTTTTGTTTTGGTGCCGGGGACTGAACCCAAGTCCATGCACGGGACAGATGCTCTCCCCGCCCCCCGCCCCTTCCCCCACCCGCCCCTTCCCCCCCGCCCCTCCCCCCCGCCCCCTCCCCCCCCCCCCCCCCCCCCCCCCCCGCGGCCTCTCCCGCCCCTGGGAATGGCTTCTGGGGATTCTCTGATTCCATCTGGCGTTGGCCTGACGGGAACACTGTCTTTGCCCGTGGTGTTTTGGTGTCAGAAGTGCGTCCTGGTGATCCGTAGGATCTGTGCACAGTTTCTCTGACTGCTGGCAACATTCGTGATTAAAGGCTAATTTATAGTTCCCTCAACTCCCGTCAGCGATGTAAAAATCTTCCTGTTTCACTTTCTACATAATTTCTCCTTTAAAAGTTTCTCTCCTTTGTCTTCTAATAAATATGCCCTTTCCAAATCCTTTCTCTTTTAAAATGGAAAGACTAAAAGGACTACTTTTGTAATTAAAAGTCATTTTTAAATAACCTCCGAAGATTGTTTCTAGATATCAAAACATCTTTGCGGCCCCATTTCCATGGCAAAAAGACAGGCCTGGGTCCTACGCATTTTACTGTAGTCTACATTAATTACCTTCTATTAAAAATGACAAAGACCTTTTTGAAAGAGAATCTGGCACTCTGCACAGAATGACGGCAGACACCCTACTTTGCTGATTTCTTGACACTTCTAATTACCTGTATTCATCTGAAATCGTTTCCTTTGTAGAGAGTTATTGGCATGATTTTCTGAGAACAAGAGGAAAATGGAAAACATTTTAGCAAGCTAAGGGGGAAAAAAATCAACAGTATCATTGTTTGCCACTTTTGTTGAAACTACCTGCACGAGTCATTTGAGGGACAAGGAGGTAAACGCGAGGTTACACTTTGCCCCGTGCGTGGTTGGCGGTATTTGTAATGTCAATACTGGCAGAGGTTGTCAGGAAGCTGGGGAGATAAAGGTCAGTAGCCGGGACAAATATAGCATTGTACGCGTCTGAATATGCAATATCAGCCTGATCTGCCAGGAGACCTTCACGCCCGGAAATATCCATCAGTTGCCACGTGAAGCCCGCGCCCTGGTCTCCCGTGTCCAGGTCTGGAATGGCCGGCCACACGCAAAGCTCGGAGAAGTACCTGAGAAGACTTGTTACGGGGCAGAGAGGAGGCTGCTACTGCAGCCCGCTGAAAAGCGCAGAGAAATGCCCACTATTTCTTTTCGAGATGAGATGAGTCAAGACACAAGGGAAGTGTCTTCCGTGGCTTCAGGCGTGGGAGGAGGTATGCACGCTTCTGCACTGTTACCAAAGAGAGGGATACAATTCAGCCTTGTGTATCATGACCATCAAGTAGGTTCCGGGGCCTCTCGGTGTGATAGGCGAAATTAAATATTAACCACGCTTTTCTTATCATCCTGACAGAAATTTAGTTGTGCTAATGGTGAGCCCTTACACCAGGCCCTGCCTCCTGGTGATTTTGACCTGGTTAGAAAGGGAGCCCGCTTGTAGTCAGTCATAAATTATTTACAAATGAAATGCATAGTAGGTCACTTAAATTGTATCTGCACCAAGAGCCGACTTGTTAAAATACATGTTCTCAGAGCTCAACTAAAAAATTCAGATTCCACTGAAAAATGCATTTATGGTTCTTTTAGTAAATTGTACTAAGGAAATAATTTGAAAATCTTTTGGGAAACCGAAAGTAAAAATAAAACCGCTAGAGGTCTTCTCACCGCAAGCGCTTCAGTGAGATGCGGGAGAGCAGACGGGGCAGGAAGGCCGCCTCTCAAACGGGATTGTGCTTGCTGGCGATTTCTTTTTCATGTTTGCATCTGTGGCATCCTGTATCAAAATGAAATGCATTGAAGCAGCCGGTCTTCCCGAGGCTTCTGCCTTTTCTTGGGTATCGATCGTGATACCTTTCCTGACCTTGGGCAGGGCAGGCTTCTCGGACCCCCCCTGCCCACCACGTCTGTGGACAGAGGAGACGGCTGGAGGACAGCTGGAAAGTCAAGGGATGGAAAGAAAGACGGAAGCGATTTAGGGGAGATTAAAAAAAACAACAACAAGGGACATCGTGAAGGCACAACGTGCACATAACTCGACAAATAAGTACATTGGCTACCTTGGAACAGAGAGCAGGGTTTTCTGAATTCTGAGAAAGCAAAGGAGAGATGTAGATAGCAGAGACGGAGAGAGAAAGTCATGAGAGCTGACCAGAAAAGAAGAGTGTGCGCTAGACGGAGGGGAAGAAGAGTCACAGAGGACCTTTCATGTTTCCTAGTCCCAGAGGTGTCCCCTGGGGGGGAGGGCTGCCTGCTGGGGGGGGCACCCGCTGGGGGGGGCTGCCTGCTGGGGGGGGAGGGCTGCCCGCTGGGGGGGCTGCCTGCTGGGGGGGAGGGCTGCCCGCTGGGGGGGGAGGGCTGCCTGCTGGGGGGGGGGCCGCCCGCTGGGGGGGGAGGGCTGCCTGCTGGGGGGGGCACCCGCTGGGGGGGGAGGGCTGCCCGCAGGGGGGGGAGGGCTGCCCGCTGGGGGGGGCTGCCCGCTGGGGGGGCAGGGCTGCCCGCTGGGGGGGCTGCCCGCTGGGGGGGGAGGGCTGCCCGCTGGGGGGGCTGCCCGCTGGGGGGGGAGGGCTGCCCGCTGGGGGGGCTGCCCGTTGGGGGGGCTGCCTGCTGGGGGGGAGGGCTGCCCGCTGGGGGGGCTGCCCGCTGGGGGGGCTGCCCGCTGGGGGGGGCCGCCCACTGGGGGGGGCCACCCGCTGGGGGGGCTGCCCGCTGGGGGGGCCGCCCGCTGGGGGGGGCCGCCCGCTGGGGGGGCTGCCCGCTGGGGGGGGAGGGCAGCCCGCTGGGGGGGGGCTGCCCGCTGGGGGGGCTGCCCGCTGGGGGGGGAGGGCTGCCCACTGGGGGGGCTGCCCGCTGGGGGGGGGCGCCCGCTGGGGGGGCTGCCTGCTGGGGGGGGAGGGCTGCCCGCTGGGGGGGCTGCCCGCTGGGGGGGGCTGCCCGCTGGGGGGGCCGCCCGCTGGGGGGGGGGGCCACCCGCTGGGGGGGGGCCGCCCGCTGGGAGGGGGCCGCCCGCTGGGGGGGCTGCCCGCTGGGGGGGGAGGGCCGCCCGCTGGGGGGGGGCTTCCTGCTGGGGGGGCTGCCCGCTGGGGGGGGCGCCCGCTGGGGGGGGGCTGCCTGCTGGGGGGGGCGCCCGCTGAGGGGGGGCAGGAAGGCTCATGTGATCCTCCACTTCCAGTGTTGCATGGAGTTGAGTACGGAGAATTTCACCCAGAGCGGCTTCTCCCGTTTGAATTATTTCCACGGAAGTACCTATGCCAATTGTCCTCAAACAAAATCCGTGCCCGGGGCAAGACATTTTGGCCAGCTCCTCTCGGTAGCTCCTTACTTTCTGATGACCCCTGGGACCTCCACTGACCCCTGAGTGGGGTGAACCCCGGCTCCACTCACTAGGGGCCGGACGGCAGCAGATGCATCTCCTCCACGCCTTTCTCACGTCGCTCTGATTTCGGTGAATTCAGAGGACGTAAACAAGCGTGGACCTTTCTTCCTCTTTTCTTCTTTTCTCACCTGTAGGTGAGCTTTTCTCGGGGAAGCTGGCGATGGGGTGCGCGCGGGCGGCGGGTGGCTCACGGGGATTTTCAGCTGGGGGCTCCGGCTGTTGGCAGGCGGGGCGGGGCTGACGCCCAGGTACAGGGCAGAGGACACGGAAGGCGCACCCCGCATCACCCCTGGAAGCCTAGCGTCCTGAAACAGAATTTCCCATCGAATCTCTGCAATGTACCGTTCCCCCCCCACTTTTCACACGTACTTCAGGCAACCACAGAGTTGCACGGTGACACTGAGGTCCTCTCCCGCTGGCTCATTGCTTTCCTGGACATCTCAGCCCTCCAGTCCCGGGACGGTGCAGAGTTCTCCCATAGCTTTTTCTCTAGAGTAAGCATTTCCTATAACTTTCTAAGCGACTGCCCGAGCCTGCGTGGGAACACCCCAAAAGAGGCTATATTTGCAAGTGCTAGGGGTGACAAAGACCCGATATAATGTCATTCATACACATCTTGTCTACATCTCTGTGCGACACATAAAGTATTAGCCGTGACAGAGGGTGCAATTGTGAGGAAAATCATAAATCTCATGAGGTAAGGGAAGGCACGGTGAAGGCCAAATGCTTCCGGTTTTCTAGAAGCTTCTGCCTACTCATATGACACCAGCACCTCTCTCTCTCTCCCTCACATGCCACATTCACCAAGTCTTCATGTTAAAGGAAAAATTAATGAACTTTTATGTAAATTATTGTTTTTCAGTTTTTTTCTTCTAAAAATTCACGAACATTATTTACTAAGATAAACGATCTCAATGTAAGATCATCTCAATTCATGTTTTGCAATCTAAAAAAGTAAAAAGGTTTGTTTTTTTTTTTTTTTTTTGGTAACTGTCCAAGGTCTTCTGAGCTGAATTTAAGCAAGCGAGAGCAACCAAAAGAGAAAGCTTTAAATAGAGGAACAAGTAGGAAAAAAAAAAAAAGGAGAGTAATTGGGAAAAAGCAAAAGCAATGAACTGTAGGTGAGGATAAATAAAGCTATGAATGAGGAAAAGATTGTTCAAACGAGGGAAGATACCCCAGCGGGCCACACGCTCTGGCATACGCACCTCAGGCCTCTTGTTCACAGACCAAGCTCTGGTCTCTGCAGAAGTTCTGGATGTAAGTTACGACCGGTGAGAAACGTAGCGGCAGCGGCTTGCTGGGCTGTTGCGTGCTGTCAGATCCCAACACTCACACCAAATATCGAGGACAGAGTTCTGAGCGGCAAACTTACGCACCGGGGGAGGAGGCCGGGGGAGGGTTTGTTTAGTCTACAGAAGCAAGGGGAATTAATAGCAGCCTCCAGTCCATGAAGGAACACAGCCCGTGCAGGTAGAGGTGAGCAGCTGTTCTGTGGCCTGGCCGGTGAGGGCAGGCGTGAGGCTGCGAGGAGCCACCGGGCCATCTCCAGCTCAGGGAAGGTCAGGAGCAGCAGCACAGGCCTCTGGGATGCAGGGTGTGTGTGGGCCCGATACTCATTCTCGTCAGAGCCGGCGAGTCCAGCTGGACGGACAAAAACAATGGGTGCAATCTAAAAAGCAGGAGGAAAAGAACCACCGCAGGGTGAAGACAATAGTGACGTTTACGGAGCCAGAGGAAAGCCGGCTAGAGGGAAGAAGCAAGAAGGGCGGGGGTAAGCAGGAAAAGAAGGAAGGGTGAACGTGTGAGCGCCTGGCAGGGAGGTGGAATAGATGCTTTATTTCCACCCGAATTCTGTTTCCAGTGGTGGGAAAAGACTTCTAACGATCGCTGCGTGCAATACGCGGAAGGGCAGCGTTCTTGCTTGGAAAAGGCCGCTCGTGGGTTGCTTAACACTATTTTAAACGTCTGCTAGTGAGAGTCTCCACTACGAAGTTTGAAGCATGGAAGGGCTGACCGTGCTCAAAACAGGGCCAAGCCAACAACTCGCTGTGTTCTTCTTTGTTTAGTTTTAGCCAAAGACCAAACAAGTCTAACCATGAGCGGAGCGACGGAACTTTCCCCAGCTTTGGATTTGACGACTTACAGACAACGCTGACTCTGTGGGGACCACACAGAACCCAGGCGAAGCACACGCAGAACGCAAGAAGTACGAAGGCCAGTAACGATTAAGAGAATGATGGCCAAAGTCCTTATCAGGGGAGATATTCGCTGACGGCTCAGTAATCTAGGCTTTATGAAGAGGAAACAGAGGAATGTGACCTTCAGAAACTTAAAGTCTTTATCGCTTAATCTCAATAAAAATTATTTTAAAAAGACACTTAAAATCGATCGCTGGCTGTTCTTTGATGAGACATTGCAAACTCCACTGCACTTAAAACCATGCACAGTTATATAAACACAGAAAGCACGAGTGACCACTTGAGTAGACCGAATTGCTCAAAGATGCACATTAGCTTTAAGAATAATTAATGAAGTTAAGATTTTCAGTTCTCTTGAGCTACGATTTTAACCCTAGTCAATAATTAGAATTGTGCTTAAAGATCATAGTTCGCTACATTGTGGGTCTGTGTAAACGATCTGGTTCCTAGATTGCTTGGTTACTTCTGAGCAATTCTCTTCTTATTTTTGTTTCTTCTTGGCTGCACCTCTTTGAACAGGGAATGGAACTTTCTCCTGTTTAGCTTTGCCGAGTAAATTCTCACAGCTGTCTCTTGTCACCGATAGGTTCAATCTGATGAGTTTTGCAGTGTGTGTGCTATTTTTTTTTTCCTGATGTTTGGAACTTTTACCCACTCTAAAAAGCAGAAAAATAGAATAGTATTCGAATTGTGTTTTGCCAGGATGTATATTTTATAACATGCTAGTAGATAAAACTTTACCAGAACCTTAAAAGTATTTCTTAAAATGCTGGTTGCAAACAATTCAATTGTAAATTGATTTGGGTCTGAAAATTCTCTCCCTCCCCCCTCCTCTCTCCCCCCCTCCCCCCCTCCCCCCCTCCACAAAGAAAAGCCTTTTGTTTGGTCTCCGGCACGCCTTCCTTCTGTGACTTTCTGCTGTCCCCTAGTGGCCTGTTCATCTTCCTGATGCTGTGAGGTTCCTCCGGAACAAATTCTCTCCTCTTCTGTGATTCCTTGAGACACTCATTAGCAGACATTTAAAATACTATTAAACAACCCATGAGCGGCCTTTGAGAAGCAATAACCCTGCTCTTCAGCCGGTGTAGTTTTCCATGCGTGAATCTTACCCAGCAAACGGGAAAGGTAGGTCATCAGAGCAGTGTTTACACCCCCCCCCCACCAACAAAACAAAACAAAACAAAACAAAAACGAAACCAAACCTACTTCAGGTTCTCAAAATTCAAACACAAGACGGATGAAAGCAAAACGTTATCAGTTTTGACTGCTCTCTACCCACATACGGTAGCCAAAAGGTAATTTGTGACAGGTCGACTGCTCATGTCAGCAGGTTTGCAAACAAAACTGGTGCTATTCCTTCTCCTTGCTCTTCAAAATCCTGTTGGTTACTATCATTTTAATATTTACTTTCTCTATGGTGACACATTTCTCTGAAATCTTACAAGTACAGTGTCATCATCCTGTATGTTGAAGGCATTAGACACACTTCATTTATGTAAAAAACACTCACTGCAACATCGAGCAGGATGACTGAAAAACATTCTTAAACATTTCTGCATAGCATCTTTCCACATACATCAGATTAAAAACATAAAGATGGATCAATTATTTTATTTCCCAACTCTGTTTTATGTGGTTAGGCCACAACGCTCAGTGTTGTAGGGGCTGGTAAAAAATGTTTCATATAGCATTTTATTTTTCTGAAGTAATCGTCTCCGATTGTCTGTAATGAGAATGGAATATGTAAGTTTGTCAAAAGCAATATTTCAGTTTTGTAAAAAGATTTATCAATAGAGAACGGCCAGAAATGTGGCTCACAGGATTCTTTTCACAAGATGGCTAAGAGGGTACCAAGAATGCAAGCGCGGATGAAATGCAGCCCTTTAAGTGAGCGTTAGAGAAGTGTGAGATGCACACTGAACTAATGATTTCTTGGCACTGTGCTGTTTGGCACTTGTGGTTTTGACAATGATCACATGAATAGCAACACTATTTTCTTTCTGAACTCAAGGGGAAGAGGCTTGGGGGTGGGGGAGAGGAGGCCCGCAGCCTGGAGAGTCCTGTTTCTTAGGATTTCAAGTATACAGTTTGGCCATGTGGAAGGAAGGAAAAAATCAACAACAACAAAACAAAACCACGGAGCTGTAAGGCTCTGTTAAATGACAATTTTCTTGTTTCTTCAAAGAAAAGTTGATGTCGTTTTTTAAACTGCCTCTCTCCTGAAAGGTCAGGTTGCTGCCCAATTTAGTCATTTTGTCTGTTTATACATGTCCCCGTCGGGATAAGGTATCCAAAAGCAAAGTCCTAGATTGCAATCAATCTCGGCCTCGGCGCAAAGTCAGGGGGCCAGTCCTAGAAACCCTGCTGCACACCAGGAGGAAGGCAGAGCTTTAAGCCTCAACTTTTTTTTTTCCCTCAGGAGAAAAGATAAACCACTTTCCCAAACCTCCTTAAGAATGACACAACTCCCCGCTCCTCCCTTCGTGTGCCCGGCCGCCTAATCTCTCAAGTTCAAATTGCTTGGTTTTTCTAAAAATAATATCCTCCGTCAAACATTGTAATGCACAATAGCTATTTTTCACAGAGGACTGTGATTCCCGCCCCCTACCCTCTGCTTGTCTATTCAGATTGTAAGTGTTCTAAAAATGTTCTCCTGGAGTTATTTTTAAAACCTCGTGGTATGTTAGATAATAAATATTGTTGCCGTGTTTCTGGAAACATTGGAAATAACATATGTGACAGGTGACGGGGGAGGGGGGTAAAATCGTCATTAATTTTATTTTAGACAAAATGAAAAAAAAACCTTAATTCTAACTAGTGTGTGGGATTTTTTTTTTTTTTTTGGTGATTACGGATTCCATTAAGTTAATAATTATGTAGATGATTTGCAAAATAAGGATCTGATTTGAAAAATAAGCTTCCTTCTTAGAAAATGAAATCTAGAGACAGTCTTAATATATCTCGTGTAAAATAACATGGCATTATCAGCTAGCTGTTCTCTACAGAACTGGCGTTTCCAAAACAAATAAGAAAGCCGAGCAGTCCTGCCTTTTTACAGCTCTGGGGACTATCTAAACAAAATGAACAGATTTATAGGGCTATTTTTAGTGTGTGTCTCTCGCAATACAGCTTACATTTGCTTTCCAACCTTATTTGACATTGTTGGTAGAAAGAAATACAGGCAGAATCCTCATTAAAGATCCTTCACCAGGACATCGGACATAGGGCAGTCACCAAAAACAAGACAAAACAAAACGAAAAACAAAAAACCCCAACAGCAACAAAGTGGAAGCTTGTATAAGAAGCACTTTCTCGGATTTCATGTCATTCCATTTTGCTTCTGCATAGCCAAAGGCCTGGACCAAAATGAAGTTCCAAAGGATCTGTGTCCCACCAGCATGTGGCATCTTCGGATGCACTCAGAACAGCTCCTGCAAAAGCACGCTTTGGGTTGTAGGATTTTTTTCCCCTCACAGAGCAACAGGTAAGTTACTGCCGTGCCTCAATAACCATCACTTTCCCACCAATGATATATTCACATCAAGGCAGAAATTAAATTGCTGGAGAAGTACAGTAGACTGTTGTGATTTTCTACAGACCATTCTTCCACGCGTAAATAAAGCTGCAGGGAAGATCTTGTGGGATGCTGGGAAATCTGTCATCCCACAGACTGACACGGTATCTTCAAATACACTCAAGGGTGCGAAGCTTGCCGCACGTGCACCCCAGGCTCCTTCGCAGGAGAGGGGCCATCGCTCAGGAGCACCATGTTACTGACATTCACAAACAGGAGATGAGAAACTCATCTCCTTCGGTGTTGCAAAGAGCCAGCAAGGGGAGACACTGAGGATACCAATCCAGACACGTACTGACCCCTGGCTGTGCCTCTTCCCTCACACGGGGCAAACACCCTGATAAGTTTCCAGGGAACAGGAAGCGCGCACCATTCAGTGTGCTGCTGCCCTCCTATGTGCCGTGTTCATGTACAACTGCCCAGCGAGGAAATGCCTGAGCTGCAGACATCATTCAGTGGAGCCTTATAAACAGACCTCAGATTCAAAGCTAAGAAAGCAGACTCGCGTTTTATAGCAACCACCCCTGATAAGATTATGTTTTCAAAGCAAAAAAAAAACCCATGTCTACATAGCTCGGTGGGGTGGAAATGTCCGATTAAACACTTAAGAAAACACACTTTCCCACACAGTGGCCTCTCTATTTGCATGAAACCATTCCTTACAACAACAACAACAACAACCACAGGAAAAGTAAGCTGGCCCCCGCTATGGGTCTTATTAAAAGTTAGGGTACCATATTTAAATCTGAAAGGACCTCTGTAAAATAATGGCTCTGGGGACTGCTCTCTCAGAAGGACTTAAGTTGGAAAGGACACGAATGCACTGGGAACAGGAGGGTCACACAGCCTGCAGCGGCCCAGGGCTGGAGAATGAATGAGGCACTCAGCGCTCGCAGACCAGACGAGGTCTCTGAGAAAGTGGTTTTATAGCTTGATGAGTGCTTTAACTAGCTAAAGACATTACTACAAGTACCTAATGCCGTGCTCTAAACAATGCCCCTGATTAAAAGATTGTCAGAGTTAAAAAAAAATCTTCTTTTGCAATCTGAACCTTTCAATCATCCTCTTTTCTGGCTTGGCAGTCTAAAGGAATTGCATTTCTATAGCCAATTTATCAATTACTAATTATTTTGGTGGTGAGTGGCTAATTTGGGCGTCTGCTTAATCTAGGGTCAGTTTTAATTTCTTCTAGCGCTGGTTTGTTTATCCTGGCCTGTTTAGCATATGAATTAAACCCAAATATCTTTCAAAATTCAACCCATACTTATTCCTGCCAAAATAATAAAAAATAATTTATTGTTGTAATCTCGATTTACGTTTAGTTAGGCAGAGTGAAAATACGACTTGGTAGGAACCGAGGCCCTCCCCACATTCCAGCCTGCTTGACAATGTGTTTGTGTGCTGGAGAAAGTTGGAGCAGCCACATGAACCATGTCGAGTAAAAAATGAGCTGCTGTGGATTCTAAACCCGATTTACATGAGAGAAAAAGAAAAACCTTCAAGTAGATTATTTTGCTCCTTGTAACTTAAAATATCCAAAAAAAGGAGAAGGAAAAGAAGATAAACCTAGTGATAAGACGGACCCACTGCACACAAGGACAGAGGAGGCATTTTTCAAAATTAAACTGCTCTGACAGGGAGTTTTAGGCAGACTGTGTCCTCATACTTGGGGGGAAGGGAATTAGGGGGCGTTCTAATTGAAAATGCATGTGCATAGTAACTTAAATCTTCTTTTATGATATTCTTTTTTCTTTTCTTTTTGTAAGTGTCTTTTTAAAAGAAAAACCTCCAATATATACATAAGGGGTGACTTCCCCTCCCCCCTCAAATTTTGGTGGATTTATTTCCAATTTTAAAACACTACTTTGCATGTTGTATATTTTTGTCCATAAAGCATTCTCCAAATGGCAGTTATTTATGTGACGAATAGAACAAAGCATGGAAATATGGCTTTTCTCCTTACTCCATGATGGAAGTCGAATATGATCATTAGCCAGGGCTGTGGTTTAGCAGAAACATTTTGAAAAATAGCCTAAATAAATAGATGTCAAATTAATCACGAAGGGGACTATTATCATTTTTTTCTTAAAAAAATGGTGTACCATTAGGGGTTTTCAGCAATAAATAATTGTGATGAAGAAAGAGAAGGTTGCAACTTAGAAAAATTAGCATACTCTCCCTCTTTAGGGCATTAAAAAGACTGGGTCGGCGATGTGGATCTGTGGAAGTCGTGACTGGAACTGGGTGTGATTATAATGAAGTCACGTGATTGGCCTTAAATAATAGCCGGCACGGTGATGTAAGTGTTTGTGGTTCTTTTTTATGCTCTGGAAAGATAATGCTTTGGAGTCACCTTCCATACGGGCTTTGGCTGCAGCAAAGAAGTTTACTCAAGTCAGAAACAAAGAGTGTTTTCTTGGGCTCTGATTTTTCTTTCTTTCCTTTCTTCCTTCCTTCCTTTCTTTTCCTTTTCTTTCTTTTCTTTTCCTTTTTTCCCTCTTGTGGTTAAAAAGAATCTATCCTGTAGAGGTCTTACAGGTTGAAATGCCTATAAAAATTAAGTTTGATTTCCCCCAATCACCTCCGATGAAAGCAGGAGGAATTTCCATCATTTTATCGGGTGGTCCATCTATCTCAAGATACTTTTAATTAAGCGCGGGTCCAAACGCACGCGAGCGATAGAAGTGAGCGCGGAGGCCGCTGCTCCGCGTGGTGACGCGCTCGTTTTTCCTTGTCCTAACGAGACAATGGGAGATGGCACTGGCTGTTGTTCTTCAATAACGGTCCTTGCGGTGGTTTGCTCTCGGACAGCCCGGCTCACACCGCCAGTGGCCAGAGTGTTGTCTAGTCCTCATCCCGGGGAGGATTAATCTTGGTGATGGTGCAAACGAAGTGTGTGTCTGGGGTCAGAGGGCAGACTGCCTTTTGGGATCTGCATTACATTAATGTCATTTTTGGGTTCCTGACGTTAATCAAAACCAACACCATAAAGCGTCACTTAGCTAATTTGTGTATTATTGTCAATGTTACCATTAATTATGCGTTTGTGAGGAAAAAGAGGATTAATGAGACGTCACAGGTAATTTACAATGACCAGGCTCCCCAGGACATTAAGAAAACACTGGCTGGCTACGACTGCCGCGCGATCAGAATAGCCTGCACAGAGGAGCCGGGTCTTTGTTGAGCTCCACGCCGGCCCGAAGACGCTGCCCCAGGAGAAGGCCGGATGCCTGGCCGGGCCTCGGTCCTCCGGCACCCACGCTGCTGAGGAGGCTTTGGCCGCGGTGTCCGCCTTGCTCCGCGTGGCGAGGACTCTGCCATTTCTCCTGAGAAGTGGGTAGACTCGTGGAGGGTAAATCCTTGACAGTGTCCCACGAGCACGGGGCCACGCTAATGTCCTCACCACCGCATTTAGGCTGTTTGGGTGGCTGTATTTAAACCAGCCCGGGACACGCACACACGCCCGTGCACACACACACACACACACACACACACACAGAGACACAGGGCAAAGGTGGTCTGAAGGCCCTGAGAATCAGGCTCTGGCATGGGTGGGAAGGGAGGGAAGGAGGCAGGAAGACAGCAGGACAGGGACGGTGGGGGAGGGCTTTCGTCCCCCCTCGGGGCTCTCTGTGTTTCTCTCCTCACGTACTCAGCCCTGGGGTGGGGGTGGGTGAGGGCGAACGCAGGGAAGGCAAACCGGCCTCCACCCGTGGAGCTGGGAGCCCAGGGGCCTCGGGAGGGAATTCCGTGCCTGGGGTGGGTCAGGCGCGGGAGGGAGGCGGAGGGGGTCCCGGAGGCTCAGGTAGATGGCGTCCGTCTGGAAAGGCCATCTGCCACCCTGATTTGACTTTTCATGGGCTCATTCTGAGCTCATCCTCGTCTTCCTCTTTTATGTATGTGAGAAGTAGTATGATAACCACGAGACTTAGGTGTTTGCACTTGGTTCCGTCGAGGATTAAATACGGGCCCTGGAACCTTCAAAGATGTCCTCAACCTGCCTAGCTGTGAGTACATGCATGTGTGACACGGCAATAATAAAAGCCACCCGATGGGGTGGGGAGAGTTAAATGAGATGGTAAGTGTGAATCATGTAGCACAAGGCTCAGCCGACAGCTAGCTTTTAATAAGCCAGTAGTTTTCAACCTGAATTTTTGTTGTTTTTTTTTTTTTATCAGAAACACCTGTGGAGCGTCAGAGACTGAGCTGGGCCCGCGTGCCAACCCTGTCAGTGCTGAATAGGGCGTGTGGTCACAGGTCAGTGCCACTGGGTCCTTGTCACTTAATAGAGGTGTGGCTCACGCCGGGGACCATGCTTGCGGGCCTGGGGACGCAGGGCGAGCCGCGGTGTGTGGAGATCTGTAGAATAATGTTGCGCTGTGGTCCTAGCTGGCGCGTGGGCACGCGCACCGGGACCTGTTTCCCTGAGTGGGTGCCCACGCCGGGCCCTATGTGAAAGCTGCCCCGAAGGACCCTGTCCTAAACCACAGCGAGCTGAACCCCCTCACCCAGGACCAAGGAAAAGAAAACGTGCATTACGTCGTCCGCGCTCGCTTTTTTTTTTTTTTTTTTCTATTTATGGTATATTCCAAGAAGATTTCCCTACTGGGGTAAAATTTCACAAGCAAAGAGGGGGAGCGAGGGGAAGTTTAAATAAAAAATGTTTTATTATTGATTTGGCATTGCTGGGGCTGATGCTATAGATTGTGGAAATAATATAGTTTATTTCCTTTTTTATTGCTCTGCAAAGTAATAGCTTAGCATAGCTATTAGTTTATCTTGTAACTAACCTTTGAACTACTTTCTTAGTTGGTTGTTTTCCAGAAAGCAGTATATTCAATAAAATAAACACTGAAAGACTCTTAATAGCATGGAGTGGATGAAGAAGGACTCTTAAGGAGAGGATCCTTCCCTTGCTGTACAAGATCCTGCGGATCTGCAATGCATCGTCATGGCTTCCTGCTCTAAGTAAACTCAGAGATCTGCTCAGGTAGGGATTGTGCTTCGATTCTGAAATGGAATGGAAATGGATTTGATTTATTGGCCCTGACTCAGCAGTCTGATCTTTTGGATCAAAAGAGGTGTATCAAAAGATTACATAGTATAAATAATAGACTAGTTACTTGTTGTTTGGTTTTGTTTTTTCGAATGTGAATGGGCCAGGTGCCAGTGGCTCACGCCTGTCATCCTAGCTACTCAGGAGGCTGAGAGCTGAGGATCACAGTTCAAAGCCAGCCTGCACAGGAAAGTCTATGAGACTGTTATCTCCAATAAACCACCAGAAAACCGGAAGTGGTGCCATGGCTCAAGTGGTAGAGCACTCGCCTTGAGAGGAAATGCTGAGGGACAACGCCCAGGCCCAGAGTTCAGTTCAAGCCTCACAACTGACAAACATGAAATGTGAATGGTACAAGATACAGGAGCTATGCACAAGATCCACAAGAGCTATTATTTCAGACATTCAAGATGTAAAATGTTGATAGAGTTTGCATACACAGAGACCAAGGTTTCTAAAGACCTGTGGGGAAGAAGTAGAAAATAGTATTCAGGTAGCCACAGAAACTCCTTTTCAACACAATTATGGGAAAAAAATCTTAATATGGGGAAGCTTCTATTTGCAAGTAATGAGTTAAATAAACAGCTCGTGTGTCTACCTTTCGAGTTGCGAGCAGAGCGCGGAGGTGGCCTTCAGGACGGGGCGGTGGTGACCTTGAGGACGGCGGTGGTCTGACACGTCTGTGCGGAGGAGGCAGAGCCACGGCCCAGGGATGGGGAGAGTCTAGCCACACTGTGACCCCAACCGGGTTCTGTTCACCCACCGATCTCTGCATGCATGGACCAATGGATAAACGCTCATCTTCAAAGACGGAAAGCCGCCACAAAGTCCAGCCTCCCCTCCCCGGGCCCACCTCACGCTCCTGGCCGTAGGATGACAGACTTTCCAGATTTCATGGCCCGCAGCTGCTCCCCCCCGCCCCCCGCACCGTTGGTTGTCGGGAGCCCGTGTGTGGCATGCCTGTGTGGAGGGCCTGCGCCGGGAGCGAGGACCGCAGCACAGAGACGGCGGCTCAGAGACGGCAGCACAGAGACGGAGACCGTCTCTCCACGCCTGTGGCCCCACCGGGCCTCCCAGCCCTAGGTACTTCCCTCTCAGCTTCGCCCAGACTGCTTTTCTCCCCGATGGCCGCCTGGTCTTTCACTGGGTTCCGTGTCTGCGTTCACATGATCCACTGCGGGTGGAACTCAAAGTCCATGAACCCCACAAGGACGTTTTCTCTGGAGAGGCGCCAGCCCCTCAATCTGCAGAAGCACTGTCCTCCACGTGCGTTATCTCCCGCACGGAGGTCGGGGAGCGGGGGGTGGGGGGGTGGGGGGGAAGGGGCGGGAGGGAAGGGGCGCGGGGGGTAAACACGGCTCTCCAGCTCTAGCTTGTGTCTTACGTCCCCGCCTTCCATCCCCCCATGTTCCCCTTTCCTCCTCCTCCTCTCTCTCTTCCCCATCTCTCTCTGCCTCCTTCTTCCTCACGTTATTCCTTAAGTAAGTGGGACACCAAACACACTAAATCTTAGATGTTTTCAAGCATCTCAAAATGAGTGCATTTGTTCTGAAACTAGTCTAACGCTAAGAGATCACACAACCAAAGATACACAGGAGGAAGGGAAAGGTTTTCATTCTGTTTCCTAAGTTCCACCGGCCGCCACGCACCTGCACTCAGCTGGGGGAGAGTCCTCCTTCTTCGGGACATCTTTTCTCTACCTCACATAGGCCCGTGCACCCCCTGTGGAGGATGGCGTAGATTTAATGCACAGTCTGGGTGTAGATAAAACACTAAGATAATAAATGTTTGTGCAGCTCCTAGAAGAGCAGACCACTGTGGCGGATGGCCTATAAAAAGGCAGCGTACGATTCTCACCTCCTGACGGGCCATCTTCTTGTAGTGTCACCGTGGGGGCTGGGCCTTGGGATGGAAAAGTGCGAAGAGACCCTGACTTCCATGTCTCTGGCTGTCTCCCGTGCTCTGAGCCCTTGCCCGGGGATGGACCGCGTGCCTGGGCCCCTGGAGGGGAACTCGGGGCTGCCCACCAGCCCCACCAGTAGACTCAGAAGTGCTTTCCCCAGTCCAGCTTCAAAGCACAGACCCTGAGGACCATTGACCGGAGACCCCATCCAACCACACCTGGCTTTGCAACAACAGTCCACCAAGCTTGTTCGGGACTACAAATAACGAATACAGATTCTGGCATCTGAAAAGGAGGTGCTTCTGTGCCTGGCTAGGGGACCAAGGATGGTCAGATTCTAGAAAAACCTCTATCTCCTTGACATCTGGAAAAGCTTCATGTGCCTCTCCCATAAACTAGATCTAACAGGAAAGCATCCACAGTCAGCTCCTCAGTTACATTTTATAGTGTTCCCAACAAAATGCTGAGATTAAGTTGCCTTAAACATTGTAGATGTACAGCCTGGTGCATATCTGAAAATTTAACATAGTGCTAGTTATATGGGTGTGTAACATACATATATATATATATATATATGATTTCCTCACACATAATTTATATATAATGTATAATATATATATAATTTCCATTTCTCAGACTTAAAATGTACGCCACACACAGCAAGTATGTATGAGGATTTGATGTGAGGCAGGCTGCTCATCTATAGCTTTTTTATGAGGTTCTGAATTCTCCCATTAGATTTTTATAGGTATCTGGCTTGAATCTGTGCCCATGAATAAATGAGCATGGTTTTCCTCCAGTAGAAGCAAGGCCTGACCGTGGCCCTCCAAAATTTGGTTACACTTGTTACGTGATTTCTAGTACATACGTATTCTTAAGTTGCACAAAACTTTCTTAAGAATCTGACCAGCCAATCTTAGCACAAAGGTAAATATCCTTTTGCAATGTTGTGAACTGAATCCATTTAGTGTTTTGGCTTTACACTGTTGGGGGAAAAATCATTAGCTACCCTGAAGGAATTCTTGCTCGTGCGTAATGGAGAAAAAAAATAATCATAGTTTAAGTGCCTGAGGATATCTGAGTCAAGACAGCTATGAGTGTAATATTGTGCTGTTTTATGGATGGGATTTCTTTGAAAGTGAATATAATTGAGTTATTTTACATATTGTTGGGTAATATATGTGCATTCATACAGTGGTATCTCTAATTTAATAGCATCTAGCTTTCATTTAATTGCTCTGCGTGAGAAGAAATGCAAAATTGAATCAATATTGGTGTTAAAACAGTGTTTTTATCTAAATTTGGATCTATTTAGATAAGGCTTGAGAAACAGAATCTTTATAAAGCTTTCCACGAAAGCCCAACGGATACATAGGAAGCGGCCCCGTTGGCACGTGGTTATCTACTAGGATTTAAGGCTTTGGTGGCCTTGGGGTTCAGCCTCCATCCCTGGGATGCGAGTATGTTAAAATTTTCCTTTACATGCAAAGGTTACACACTCGATAATCTTACACATGAGTAAGGTGACGCGATCGTTAGGTGGCACGCTTTAAAGAAACGTCCCTCTGACGAGAAATGTCTCCCTCGACGTCATGGCACAGGGCTCCAAACTCCAAATCTTCGTCTCATCTTAAGGGTCCTTCAAGAAGTGATCTGCTCCACTTCGGGACGTGAGAGGTGGGCGGCTCATTAGAGGGAGCTAATTAGTCGACGTGAATGACTGTCCCTCCTGGCTATGCGGCAAGAAGGCCCGAGCCAGTGAGTTCTCCTACAGACCCGTGCGCGTAGAAGATTCACACTTCCATTGTATGTCCCCCACACAGTGCCACCTCACGAACGCCACAGTATCCTCAAAAACTGCTCATCTTACGAGAAACGCAGCTCTCACCCAGCTGTAATAAACAGCATTCCTCACATACACTACACACACACACACAGTATACACACACACACACACGCACACACACTTGAAGGGCACTAGTAGCTTTCCACTCAAATGAGGTGGTCAATGGGCCTCGGGAAGGGAGGTGCTTTCTCCCCCCTTCTAAACTTTAAGAGAATTTCTATATCCTCTTCCATCATTATTTATACTCCAATAGATAAAAATACCACCTCTTCAAAAAAACAGTCCTAGCAGACAAGGAGACATTTACATTCCACGCTGCGAGTGAGAATGCAGAGTTTAGCAAATGGAAATGAACCAGATCAAACGATATTGCCTTTAGCGAATAATAGCCGTGTTAGAGCACTGGTACTGCCTTGCTGGGATCCTTTATTAACCCGTATTGTTTCAAGCAAGAAGTCACGCGGTGCGCTGGAAGCTCGGGCTGGGCTGGGAAGTGTTTTCTCCTGCTCCGGGACGCAGCTGTGAATCCACGGCAGCCCTGAGCTGCTGGCCACGCCGGCCATGGGCCCCCGTGGTCATGACTGAGTTTGGGAAGCCTTTCTGCTGAACCATCCCTTCCACAAAAGTAAACTGAGGCAAGGACATAGAGCTGAGGGGAAATCACTGGGATGGCTGAAACGAACACTTCCTCAGGGGTGCTTCCCTCCAGGAGATCCTATTTCCCTTCCGAGTAGCTGTAAAATCCTTCGTCTTTTCTCATTAGCCTAGAAGCATACTTCAGTTGTTCCTTAGCAAATCTCCCGCCTGTCTCCTCGTTGCTGCCTCTCCCTCTCTTCTCTTTCTGTACCACCTTTCTCTCTCTCTCTTAACCTCCTTCCTTCCCCGGCCCCACTTCGCACTTTCTCTTCTTCCCTCTCCAAGCCTTGTCGGCGTCCTGAACGCAGAGAAGCAGCCAAGAGCCAATCCTCTGCCAGACTGCCTCGGCGATCAGGAAGGAGAAAACACACAGTCAAGACCAGGAAGGAGAAAACGCACAAAGGACAGTAAGAGGAAAACACGGCCGTGGTACAGACACTGGGGACGATGATGATACAATCTGGCTCCAAAACAGACGGCGGTGAGCCACCGGCAAGCTGTCCAGCAGGCTCTACCGGGGCCCTTCGACAAGTCTCCTGAAGCCCCACGCCTCTGTCCTCGGCCACGCGGACAGGGAGTAAAGAATAATGCTCAACAGCGGAACTAGATCAGATCCTCCCCGTGAACCCCACCTCGTCTTCACCCTTCGAGAGGCTTCCTCCCGCCCTCTCTCCGCGCCCTCAGGACCCACTCAGGCAGACGCGCCTGGGAGACACGGAAGGATTTTGCGCTTACTTCCCACTCACCTCCGAGGAGCTGCGTTCTCCCAAAGAAGCTTGATTTTCTTTTTGTGCTTTTTTCTTTCAAGCGCACGTTCGCCCTCACCGTAACTATTTTGACTTTTTGAAAAACCCTATTGTTGCATTGTAAAATGAAGATCTGCTTCTCAGTGCATTTTGGGAACGTGCAGAAAAGGTGAATACCAGCCAGGGGGGCCTATGCAATTCACCACCCAAAATGCCGGTAGATGCGTCTTCTTTTGGAACCTTGTACGCGCATACATTTTATAATTTATAATGGAAGGTGCAAAAGCCTCCATCATGTGTGGATTTGACACATTTTAGTACATATTTGCATAGATATAATTTTTATATTTGATGACTTTTTTGCAATAGCCAATCATTACCTACGGGATACACTGGCCAATGAAAGCAAAGTAATGATGATTTCTGAGGAGCTGAGCAGTAACTGGTCGAGCCTATGTGCACGTTACCGTCCATGTCTAGACACGGCGCTGCGGGGTGCTGCTTGGAATCCCACAGCGCCACGCCCGTGCGGGCTGCGCCAAGAACCCGCCAGTCTGAGAACCGTAGCGCCCCTCCGAGGTCGCGCAGGGCGCTGGTGACGCGGAACTGAAGTGCTGTGCGTGCGGACGACAGTGTTTCTGACCTCTGGCTCACGGGGAGGCCTACGCGTGGGAGTCGCGTCCTTCACTGATTCCTTTACAGCTGTATTTTGGGATTTTTCCCGATCTTCCTTTCTGATTAGCATTAGGAGGATCCCACTGAGCCTTTAAAAATATCACAGTTCAACTCTGTATAAATTTCACGTTCTACGCACATATGAATTAATTTAGGAGAGATGGTAGTTTTATTGTACGTGTCCTGCTATCCGGAAATGCAGTGTTTTAAGAACTGTATTTTAGTGGAGGGGCCTGACTTGCTCCATTCAGCTCAAGGTACCCCTTGATGAAGGCATCCTTTTGGTGGTCTGGATGTCTGTCTGTGTGTTGTGTGTTGTGGTGCTAACCCTCGGAGGCGGGAGCCGGCCGCCTCCACCCACAGGACCCGCGCCCGACTGCAGAGGCCCCGCGTCTGGGAACTGCCACCTGTCATGGCCTAGGCCATTCACGCTTCAGTTAGGCTGCGGTGGAAGCCCAGCAGGAATCACCTCTGGGCAGCCCAGCTTCAGCTGCCTGGCCGTGGCTAAGAACTTCCTGAGTTCGGGTGGAAAGGAGCCATCCACGCAGTCAGGAGAGCAGGGAAGGGCTGGGTCACGGCACGGTGAACGCTTCCGTGGGCATGTGTGCAAGCGCACCCACACAGCCAGGTGTGCACGAGGCCGCACAGGGCTCACGCTGCAGAGGGAGCTCTCTCGGGAGGGGGAGAAGTTCAGGGTGTGCAGGGTCTGGCTCAGACCCGGTTCAGCCAAGAGGCTTATGCCGAGTGAGGGTTTTTGGGGGGCCTTCTATTTGTTTAAAGCCCTGCGGTGGGCCCCATAATTCCCATCTGTTTTGTCTTTCTTCCCTCTTCATTATGTTTCCATGTTCTCTGCACACGGCGTCGGGAGGGCATCTTCTCCTCTCCCACCTCATCTTCGGTGTGAGCCTGGAGACTGGGAACAGTGTGCTCTGTGACTCCACTGGCCGGACGCATCTCAGCCTCACCGCGGACTCGATTTCAAGGGCCCGTTGCAAATAAGTGGGAACTTTGGATGGACGCGCCAAGATGGATGCTGTCCAGAGACCTGGAGCGCGCTCCCCCCGTGAGGTGGGGCAGGTGGAGTCCTGGGCCTCTGGGCAACGCGCCGGACGTCGGAGCCAAAGAAGGCGGAGGCGACCAGCCGAGGCGCATCGTAGGGGGTTGCAATGTCGGCAGGCGCGGTAAACAGAAGGAGGAGGGCTGCCAACACCCAGTGGACGAGGAGGGGGAGCCGGTGCTCACAGCCAAGAGGGTCGAAGGCGACGCGGGCTGAGCTGAGGCGCTGGGGGCGGAGGCCGCGCCGAGAGCTGGGGCTGCGGAGCTCAGGGCGTGTCACACGCGTGCTCCGCCTGGGCCTCGGGGAGAGGCGGGAGCTGCGCGCACACACCGACGTGCTGCCAGCACCCAGACAGCGAGAGGTACCGTGGGAAGTGCAGCACGAATCAGGCGTGGGAAGTGCAGCACGAATCAGGCGCGCCAGGCTCCGGTCCTGCCCTCCGGGAGCCTCCCCTCTGCAGCGCCCAACGCGCTGGTGCCAGGCCGGCCTTCACCCTGGCCCCAGCCAAACCACAGCCGCTTCCCCGTGGAGTGGAACCTGAGGGGCAGGAATCACCGTGCGGCAGTGACGGGAGCTGAAATGCCGGCCGATGGCGGACGCGGGAGCGGCACGCGGGACAGGACGGTGCTGTGGACATCCCCCATCATTTCCAGAATACGTCACAGCGGTTCAAATACAGCTCGGCTCCTCAACTGAATTTAACCGATGACAAGAAACGGGCTGAACGAGATTCCAGAGAGCTCACGTGTGGCCAGGTCACCCGTGTCCTGTACTGAGCCCCCACAGCTCAGAATGGTTGAGGGGTTTGGCCCCATGGCACAGCAGCTGTGTTTTGGGAAACGCGGTGCGCTTCATAGATATTCACAGGAAGTGAGTCTCTATTAACCTTCTATCCTCATCAAATTGCACAGGGTAAGTCTGATGGATTTGATGCTCACACTTGGAACTGTTAGCACCGCTGTGGAACGCACTTTTCTGTTGGCTTTTCTTTTTTGGAGTGTGGGTCCCCCTACAGCCTCAGGTTGGCCTCCAACCCACGGTCTTCCCACCTTCATCTCCCAAGTGCCGGGATTACAGCTGTGTACTGCCACAACTGGCTGAAAATACACGTCAGATTCCGTATCCCTTTTCTTGGTAAAGGAACAGGTGCATCTCCTCTGTAGGACAGGACTCGCCTGGCCGCAGATGAGCCCTCCATCCAGCGGCGGGGCGCACGGCCCACCCACCCCCTCCCTGTGGCCTTCACACCTAGGTGCCCTGGGCCTGGGAGCCGGTCCCAAAGCTCGTCTTTATGCTAGCATCCACGGTCCCTTTTAAGAGTCATCGAGGAACAGGAATGTGCAGCAGAATGCACAGAGGTGCCATGGATTTCCTATGACAACCCCTAATCCTATTATAACAGCTTAAAGATGAACCTTGGGACCAACAACGCCATTCTTCGGAGTTCATGAGAGAAATCTCAGACATCTGAAGGCCATAATTTGGGTTAAAGATAGAAACACCAAACAACACCACAGCCAGCACCACCGCAGCGGCTGGAGCAGCCAGAGCTGTTCACCCATGGATTACAGGCAAGCTCCCCCGCCCCCCACAAGCTTCCCTCCCCCCCCCCCCCCCAGTTAGGATGATATCTAAAAGGTTGAGTAAAGGCATAACTCCACGGTAGGCTTTGTTTAGTTACATACTGCACATAACTATTCACATTTCCAGCGCGGTGTTAAGAGGGTTATTAATACGATAGGTATTATCTATCAATTGGAAACAATTTTGGGATTAGAGCAAGTTTTTTTTTTTCCCCCAGCAATTTTTCTTAGACAACATTTCAATATTCAAAAACATATGGTGTTTACGATTTCACCCACAGGCTATTTCTCCAGCCAGAATAGAATCTCAGTTTTAAACTGTAGCTCCTCCATCCCTTTCCTGATGCTTAACCCTTTTGCCACCATCTCATTATCTACTGCTCGAGTAGTAAAAGTTACAAGTTTTCTTTCTCACACGGTGCAGATACGAGTTATTCTATGTACACGTCCGAATGCATACGGCCCACACATGGATGTACGCATACACGGATGCGTGTGCGCTCTGCTAGATATCCGATGTGTATCAGGGACACGTTCAAGGACTGGGAGGCGTAGAGCACAGCACGTTTTGAGCAGTGACACGTGGGCAGGGGAGGAAAGCGTGGCGAGGAACGGAACTTCACTTCTCCACACTCTGAGCACCGGCGGCCATGGCCACGCCGGTCACCGTGCGAGGAACGGCGGCGGTGTGGACGGCTGGGGAGTGGGAAGCTCACGCCGTGACTCGGTGAGTGAGCCCCGCAGCTCAGACTCTGCAAGGGCGCAGCCGTTCAGCTCATGGGTTCACAGGTCAGCCCCTGCTGGACACCTCAACCTCCTGTGTCCCGCGTGATAGAGCTAAGAGGGCAGCACCGCGACCCACGCCAACGAGGGATGGCCTGGGAGCAGCGCGTAGCAAGGGCGCTGCCACCGCCCGCTGGGAATGCCACGCTGCTACTCAATGGCTGCCACCAGCAGAGCCCCGCTCTAGCCTACTGCCAGGTAGATGGCTGGCACGCCACGTGTGTTTGAATGGCTTTCTGCCTTTCTGATCGCCATCGACGTGGAAGGGAGTAGTTATGCAGAGCACTGGTTCCCGAGTCTTTCGGACGGATGGGACAGAGGAGCTCAGGTTCGTCTGCATTCTAGCTGTGAGCGTGGGCACGGGACCCATCCTCAGCAAGTTTCAGAAAACGGGCCCCGTATTTGTGCATTGTCAACCGTTACTGGGAAGGGCATCCCAGGCCTGGCCGCCAGAGTGCGGGGTGCATGTGAAGCACTCAGAGGCGGGCCGCTCCTGTTGCCAACTGTGGAAGCCATGACGTCCCTTTGCATTCGTTACTGTGGCATAAACACGATCCCTCTGGGCGCACCCACGGGGGACCATCACGAGCGGCCACGGAGTAAGGGTGTTCTGGGCTGGCAGCTCGCGTGGAAACGGTTCACGGCCCGGTTCTCACCTCGGGTCACAGAAGCAGCGGGCCCTGCTCGTGGCAGCCCTGCCCGGTGGTCTGGCCCGAGCAGGACGCCTGATCTCCTCCGGCCGCTGGAAGGAAGGAAGGAAGGAAGCGTCCACGCGGAACATCTACGGCCTTTTCCCCACTTCCAGAAAGTGAGGAAGCTGAGTTTCTGCCGGGGCAGTCTGCTCACTCTTCCGTGGCGAGCAGGCCCGAGGTCACGCCCGGGTCTCGTGCCTCTCCCCGTGACGGCCGGGACGGCGCTTGCACACCTGCGCAGGCCGGGCCGGCAGGCTCACGGGGCCCCACTGTCAATGGGGGTTCGTCTGTCAGAGGTCCCTGCATGCAAATCCTTTGGGAAGGAACATCCACCCTGGGGTGAAAGCAGGCCCCGAGAGCCTGGGCTCCTTCCCAGGGCCGCCAGCCGGGCTTCCCAGCGGGGGGCCTGGGGCCCGAGCTGGGTGCGCAGGAGAACCTGACGGTGGAGGGTGGGTGGCTGGGGTGTGCATCTCCCCAGGGGCTTTCTCCTGAACACCAGGCCCCAAACCCATCAACAGGAGTTCAGTTCCTTCCAGATTCTTCTGAGGACCCTTCCACCGGGAGGAAGCAAGGGAGGGGGGACCCAGCACACAGCACTGCAGGCAGCGTTAAGTATTCAGGATTTGAGCAGTAAGTTCCTCCTGGACAGCGTCTTTCCCTTTGCTGTTGGCCACACCTCCTGCGGTCAACAGCTCTCCCGAGAGCTATTTACCTGTGTACTGCCATCACGTGAAAGCAAGGCATTTCACTTTGGGCACAAAACAAAAACTACCACACAAAACCCCTTCGAGGTTCAATACCAGGTAGCTGAACATAAACCACACCTCTAGAGTTCAAACACGTTCCTCTCCGTAGGAGGCGTCCCGAGGCCT
The DNA here is from genome assembly GCF_019054845.1 of Dipodomys spectabilis. Classification (NCBI taxonomy): domain Eukaryota; kingdom Metazoa; phylum Chordata; class Mammalia; order Rodentia; family Heteromyidae; genus Dipodomys; species Dipodomys spectabilis. The sequence continues at coordinate 2,090,366 of NW_024870785.1, read as the reverse complement.
CCGCTGGATGCTTCCTATTTTGTGGCGGTAGTTACAAGGCCGCCATCCGTGGCGGAGGGGCCAGCTTCCTTCACAGCTCCGGTGAGCGCCTGACCTGCGTTCCGCCCTCTAACCTGTCTCCTAAGCAGCCTGGCAGAATTGTGGGCCACGTGGATTTTGAGTCCTAGGACGTTTCCGTGGGAACCCCAATCCCAGAGCTTTGCTCCCCAAGGAAGAACGGAGTGATCCCTGCTCTCCATTGGGTTTTAGGGGACAGTTCAGGTGCACGGAGCAGCCGTCTGCAGCGTCCCAAGGCGTCCGGCTGTTGCGGGTGAGAAATTCAACAGCCGTCTTTTCACAGAGGTGCTCAGGGGTTTCCAGGAATTGGGTTAGAACCTGCGGGCGCCTGTCATGTGATTAGACACGCTTTGCTCACCCCAAGAGCCCCCTGGAACCCTCAGCGTCTTATTCCCCCCTCCCCCCCCCCGCCCCTCCCCGCCCCCCCTTCCCGGCCCCCCCCCCCCCCCCCGCTCTGTCTGCGGCCGCGGGAGCGGCCCGTGGAGTGTGGCTGATCTCTCCCAGCTGCGGCCTCTCCGCTCACCCTAATTCCTTTCTCCATAGCTCATTTGGGCCCAAGCAGTGGTGAAATTGCTGACTGGCACGTGTGCCAGGGTGGGTGGTGTACAGATGCCAGCGGCACACGCGGCCGGAGCCCCAGAAACTTCTCTTTTTTCACACAGGGAAGATCAGCGGCTTTCCTTGCCCAGCTATAAATCACGCAAGATGGACTGAAGGCTCGCACGCACCGAACTTCCCACAAGGCCACTTGGATCGGAACACTTCTCAGGGTGGACATTGCTGGGTCCCCCCAGGCCACGCCTGCTCACACTCAGCCCCCCAGGCCACGCCTGCTCACACTCAGCCCCCCAGGCCACGCCTGCTCACACTCAACACCCCCCAGGCCAAGCCTGCTCACACTCAATACCCCCAGGCTGAAGCCTGCTCACACTGAACACCCCCCAGGCCAAGCCTGCTCACACTCAGCCCCCCAGACCGAGCCTGCTCACACTCAGCCCCCCCAGGCCAAGCCTGCTCACACTCAATACCCCCATGCCAAGCCTGCTCACACTCAACACCCCCAGGCCCAAGCCTGTTCACACTCAACACCCCCAGGCCAAGCCTGCTCACACTCAACACCCCCAGGCCAAGCCTGCTCACACTCAACACCCCCAGGCCCAAGCCTGCTCACACTCAGCCCCCCAGGCCACGCCTGCTCACACTCAACACCCCCCAGGCCAAGCCTGCTCACACTCAATACCCCCAGGCTGAAGCCTGCTCACACTGAACACCCCCCAGGCCAAGCCTGCTCACACTCAGCCCCCCAGACCGAGCCTGCTCACACTCAGCCCCCCCAGGCCAAGCCTGCTCACACTCAACACCCCCAGGCCCAAGCCTGCTCACACTCAACACCCCCAGGCCAAGCCTGCTCACACTCAATACCCCCCAGGCCAAGCCTGCTCACACTCAACACCCCTAGGCCCAAGCCTGTTCACACTCACCCCCCCAGGCCAAGCCTGCTCACACTCAACCCCCCAGGCCCAAGCCTACTCACACTCAATACTCCCCAGGCCAAGCCTGCTCACACTCACCCCCCCAGGCCAAGCCTGCTCACACTTGTTTTCCCCCAGGCCCAAGCCTGCTCACACTCAACACCCCCAGGCCAAGCCTGCTCACACTCAGCCCCCCCAGGCCAAGCCTGTTCACACTCAGCCCCCCAGGCCCAAGCCTGGTCACACTCAATACCCCCAGGCCAAGCCTGCTCACACTCAACACCCCCAGGCTCAAGCTGCTCACACTCAACACCCCCAGGCCCAAGCCTGCTCACACTCAATACCCCCAGGCCCAAGCCTGCTCACACTCAGCCCCCCAGGCCAAGCCTGCTCACACTCAGCCCCCCAGGCCAAGCCTGCTCACACTCAACACCCCCCAGGCCAAGCCTGCTCACACTCAGCCCCCCCCAGGCCAAGCCTGCTCACACTCAGCTCCCCAGGCCAAGCCTGCTCACACTTGTTTCCCCCCAGGCCAAGCCTGCTCACACTCGGCTGGTGTGGTGCTCACAGTACTGCCTCTGGCACTCTTGCTGGGTGTGCAAGAAACACTGCATCACTGGTTCACTCCTAGCTTTTCAACCAGCTATAAATTCAACCCTGCAGGGCTCTGAGTGGGAAGCAGCCACTCTGCTCAGAGGGATTTTGTCTTCTGTATCTCCACACATGGGGACCTAAGGAAGACGTTCACGCCCAACCTGAGCTATGTTCCTTAAGCTAGAGAAGTTCCGTTCCCTGCATTTCATCAGAACATCAGTTGCTCCTGTGCAAGCTAACCCTACCCTTCTGCTACAGGGTCCCTGCGAGAGCGCATCACTCATAACCTTGTTGAAATACCTCTTGAAATGCTGCTGGCTTAAAGAAAATTACACTACAGAGTACATTTAGCTAAGGGGAACATCATCCTCAACACCAGTACTACTCATTAATTTATGTTCTGTGGCTACAAATTATATGATCACATTAGGAAGGAAGCGTCAAGAAGGAAGAGCCTTACTGCCGAATGAATCTTTTCAAATATGCAATGAACTGCAAGGCAAAGAAGAACCGTGATGAACAGACCTGGGTGCTACCGGGACCCGTTGGGGGTCTCTTTCCCTTGTGCTGTGATTGTGACAGCCAAACACTTGCTAATCAACCTTCAGTTTGACAGTTCCGCACAGAGTTCCCGCCCTTCGGGTGTGGACGTGTCATGAACTGCAGGGCCAGGGAGCAGACCTCACCAACAGTGAAAAAGACAGCGGCGTCCGAGAGCGGCCAGGCCGACAAGGTGGCCAGCCGTCAGTGTGGGGGCACACTTCCACTCTCAGGAGCCTCATCATGTGCACTGTTTTTTACACTAATATATATATGCACGTATGTATATATATCTATATGCAGTCAGAACGGTGCTTCTTTAAGCTTTCTGGGAACTGAAAGTCTGAATAAAGTAACAGAATTCCCACTTTGCTAAAAACACCATTTATAAGCTCAAATGATCACGTAAATGGAAACACACGTAGATGAAAGTCTACAGTGCTCTCTAGAGAGCTAAGTATTTACCGAGAGAAGAAGAAACATCTTAGATATGGTCTCTCACTTAGACACCTGCGGGAGTCATACCGTAGAATGCATTGCACGTCCGAGGTTTTGCACCTGTAGCTCAGAGCTCCTTCATAGCCACACCTCCTTCCATCTTCCTAGAATGCAAGCCCTGAGGGGGCCGTGCACCTGCGCGGGCATGCGTCTGTGTCCACAGGTGCATTAAGGAGGGAGCCGCGAGTGTGAACTACAGCGATTTGCAGGTGAATCCGTGTGAAGGCGGCCCTTACGCTTGGTGAATGGATCAAGAAATTATATATATTAATATAACATGAACATATATGTGTGCCGCTCTCTGTAATCGAAACAAGTATGGTAAGTGACACAAAATCACGTGACTCGCAGGGACATGGAGGAAGAGAGACCATGGAATTAAGTGAAGCAACCCCAGTCCAGGAGGGTAAAGTCCACGTTTCCTCACACGCGTGAATGCGAGGCCGGAAAGACAAACCAGTACACAAATGCATACAGAATCGCGTGTGCGTATCTGATGAACGGGATTGCAGCGTGGAATCTGCACGTGATGTAGGAAGGTGACAGCCACTAGCGATGCGCGAGGGAACAGACGTCAGGGAGGGAAGCGTGTGCCGTGTCACCGGGGCTAGCGGCGGGGCAGGGGGCAGAATCCCTCTGGACTCCCAGAAAGGTGGTTGGATGGACTGGGGAAGGGGGGAGCAGGGAGGGGGGGCATGGGCAGACACGCCAGGATGAAACTCCCTTGAGCCATCGACGCCAGGGGAAACTTCGCGATGTTGTAACTGCGGAAGATGACAGAAATAAAGCTGGAATGGCGAGGTGTCTTGGGGTCTGTGTGAATGAGGACCTGATGCCGGCCTTGGGAATTCTCTCTTTGGCGGAAACACCGAAGAGCCGGGGGGATAGAGCGGGGCTGCGTCTCGCGCCTTTGGAGTTCTGAGTTGCCGATTTTCAGTCACGGCAAATGGTCGCGAAGCCTCATTTTGCTCCTCCGGCAGCTGCTCTTCCCACAGCAGATCGCAGCGTGGCAGCGCTCACCGGGAAGCACGGTTTCACCCAGGGCGTCCTTGCGGGGCTTCAGTCTGCTCGGCTGAGGAGTTCTCAGCGTGCACAGGTTCGGGGCCCCCCTCCCCGGTCCACAGGGACCCCGAGGCACCGCGGCCGGGCAGGCTTGGCCGGGGAGCGGCGTGGTTCTCGCGGTTCTGATCGGAGGAGATGTGGGGACCTCAGCGGGGAAGGTGAGGAGCCACCATGACCCACAAGCTGGCCAGTTTGGTAGGGTAGAGTCCACGTGTGTGTGTGCGTGTGTGCGTGTGCGTGCGCGTGTGACAGTGTCCCACTGGAACAGGCCCTCGGGGAGCAGCAGGTTTCCTGACATCACGGGGAGGAAGATGGGGTGCACGATGACATTGGATCCTCTGGCCGTGGACAGGTGAGGGGCGCTGGCAGAAGAGCGGTTCGATGTGTCCTGTGCTGCGGACGGACGGACAGACGGCCGGCAGCTCTGGTGTCCGTGGGCATGCGCGCGTGGAGCCCTCAGGCACTTCGTGGTATTCCTCGCAAGCGGGAAACCAAGGGCAGGAAAGTCCGATGCCCGCAGCCCGCGCAGCGCCTCCGTTTCCTGCTCGGTGGAGGGAGAGCCCGGCTGCTTCTCGACCCTGCCGGTTGCGTGGCTGCGCGGGGCCTCCCGGCCAGCGCTCCTGCCAGGCCTGCGCGGGGCGCACGGCGCGGTCTGCTTCGGGTCCCTGACCGGCCGCCCTGCCGCTCAGCTGTTCCTCAGACCTCTGGACTGGACGGCAGGGGTTTGCATCCTGGCTCGGCCTGTGCAGCGCGGAGCGGCCGTGGGCGCTCCTTATGCCATCTGCCTGTCTCGCTTTCCTCCTCTGTGGCTCAGGCTGGGTGGAGGTTCGGCCCGCCTGCTGGGTCACCGGGGCGTACACTTGAGTGTGTGAAGGGCTGAACAGCACCAGTGGCCGCTCACTGCCCATCAGCGACGCCACTGAACGTGGCAACCCCTGATCTCTGTGGCATCCCCGGCTGTTGCCACAGAAAAGGCTCCAAGGCCTCGACCTGGCCTTGAATCTGCTTGCCGTGCATGTGCGTTCCCTTCTGCAGCCCTCCCCTCGGACACAGACGCCACCACGCAGGGCCTGCTAGGAGAGACCCCATCTTACCACCTCCCCCCACACCCTGGGCCTCCTCACACCGTCCCGGCCATCCCTGATGCTACCGTTAAGCTTTTCCAGAGATGGGTGCGTGTGTGAAAGTCAGAGGAATGGATTCGAGGAGAGAAACTCAAGAAATCCTTTCACCCGGAAGCAAGGATGAATTTCCACGCAAGGCTTTGGTGGGGATTTCCGTGCTCATCTGCCGTCGACCCACAAAACACAGCTGGAAGGCAGCTCCCCTCGGCCCTTCCTTCCTCACCCTTTCTACTTAAATGAAGGTGCCAGGGTCGCCATTAGCTGTGTCTGGTTTTAAGAGGGGATTAAGATGCTAAAATACACCATGTTACAAAGACTGACACTTCAGGGTTTAACTGAGGAATTAAATGTGCCATTTTTTCCCGAGTTGCCTTCAAATCTCACCCTTTGGGCTGTTGCTTCACTTGCAGGAACATGAGCATCGCTTGGCTGTTAATTAATGAAGAGGGGGACGCCAGGAGAAGGGCCCCAACCCCGGTGCCGCCCGCCCTGCCCGCGCCTGCACCCGCCTGCCCGCCTGCCCACCTGCCCTGCCCGCCTGCCCACCTGCCCTGCCCGCCCGCCCACCCGCCTGCCCGCCCGCCTGCCCACCTGCCCTGCCCGCCTGCCCACCTGCCCTGCCCGCCCGCCTGCCCACGCCCGCACCCCCTTGCCCCCCTGCCCGCCTGCCCGCCCACCCACCTGCCCGCACCCGCACCCCCTGCCCGCCTGCCCGCCTGCCCGCCCGCCCGCCTGCCCACGCCCGCACCCCCTTGCCCCCCTGCCCGCGCCCGCACCCGCCTGCCCCCCTGCCCCCCTGCCCACCTGCCCGCCCGCCCGCCCGCCCACCTGCCCTGCCCGCCCTGCCCGCGCCCGCACCCGCCTGCCCGCCCGCCCGCCCGCCCGCCTGCCCACGCCCGCACCCCCTTGCCCCCCTGCCTGCCTGCCCGTGCCCGCACCCGCCTGCCCGCCTGCCCCCCTGCCCGCCCGCCTGCCCGCCCGCCCGCCCGCCCGCCTGCCCACGCCCGCACCCCCTTGCCCCCCTGCCCGCCCGCCCCGCCCGCCCGCCCGCCCGCCCGCCCGCCTGCCCATGCCCGCACCCCCTTGCCCCCCTGCCCCCCTGCCCGCCTGCCCGCCCGCCTGCCCGCCCGCCCGCCTGCCCGCCCGCCTGCCTGCCCGCCCGCCTGCCCGCCCGCCCGCGGCCGCTGGAGGCTGGTTAATTGGTCTCTTCCCCGTCTCCAACACCTGTTTGTTCTGTCTCATGACGATCACCTTGGTGAGAGAGAGGGAGGCGAGGTGCCATTGATCGCCTCCTTTAATTTTGGTGATTATTTCCCGTGCCCAGAGGAGACAGTCATGCGAGAGGCAGCCGCCAGCACACGGAGCGAAGGCGGTGAGGAGGATGCCAACCTCTCCTTCCAGACCAGGTCCTTGAGTCTAGTGTGCGTGCTACAGTCACACTTTCTCTTGCTTGGGATGCCAGATTTTCACTGGAAACCTTGGATTTGCGCTGAGATCTCCTGACACAGCTGTCATAACTTTCACATCTTCCTCCGGCGATCGCCAGCTTCTTATATACAATTAACTGTACTAGACACTTTTTTTTCCTTGTGGTGGTACTGGGATTTGAACGCAAAGCCTCAGACTTGTTGGGCAGGTGTTCTACCCTTTTGGCTTTAGTTGTTTTTCAGATGGGGCTCTTACCTTTTCTCTGTGTGTGTATGTGTGCATGTGTATATGTGTGCATGTATGTACATGTGTATGCGTGCACGTGTGTGTGTGCGTGCGTGTGCGTGTGCATGGCCTTGGACTGCAATTCTCCGTAGTACCCCTCGCACGTTGGGGTAATGTGTGTGCGCCACTGGCTGGCTTTTTGGCGGGAGGGATTCTTGCTCTTTCCCGGTGCTGCTCCCTTCGTGGGCAGGTGGGTGCGGGCGTGAGCTGCTGTGCCGGGGCTGGCGGCGGCTGTGTGGGACAGCACAGCCGGTCAAGGTCTTCCGGCGGAATTTAATTTGCCCTGAACGGATGGGCGGATGCTGAGTGAGGGCCGGGCGGCTCCGGCCTGTGTGGACGCAGGGCGTGGGTTAGAGACAGGTATCTGCTTTCTGCTTATGGTTTAGGTTTTCGGAGCCTCTCCCCTGCCACGTGCTGTTTAAAGCAAAGGGAGCCGCGAGGACATGCAGGGGGGGAGTGTGGCTGCGTCCAATAAAGCCTTACTAACCCCAAGGGAACGTGAGTGTCACGTGACCCCACACGCCATGACCTACGGTGATTCTTTGGACACTTTTACAGTCACTTAACTACGCGAAACTAGTTTCGGCTCCCAGGACGCACGAAGGGTCCAGAGGGAAGCGAGTCTGGTTTGGGGTTCGGGGGAAAAGCGAGTCTGGCCGGACGGTGTCTGCATTCCTCTCCGGCGCCCGTAGTTTGTGATCCGGATCGCTGAGTGGAGTCCATTCTGTGGGAGAGGTTTTTAGAACATTCTGCCTCCTAGCACGGGAGTGCTCAGTATCTGGAAGATTCAAGCCTGGAGATTTTAGCTCTTCGCTAAAGGCCTCATTAGAACCACTTTAGATGTTTCACCCGAACGCGGTGGCGGTTCATACGTGTCAGGACAAGCCTGGTGTGCGGTGGCGACGCGTTCGGCTTCGGCATGGCGGCGGTCTGGCCGTCAGGGGCGTAGGGCTGCCTGCTCGGGCGCAGGCTCCCGGGAGCCGCAGGTGGTTTAGGCACGACCCCCCCCCCCCCTTCCCGTCCATCCCCCCGCAGCCCTCTCCGGCTGGATTAAAACAGTAATTGATTTTGTTTTGAGCTCTTATTGGAACGTTTCCTTTCTCTCCAAATACATTATGCGTCTCCCAAGAAACTCATGAATTATAGACAGAGCAAAAGTTAAAATTAGACCTGAGTGTGGTGTCAGGCCCAAAGGAAACTATCTGAAAAGGTTACAAGCTGTCAAAAGGCAATTAGCATGGTCAAAAGCCACGGAGTTAGATGCTGTTAATGGAGAGTCCGTAACGATTATTTGGACGTTGGCTGCTTATTCTGTCTCTCTGGCGATGGATCCGTGTGTTACTCTGAGAGCCAGAGAGACCTGGAATCCAGCACCTACTCTCTAGGAAAGTGCGCGGCGGGACGCAACCTCTTGTGTAGAACTTTCTCCATCCTTCAGAACTTTCTCCATCCTTCAGTGGTTCCTCCCCCTGCCCCCCAATGCCATTGGTGCTGATTGTAAGAATAAAGACTCGTTACTGCGCAAAAGATCACACGCGCAGTCATGTGGATGGAATTACTGAGCCATCCTGCCAGCTGGTCTCCCTTTGGCTTTACTTTGGTTCATTAGTTTACGGGGTGGATCCGCTCCATACCGAAGGAAAGCAAAAACGGCATCAAAACTAGTTTGTAATTAACTGCAGCTTTGTAGCAAGGAATGCCCTTGCCCGCGGGAAGCTCGGCGGGCTATGCCCCGGACCCTTCCCTCGCAGCCTCTTCCGTCCATGCTGGGGCCGGCTGCTCTGAGGCTCCTACCCACCCGGCCCGGCCCCACCGCGTGCACCTCCGAGTAACGCCTTCTGGGTCGGCGCACCCACGTCCCAACGCTGCCAGCGGCTGGTGCCAGCGTGTCATGTGGTCACGCGGGTGGGAAGACAGCCCCAGCCCGGTGTTCACTGTGCCGTCTGGAAGGGACCCAGAGAAGACACACCTTTGCTGGAGCAGTCAGGCAGCCTGGGTCGGGGCCTCCGCCCTCCAGCCTCCTCCTGGAGGCCAAACGGAGCACCGAGAACACCAGGGCTTCTCTAGGAAGGGAGCCTGGGAGGAGGGGCCCCAACACTGACCCCCCGAAGCCCCAGCACCCCAGAAACGGTGAAACCTGCTGAACCAACATGCCAAATGCCATCCACCTGCCTCCTGTGGAGTGGGGGAGGGGGACTCCCTGACAGCACAACAGCACCCGCCCTCCCCCGACCCCCCGGCCTCCGTGGGGGTGAACGCCCTCCCCCGACCCCCCGGCCTCCATGGGGGTGAACGCCCTCCCCCGAGCCCCCCTAGCCTCCATGGGGGTGAACACCTTCCCCCGAGCCCCCCAGCCTCCATGGGGGTGAACACCCTCCCCCGAGCCCCCCAGCCTCCGTGGGGGTGAACACCTTCCCCCGAGCCCCCCCGGCCTCCGTGGGGTGAACACCTTCCCCCGAGCCCCCCAGCCTCCATGGGGGTGAACACCCTCCCCCGAGCCCCCCAGCCTCCGTGGGGGTGAACACCTTCCCCCGAGCCCCCCCGGCCTCCGTGGGGTGAACACCTTCCCCTGAGCCCCCAGCCTCCATGGGGGTGAACGCCCTCCCCCGAGCCCCCCCAGCCTCCATGGGGGTGAACACCTTCCCCCGAGGCCCCCAGCCTCCGTGGGGGTGAACACCCTCCCCCGAGCCCCCCAGCCTCCGTGGGGGTGAACACCCTCCCCCGAGCCCCCCAGCCTCCGTGGGGGTGAACGCCCTCCCCCGATCCCCCGTCCTCCGTGGAGGTGAACGCCCTCCCCCGAGCCCCCCAGCCTCCGTGGGGGTGAACGCCCTCCCCCGAGCCCCCCAGCCTCCGTGGGGGTGAACGCCCTCCCCCGAGCCCCCCAGCCTCCATGGGGGTGAACACCCTCCCCCGAGTCCCCCCAGCCTCCGTGGGGTGAACACCTTCCCCCGAGCCCCCCGGCCTCCGTGGGGGTGAATGCCCTCCCCCGAGCCCCCAGCCTCCGTGGGGGTGAACACCTTCCCCCGAGCCCCCAGCCTCCGTGGGGGTGAACACCTTCCCCCGAGCCCCCCAGCCTCCGTGGGGGTGAACGCCCTCCCCTGACCCCCCCCCCCGGCCTCCGTGGGGGTGAACGCCCTCCCCCGAGCCCCCCAGCCTCCGTGGGGGTGAACGCCCTCCCCCGATCCCCCCAGCCTCCGTGGGGGTGAACGCCCTCCCCCGAGCCCCCCAGCCTCCGTGGGGGTGAACGCCCTCCCCCGAGCCCCCCAGCCTCCATGGGGGTGAACACCTTCCCCTGAGCCCCCCAGCCTCAGTGGGGGTGAACGCCCTCCCCCGAGGCCCCCAGCCTCCATGGGGGTGAACGCCCTCCCCCGACCCCCCAGCCTCCGTGGGGGTGAACACCTTCCCCCGAGCCCCCCCGGCCTCCGTGGGGTGAACGCCCTCCCCCGACCCCCCAGCCTCCGTGGGGGTGAACACCCTCCCCCGAGGCCCCCAGCCTCCATGGGGGTGAACACCCTCCTCCGAGCCCCCCAGCCTCTGTGGGGGTGAACGCCCTCCCCCGACCCCCCAGCCTCCATGGGGGTGAACGCCCTCCCCCGAGGCCCCCAGCCTCCATGGGGGTGAACGCCCTCCCCCGAGGCCCCCAGCCTCCGTGGGGGTGAACACCCTCCCCCGATCCCCCCCAGCCTCCGTGGGGGTGAACGCCCTCCCCCGAGCCCGCCGGCCTCCGTGGGGGTGAACACCCTCCCCCGACTCCCCCGGCCTCCATGGGGGTGAACGCCCTCCCTCGAGCCCCCCCAGCCTCCGTGGGGGTGAACGCCCTCCCTCGAGCCCCCCCAGCCTCCGTGGGTGTGAATGCCCTCCCCCGAGGCCCCCCAGCCTCTGTGGGGTGAACACCTTCCCCCGAGGCCCCCCAGCCTCTGTGGGGTGAACACCCTCCCCCGAGGCCCCCCAGCCTCCATGGGGGTGAACGCCCTGCCCTGAGCCCCCCCAGCCTCCATGGGGGTGAACACCCTCCCCCGAGGCCCCCCAGCCTCCGTGGGGGTGAACGCCCTCCCCCGAGGCCCCCCAGCCTCTGTGGGGTGAACGCCCTCTTCCGAGCCCCCTGCAGGCTGCTGGGTGCTGGCTGCTCCCCGACCTGAACTCAGAACGGCTTCGGGGGCTGCACGCCGCAGATCCAGACCAGCGGCCCCCAGGCTCGGGCCCGAGTCCTCACCACCGCCTCACACACATCTCCCAAGCCCCGCAGCAGCTGAGCCCCACAGACCGAAGACACGGGGCAGGCCAGACACGGACACAGCCCAGAACCGCGGACGTGAGACCGATTTTAGCCTTGGGAAGCCAAGCTCCAGACAAAGCGAAGGCTCAGTAGCCCGCTTAGAAGTCCCCGTGCTCACACACGGGCGTGTACACACCTTCCCTGTGACCTTCAGCCTCTGTGCTCACACACGGGTGTGTACACACCTTCCCTGTGAGCTTCAGCCTCTGTGCTCACACACGGGCGTGTACACACCTTCCCTGTGACCTTCAGCCTCCGTGCTCACACACGGGCGTGTACACACCTTCCCTGTGAGCTTCAGCCTCTGTGCTCACACACGGGCGTGTACACACCTTCCCTGTGAGCTTCAGCCCCCGTGCTCACACACGGGCGTGTACACACCTTCCCTGTGAGCTTCAGCCTCTGTGCTCACACACGGGCATGTACACACCTTCACTGTGAGCTTCAGCCCCCGTGCTCACACACGGGCGTGTACACACCTTCCCTGTGAGCTTCAGCCCCTGTGCTCACACACGGGCGTGTACACACACCTTCACTGTGAGCTTCAGCCCCCGTGCTCACACACGGGCGTGTACACACCTTCCCTGTGAGCTTCAGCTTCTGTGCTCACACACGGGCGTGTACACACCTTCCCTGTGAGCTTCAGCCTCTGTGCTCACACACGGGCGTGTACACACACCTTCACTGTGAACTTCAGCCCCCGTGCTCACACACGGGCGTGTACACACCTTCACTGTGAGCTTCAGCCTCTGTGCTCACACACGGGCGTGTACACACACCTTCCCTGTGAGCTTCAGCCCCTGTGCTCACACACAGGCGTGTACACACCTTCCCTGTGAGCTTCAGCCTGTGCTCACACACGGGCATGTACACACCTTCACTGTGAGCTTCAGCCCCCGTGCTCACACACGGGCGTGTACACACCTTCCCTGTGAGCTTCAGCCTCTGTGCTCACACACGGACGTGTACACACCTTCACTGTGAGCTTCAGCCCCCGTGCTCACACACGGGCGTGTACACACACCTTCCCTGTGAGCTTCAGCCCCCGTGCTCACACACGGGCGTGTACACACACCTTCACTGTGAGCTTCAGCCCCCGTGCTCACACACGGGCGTGTACACACACCTTCCCTGTGAGCTTCAGCCCCCGTGCTCACACACGGGTGTGTACACACACCTTCCCTGTGAGCTTCAGCCCCCGTGCTCACACACGGGCGTGTACACACCTTCCCTGTGAGCTTCAGCCTCTGTGCTCACACACGGGTGTGTACACACCTTCCCTGTGAGCTTCAGCCCCTGTGCTCACACACGGGCTTGTACACACCTTCCCTGTGAGCTTCAGCCTCTGTGCTCACACACGGGCGTGTACACACCTTCCCTGTGAGCTTCAACCCCCGTGCTCACACACGGGCGTGTACACACACCTTCCCTGTGAGCTTCAGCCTCCGTGCCCACACACGGGCGTGTACACACCTTCCCTGTGAGCTTCAGCCCCCGTGCTCACACACGGGCGTGTACACACCTTCCCTGTGAGCTTCAGCCCCTGTGCTCACACACGGGCGTGTACACACCTTCCCTGTGAGCTTCAGCCCCCGTGCTCACACACGGGCGTGTACACACCTTCCCTGTGAGCTTCAGCCCCTGTGCTCACACACGGGCTTGTACACACCTTCCCTGTGAGCTTCAGCCTCTGTGCTCACACACGGGCGTGTACACACACCTTCACTGTGAGCTTCAGCCCCCGTGCTCACACACGGGCGTGTACACACCTTCCCTGTGAGCTTCAGCCCCTGTGCTCACACACGGGCGTGTACACACACCTTCCCTGTGAGCTTCAGCCCCTGTGCTCACACACGGGCGTGTACACACCTTCCCTGTGAGCTTCAGCCTCCGTGCCCACACACAGGCGTGTACACACCTTCACTGTGAACATGGACAGACAAGGCTGAGGCGCCGAGCTCCCCCTCGCGGCTCTCCATTGCTGCGGCTCTCCACCATTCCAAACCATCTCGCACATCCTCACCCCCTCTCCACCCACGGTCAGCACAACGAAAGGCTAAGGCCAGGAGAGAGCCGGGCGTGGTGTCCCTGCGCTGCACCACGAGCCTCTCCCCAGCTAGAGTGGGGTCACCACCACCCACTGCTGGAGGGAGGGCTTGCCGGGCCTAGGCCTCCTCCCCGGGGCCCTCGAAACCACTGCACCCAGACCTAGGCCTCCTCCCCAGGGCCCTCGAAACCACTGCACCCAGACCTAGGCCTCCTCCCCTGGCGCCCTCGAAACCACTGCACCCAGACCTAGGCCTCCTCCCCGGGGCCCTCGAAACCACTGCACCCAGACCTAGGCCTCCTCCGCAGGGCCCTCAAAACCACTGCACCCAGACCTAGGCCTCTTCCCCGGGGCCCTCGAAACCACTGCACCCAGACCTAGGCCTCTTCCCCGGGGCCCTCGAAACCACTGCACCCAGACCTAGGCCTCCTCCCCGGGGCCCTCAAAACCACTGCACCCAGACCTAGGCCTCTGCCTTGTGGGGTCCCCAAAACCGCTGTACTCAAATCTCTTGAAAATCAGTATCAAATAACTTTTCTTTTCAAAGGCATACGGACCTAAGAATATGTATCACATCAAAAATGCAATTTTAACAACCCCAAATTTATAGATGGCACACAATAAAACATGGTAATTACCCATTATTTACATGTGTGTGTTCGAAGAATTGCTTAAAATTAATTGGAAGTAGGATTAACAATTTTAATCACTTTATGAAATATTCATGAGCATTCATGGAGACCATCAGACAGTTATTTAATAAGTTAATGGCGTTCCATGGTTTTCCACAGGCCCAAGGACAGGGAGACCCTGCAGATCATTGCGCGCACGTCGGTGTCAGGAAGAAGGCCCGCCGCGTTGTTCCTTGCTGTCAGGCCCGTGCCTGGCTCCGCTGCTGGCGATGCTTCTCTGCCTCTAATCACGGGCCAGACTCGCCCTTCACAGGCAATTGGACATGACAACAAGGCGGCAGCACCTCCGCGGACGGACAGCACTTCAACTTTTCAAAACATACATTCCGGCTCAGGGGCAGGAAATCTATCGATTGCTTTCCCAGCCGCCGCGTGGCCTCGCGCCTCCGGGCTCGGGGAAGACCTCACAGCATCCAAAGGCTCAAAACTGGTTCTCTCTCTAAGGAAACGAGGAAGAAGCCGAATGGAATAAAGCATACACAGTGGTGCCAAGATGTGTTCTCAGGCCTGTTCTGTCCCGTCGTGAGGTCTGGCGAAGGGACGCACTGGTAAGGAAGGGCAAGGCACGTACGGACTTGGGTTTCGTCGGCCTGTCAAGAAAGCAGCACTGAGGAGCGAGGGAGAGGGGGCGAGGGGAGGGGAGGGGGGGGGAGGGCAGCGGTACCGCGGCTGGGGGCGGGGAGGAGAATCTCCAGCGTGGAATCTGAGCACACAGCTGCTCCGTGAAGGCTGACCTTTACCAGCAGCCTTCAGCATCCCCAAGGCTGCGCACCGGGGTGGGCACTGCCGGCAGCTTGACGGAAACTCTGACAAGACGTGTTAGTCAACTGGCTCTGAATAATCTTCCAGTGTCTAATGCCAGGCTAATGACAATCGGCCACTCTGGGTTTGTAACTCCCGAGTGAGCTTGGGGATTTGAATCTTTAAGAACACGGAGGAGAAGAGTCTGGACTTCAGGGCTCACCTGAGTGGCCTGGGCTGTTACAGTGTCTCGCGCCCGGAGCAGTACCATGGGAGAGAGGAGACAGGGGCGCAGGACCAGAGGGACCTCCTAAGAGCAGATGGCAGAATTATACACCGTGCGTGTGTAGTTTTGTGTTTTCAAGATCACCTGATTGCAATCGGAGGCTTACGATTAAGTCGATGGCTTTTAATAAAAGAAGTATGTGTTAGACACAGAAGACGTGAGTAGCTGTGGTTGAAGAGCATCATCTGGAACGTCTCCCACTCTTCAGAGATCATTGCCAACATTGTGGTGTACTTTTGTCTTGCTTTTTATGAATTGAAACATAAAACTTAAAAAAAGCAATATTTGAATTATTTAATAAAACTTCAGCACTTATCAAAAGTAGAAAAGAGAAATCTCTCTTCCTTTTCTGCTGCCCGGCTCCCCCTGATTTGGGTGTGATGAGGTAGAAGGGCGACGTGAACACTGCCATGTGAACGCACCAGTCCTCTTGCTAGCAGAGACAGGATGGCGGGCGGGCGGCAGGCGGCGAGCTGGACAGGGCGCAGTTCACGTCCAGGGAAGAACTGTGCAGGCCTGCGTCATCACGCCAGCTAGAACGGCACATCACTTACAATTGTGCAGATTGTTTATATCTGGAACCTTCCGCTTAATATTCTTGGACCAGCGTTGGCCTTCCTGGAAACCACAGGAAGTAAAACTGAAGAGTGGAGAATATTGTATTGTTTTTTTTTTTTAAAACCTTTCTGAGTTTTATAATATTTACATTCTGTTTTATGATTGCCTATAACTGACTCAATGCTTTGCTTCCCATCCCAATTTTTGAAGTGAATAAAACAGCCTAAGGTCATGTGAACATCATTGTACAGTCATTTACATGGGTCCACAGGAGAAGAAAGGCAGTAAGTTGCTGCTAGGAAGGCATACTCCTAGCCTGCTGCCCGGGAAGGTCTCAGGCCTCTGCTAGGAGTGTGAGGCCTGCCCAGTTGCTCAGGTTGAGTTGCATTTCAGTTGTTATCCGGTCTGTCTTTTGTATTGAGGTCTCTTTTGTATCGAGGTCTCTCTTAATGGCTGATGTTAGAGAGCAGCCTTGGTGCTGAGTTTACTGGATCTTTGCCTTCCTGACCAGGTCTTTGTTTTGCTTTACATCTGAACAGGAAAGTTACCACTTCCCGTTAGAGGAACTGCCCCATGTGACAGCATTCAAAGACAAACGGACAGTTTAAGTTCCTTTCCTTTGTGCCAAGTCTGCTGCTCTGGGATGGATCTTCCTTCAGTTATCCCTTTCCTCCTTTCTCTGTCCCTTCTTGTGAGGTGAGAGCTGAGTTCTCCGGCTCCAGACGGCACCCTGACTTTTTAATCCAGGATACTCATTTTCACCAATGAGGAGACAGGCAGAGGTTTAAGTAATTTGTCACAAAGACAATCACAATTTTCCTTCTCTACCGTGTGTTCAGCTATAAAGGAAGCACATCTTAAAAGTTTTTTGGAGCCACCTTGACTTTAACTTGCATTCACAATCTTTACCAACAAACTGAGATGGTGAAGTTCCTGGGGCTGGGTGGGGAGGGACATCTCTGAGCTCAGGTCTGCACTAACTGGCTTATTTTGCTCAAGTTCCGTAAACAATACAGACTGGTTTCCTTCTCTATGAGATGATTATTCTACAACACTTACAGAACTGGGTTGTTTTTTTTTTGGGGGGGGGTCTGGTCGTGGGGCCTGATCTCTGGGCCTAGGTGCTGTTCCTCAGCTCTTCAGCTCAAGGCTAGCGCTCTACCACTTGAGCCACAGCGCCACTTCCAGCTTTTTTCTTTTTGCTTATGTGGTGCTGAGGAATTGAACCCGGGGCCTCAGGCATGCAAGGCAAGCGCTCTACCTCTGAGCCACCTTCCCAGCCCCACAAGATTGTTTAAGAATACATATGTAGGCATTCAAGAAGTAATGAATTACATTCTTATTAGAATAGTCAGCCAGATAATAACCAAACATTTATTGAGTTTATATGAAGACCTTTGACTGTACAGTCCTTACTTTTATTTTTATTTTTTTGCATAATACTCCATTGAATAAAATGCTAGATTTTTCATTAGTTGACAGACATTTTAGTTGGTTCTACTTTGGGCTTTTATCATTAATGCTAGTGCTGCCACAAATATGTGTGCATACACACACACACATCTATGTATATGTGTGATACTTCCATCTCTCTGAGATGCGTATGTAGGTGTGGAACTGTGGGTCATAATACCACTCTGAGCTGCCACTCAGCTGTTTTCCAAAGTGGCTGCCGACGTTACCCATGCACAAGGTCCCGGCTCTACGCTTGGCTGGCCCTGGTGACCGACGGTGACCGACAAGGGCCGGGCCGTCCACGTGGGTGGCAGCTCGCTGCAGCCTAGATCCCTGTCCACAAGGCAGCGCAGAGCGCTGGGAAAGCTCTCTCCTCAGGCCCTCTGCCCGGCCGTGAAAGGAGGCATGCGTGTTTCTGGCTCTGCTTGGAGGCGTGTGCGATTCTATGGCACAAGAAGAGAGGAATGATTCCCAAGCTGTGAGCTACGAGCGTGGAAAAGCACAGGTCCAGGACGGCCACAGGCATCGGGGCCTGGCAGGCTGCGGCACCGTCACCGGGGTGGGTCCAGGACGGCCACAGGCATCAGGGCCTGCAGGCTGCGTCACCGGGGGTGGGGACGCCGAGACTCCTCTATGCCACAGGATGACGGCTGGAACCACTCACAGGAGACGCTGCCCTGGAGCGCTGCCTGAATGCAGCACACATTACAACGGGGAAGGACAGGCGGGGGCTGGCTGGCAGTGGGGACAGCGGCCGGTGTCCTCTGGGGACCTCGACGAAGCCCTCACGGGCAGATGCCACATGGCTTCGCACTGGCCGGAGGAGCTTTGTCCTTCCCAGCCGCCCCCCCCCACTCCCCCCTGCTCCCAGCTTGGTAAGGTTTGGGAAGGAAGCCGTGGTAGGCAAGGAGATGGACCACAGGGAGACAGCCCCCCCCCGGCCCCCGGTGCCCCACCAGCGCGGCCCTCGGGCAGTCTGCAGGCATCAGGTAGGCAGCAGGCGTGGAAGGAACGACGTGGATTCTCACCGGACTGGGTAGCTTTACAACTGAAAACGGTTCTGCTCTCATCACCAACGGCGCCCGCAAAAACGACCGAGAATTTCCCTAGACACGTTCACAGAGAGGCAAAAACAGCGCTCTGATGGAACATTCTTGGAGGAAGAAAGAAAGCCAAAGTTATTTGTAGTGGTCACACACACACACACACAGCCTGGCAACACACACATGTACCACCCACTTGTACACGCACACCTGCACACACACACCCTCGTGGACACATGCACACACACACCCTGTCATCTGAGCATGCCAGAAACTAACGGGGTGCCCTTGGGTGGACTTGCCACCCGCAGGACACAGGGCAAGCCCGTGACCGGCCACCACGGCCGGCTAGGAAGCGCTGTGCTCACGGCGCCAGCCCTGGTTAATAACTGTCACTCCCCATCCGATCTTTTACTCACAGTTCATGTCATACTTGAAGATATGTAGTCACTAACACAGGGAGCCCATCAGCTCAGCCCACAGGGTGTCGGAGGCCCGCAGCGCGCCCCGGACGGTGCGGTCAGCCCCCTCCCCCCCGTAACCCCCAGATCAAGAAAAAGTGCCCGTGACAAGCCAAGGCTGGGCGTGAGGTCGGCCCCTGCACAAACAGAGCAAATCCCTTCAGTGCTTTCAGGCCTGAACAAACATGGGCAATGCGTGTGACTACACTCCCCCCGCCCCCGCCCCCGCCCCCCGCCCCCCGCCCCCCTCAGGACCGGCCCCCGCCCCACGAGCCCCCGCCCCCCTCAGGACCGGCCCCTGCCCCCCGCCCCCCGCCCCCCGCCCCACGAGCCCCCGGACTCTTTTCAGCATTTCCTAAATCTGCCCCATTGAACAATCTGCGTTCATTGTAACAAATACAATCTCATTGAATTGAATTGTGAAGAGACTTTGGAGTTGAGAGAAAAGAGGCCTGATCCTGTGTTCTCTTCAGTTGGAACAAGGGCCGGAGCCCAGTGAACGGGGGACCCTGGGCCAGCTACGATGGCTGGAGTGGGTGTGGGGGAAAGTAGATGAACTTGTACTTGGTGAGGAATCAATCTCGAGGTGTCCTGCAAACAAAGGGCAGGCTGGGGCGTCCGGGTTGCCGCCGGGGCTGCCAGGCTCACCGCGAGGGCTCACCAGCACAAGTTCTTCTTCCCTGCACAATGGGATGCCTCCAAGTTTCTTTGCACGCTTGCTAGGGCTTGAACTCGGAGTAAGTGTGGGGAAGTGTGCGCCAGCCAGCTGCTTGCAGGTGTAATGAGAACCTGGCTCCTGTGACTGTGGCGTTGGCCCCAGCTGACTGGGCACGGCGGCCCGGTCTTCCCGCAGGAGGGTCCCCTCTCCCAGCACCGCGGTATTCCATCCTCCCTCCACGCACCCACTCCTTCAGCTGCATTGAGAGGAAGGATGATGAGCTGTCAGCTTCCCTAACAACACGTCATTCCCCGGCCCAAGCCCCACGTCTGTTACTCAAAGCACGCGAGGATCACGGGGCCCGTTCCCCTTCGGAGCGCTCCACCCCTGCAAAGGCGACCTCCAGGAGCTCATTCTTGATTTCAGGGAGCCAGGAATCCCTCACGACTTAACGAGCAAAATGTGAGAGTTAGCGTTGCAGAGCTTCAGCACCCAAATTAGCTAAACAAATAAAAAGGATTTAAAAAAACCTTGAAAACAGCACTTACCATCAGTCTGCCATTTTGAAATAATGAAGGGAGGTGGTTTATACAGATTTAGCAATAAGACACGATGTCAGCGTAAACACAGGGCGTATGACCTTTCTTCTGGCGAACAATAAGCATTTGTTCATTATTCAGAATCTCTTTGTTTACAGTGAATGTGGTGATGAATCCACGTTATGACATCAATTAAATCACAAGTTTATATTATTTTCAAACAGAGGAAACGCAGATATTTTAAGGTAGGTAGCAAAACTGATGAGTTACTGTCTATTCTTGGCTTCTAAATGAGTTATACATATTCAAAAAAGGAACATTACAGATGCTCCACAAAGCCAGGATCATATATTACTTTTACCCTGAACAAAGATAACATTTGTAGAATCCCATTAGCAATAAATCTTTTAGGCTCTTTTCACTTAAACTCTTATGATCCCAATGGGAAGAATAGATAATCAGTAAATAGAACTCTGATATCTGTCAGGAATTTGCCTGAATTAGAGCTGAATTAACTTGACAGGGAAAGGAAGGGAAAAACATTACCCTAGTATTCTGATGAATGCATTTGAGTTTTTCTTTAAAGACATCACTGAAATGGAAACAAAATACTTACCTTGTCACATTTGAAAAACACCCGACGTATAATACACAATTACCAATAATAGGAAGTAAATATCCTTGGATAAAAGATAGTAACAGACCATACAATCGTTCCAGAGAATACTGAGCTTTAATATGTTTTCAGAGCTATTACATAATAAAACAGAAATTGTTTCATCTAAGGCACTTTCTCCTTTTATTGGCTAACATTAGGGAGAAAAATAGAAGAAAAATTATTCTATAAATTCTCTCTTTTCTTACCAGGAAAGGAAAAAAAAAAAAAGGTGAGGCGTGAGTAAAACCATTGTGGCATGGCAGAGGGTCACACAGCTTGTGGACGGGCTCTGACTCGATTCCCTCATGGAGAACAAATATTCCCCCCCACCCCCTACCCCCCTCTGCAGAGTGATCCTGAGATGAAGACCCCAGAGCAGCCCCGCCCCTGCCTTCTCGTGAAGTGTGCCGACCCATGACCTTGCAGGGAGGAAGCCATGCGGGGATGAGGAAGGGTGGGAGATGGGCGCTCGTGGCGGCTACGCTGAAACGAACACCCTCTCCAACCACCGTGTGGACCAACGACCGCCAGTCAACCCGCCTGGCAAGGCCGAGGGCGGAGAGCCCTGCACAGTCGAAGCCCAAATGTCACCCACAGGATGGGGAGGAAAGATCTGAGGGGCACTGCACCCACGGAAATGCTCTCAAGCCGGAAGTTAAGGCTGCAATAAAGGTGATTCTCAGGTGCTCGGGGCTGGCGAAGGGTCAGACAGATAGATGTTTTGGAACAGCCATCCCGATCTGTCTTCCCTTGGTGCTTGAGTTGAAGAACACGCTGGCAAATAGGATGGACGTTTATTGGTGTTATTTCATTTTTTTTTTTTAAGTCATTGAGACCCCATCCCTCATTATCTCCCATTTACCCTGCCAAGTTCACTTGACTGAGCGATTCATCCGCTGTCTTACTGTTTCTGATTCCCTTTAGGATAAAAGTTTGCAAGAGCAGTCCACAGCTTTGATACGGTTCCAGCTGTGTTTCTGGATTGTTGGCTCTTCCACAGGTTCTCCTCTGAATTCCGGGGTTCATTTTCCCCGTGTGGTGCGGTCTCACCCCACCAGAACCCAGGCATCCGCCTGGGGTTGGAGAAGTCTGCAGGGTGGCGTGAACATGTGTGAACATGCTTTCCAGGATCTGCACGGTGAGCAGCAGTTCTTTCAGGGCATCTTTGGGTTTTCCATGTGTGAACGGGAAGCAGAAGCACCCGCCATGAGCCGCAGGCCAGCATCGAGGGGGAGCTGGGGCCTGGGCGCTGCTGGGATTTCAGAAGGCAGCTGGGTCGGCAGCCACCTTCCCAGTGCCCGGTCCACTGGTGAACGCTCCCATGCTGTGGGAGACCGCCTCTCGGTTCTCATGGCTCTCATTCTGTAACCGGTGACTGCAAGGATGAGCAGTGGGGAAGGGATCAGGCACCAGGGCCTCTCTGGTCCACGGACTCCGTGGTGCACACAGCTGGCACTGGTGAGGGGAAGACGTAGTGTGCACCGAACCTTGGTGGGTTTGCCACTCAGAATCCTCCCTGCCCCGTTCACTGGGGCCGTCTGGCTCCGGTCTGCTTACGCTGCTAGGGAGTATTTTAGGTTTCTCCGCTGCATCTATCTTCAGATGAACCCATGGGCCCAGCAAACCCACCGGGAACCCCACCATGCGACCCGGCTCCAGCCGGCACCGGGGCAACGCGGGGAGAAAGGGCTGTGGGCGCCCCTGCTCCCCAGCGTTGTAAGCGTGGTCGAGGGGACCTTACCCAGAGTACACACAACGCCGCCTCACTTCCAAGTACGTCCAGTGATGCTGACGAGCACCAGAAAATTCCCAGTGAAGTCTCACGTCTCATCCTCGTCCTCAGGTTTGTGTAAACGATTTCAAAAGCAACCCCACCCGCTGACCAGCGCGCCTCATTCCCTCCTCAATGTGTGCATGCCACACGGGCCTGCATTTATAGAATGCTTTTCAGGGCAATGAAAACCCAATAAAAATCAGTCAGCTTATTTAATGTTCTAAGTGTTTAATAAGGTTTTTTTTTTTTTTGAATGAACCATGTAAATGAGGGTTTTTCCCCCGTCCCTTTTCATTAATTAACTCACCAGAGCTCCAAATACAAATCAGATAAATGAGTTGATGGGGTCCTGGGTTTCCTTGAAGATGCAATACGGAAAGCACTAATTAGGCGGGCGAGAGCTTCAGATAATTAAATAGTGATTAATAGATTTTTGTGCAACCAAAATTAAAAGTAACTAATCGGTTGAAAAAATATTTAAAATCACGTGCTCAGAACTTACGTGTGGACCAGGAGTCCGAGGGATGCTATTGTGATTTGGGTTTTTTATTAACAGTGGAGGTTTGGGGTTTTTTCCACTCCTTTCCCTCCCTCCCCCCTTCCTGACATCTTGTGTCAAAGTGTTCCCATGTTAACAGTAGGATATAATGGAAGTTTATGCAATTAAATACAGCAAGAGAGTTTATAGACCATTTATCATTGGACATGGGTCATATACTGTGAATTTCAGAAAATAAAAGGGAATTCCATTTGCAGCCCAGTCTTGCCTGAAGCTCACCTAATGAAATCATTCTCACTCATGGAATTAGCAGTGGATCCAGTTGAAAAGTCGTTAACATTCTCCCTGCGTCGTGAGCATGCAGAAGTAGAATAAAACCTGGCCTACTTACAGGGGATTTTTGTTGCTTTCTCTTCAGCCCAAATTAGGCAGTCCTTGTTCATTGAGTGCGTTTGAAAGGGGCTGAACTTTTAAAATCCTGAACTGTCATTCTCCGTCATCCCCTTTGACAGCTGACACTTCGAGAGCGGAGGACACACAAATCCCGTGAGTGGACTGGAGCGAGGCTCATGAACGCGATTGTTTTTCCCAATAGAGAGGAGCACCTTAACGGACTGTTTGCAGATCTTAGAGGTTTGTTATGATGCAAAATGCATGTGTGGTTGTCACCATTTTTGTTCACTACCTGCAGAGCATAAAATTGCTGATAAAAAAATGGAAGAAACGTAAGGCTAGATTCATTAAGAACCACGCTGCTCTCCTGCCTGCACCCCGTCTCCCCAGCTTCCCATTTTACTAGGATAACCACCAAGCTTTCCTGCAGACCACATGAAACCAAGTAGATCTTGAGATCATGACAAGATGTTTGCATTTGTGCAA
This sequence comes from Dipodomys spectabilis, assembly GCF_019054845.1. Taxonomy (NCBI): domain Eukaryota; kingdom Metazoa; phylum Chordata; class Mammalia; order Rodentia; family Heteromyidae; genus Dipodomys; species Dipodomys spectabilis. The sequence continues at coordinate 2,066,740 of NW_024870785.1, read as the reverse complement.
AACAAGAATTATGAAACATGTGTGGTCTGTTCATCCTGTGTGCTTCTTTTTTTCTTTTTTGGGGGGTCCGGTCCTGGGGCTTGATCTCTGGGCCTGGGCACTGTTCCTCAGCTCTTCAGCTCAAGGCTAGCACTCTACCACTTGAGCCACAACACCACTTCTGGCTTTTTTTTCTGCTTATGTGGTGCTGAGGAATTGAACCCAGGGCCTCATACATGCAAGGCAAGCGCTCTACCACTGAGCCACTTCCCAGCCCCACTGTGTGCTTCTTTAAACTTGTATTTTAATTATCTTTCGATCATTGCACAAACCAGTTTACATGTACAGTGCATATGGACTGCTGTGGCCTCTTCCATGGCCTTCCTCCCTCCCTCCCAAGCCTCCCTCCTTTGCCTGGCCTCATGGGTTCCGCACGGAGCATTATGGCTGCGTCCCCTCTCCCCCGTCCTGTGTGCTCTGTAAGCAAACGTGGGGGAAAATGGACTCTCCATCTGGGATGTCCTTCAAGACCCTCCATGAGGCTCTTGGAGACTTCTGGGAGCCCGAGGCCTGTGCGAGGTGGCAGGGTAGAAGGAAGAGCCCTTCTCAATATGGAAGTTCCCCGTGCCCCGTCTGCTCACCTGAACCAGCCACACAGCACGGTGCAGCGTGTCCTCCGCAGCACTAACACGAATTAGCCAATGAGAGGACGCCTCTTATGCCCTCGTATGGGCGCAGAGCAGTGCTTTGCCTCTCCCATCACATGACGACTGCTCTCAACTCCGCGCTCTCAGATACTTTATGAATACTGCTCTGAGGCCTGGGGACCGCGTGTGATTACCGCAGCGAACCCAAACCAGGACTGACCCCAAGTAGGGCCGGCCACGTCATGATCCAGAGAAGCTCTACTTTGAGCTTTAAGTTACAGAACAGCACCGTAGTGAGGAAAGTCTTAGCACGGCGAGCATTACTGTATTCTTTTTACCTAACATCCTTTAGTTTTCACAAGAAAGTTATTTTCAATATTGTTTCTCGTTGATGAACCGGCAGGTAACTCACTTAACTGTCCAGGCAGGAGACACACACAGAGCAAACGCACCCAAGAACACCGTGGCCCTGGGAAAATGCAAACGCCGGGGCCAGGGCCTTGTTCTCTGTGGCCTTGGGAGTGCATCCGCAGACACACAGGGACGGGCCGAGTGGTGAACGGCTTCTAAAGGAAGGGTCACAGAGGAGGCCCTGGGGAGGCCCCGCCTGGGGTGTGGGGTACAGGGTGAGTGGGGGGGGTGTGGCCCGGGGAATCCAGCCTCCCCCAGACGCAGCCAGCACCAGCTCTCCAGCCATCGTTAGGTGCTTTTGACTGGATGTCGGTTCTGGTGGAACCCCTGGGGTCCATCCACCGCATCCACGGTGATGTGACGCCCAGGGCCCAACCCACCGGGTGCTCGTGGCCACGGGGATGCCGCCTGGGCCCCGTGGGCCTCGCGTGCGTGGCCTGGCCCCGGCATGCCCCACCCCTGCTCTCCTGCATGCCCGGCGGGCGGGGGAACGCTCTCTCTGGAGAACCCATCGTGGGCGTGGGCTTCCTCGGCCCGGACCTCTCTGCCAGCTCTTCCTTGAATCGTGCTGAACTTGAGTGAGCGTCCTGCTGCGTGCTTACACGCCGTCTCCGACCCTGAAGGTCCCGAGCCAAGAGGTACTTGGAAAATTCACGACTGTCTAGGAGACAGATGGCCGTGGCGCACGCTGTCTGAGGATCGGGTAACGCCAGCCGTGTGCACGCACGCTCCTGTGCGTGTCTGCCGCTGAGACCGCGCTGGAGGTGCCCCTTGCACCCACAAACGGCTTGGCCGGGCCTGTCACTCCCTTCCACGGGTACTTAGGAGGGCGGGGGGCCGCGCGAGCGGTTAAGCGCCTTCCAGTGGGAGCACGGCCAAGTTCAAGTTGTAGCCACTCAGGTCTCGGAGGCAATTACACAGGTTTTCGGTAGTTAAACCAAGGTGACTTGAAAAGAGCCCAGTTCCACCGCTGCCTTCATCTTTAAATCAATTATATTTCCACGGACATTATATATGACAGCATACGGAGCCCGGGGAACGGGCACCGAGGCCTCCGATAGATTGCAGGGGGAGAGAGCGTGTCTCTATATGAGGCTGGTTTTCAAGTCTAGGGCAGAAGTTTTTTTTTTTAGATCTTAGATTCCCTGTCACTCCACGGCAGAGAACAGTTCCCAACCCCCGACTTGCTCTTACACTGCCACGGCAGCGTATGTCAGGGACCCTGAAAGGGTGCTCTGGAAGACAGATTGCAAATTGTTATGCAGTTCCCTGTTGCTCTGGCTGGGAGAATTAGGAATTGAGGAGGGTTTTTTTTTTTTTTAATGTGAGGTAGGGGAACAGAGAGGGTAAAGAATTGACATGAAAATTTATGTTGAAAGAGACTAAAACCTGGGAGGTTTTACAGCACAGCCCCAGGACCCTGGCTGAGGTAATTTAGCAGGGGGTGTTTGAGAGACCCAGCCGAGGAAGGGCGAGGCCGGGGCGCCGAAGCCTTTCCCTGCAGTCCAGAGGAGGGAGACTGCGCGGGTCTCAGCTGCTGGTCAACCCCGCTGGAAGGCCGGGGAGCGGGAGGAAGCCGGTGCTGAACGGTCACTGTAGCTGGTTGGACTTTTACACGGCTCACGCACAGAGGGAAAAAGAAAAGCTGGTAATGACCTCTGAACCCTGATCGGATCAAGTGTCCACCTCATGTCCTGCAGATGAGGGCCGTGTTTGCACGTCACCCAGGCAGGCCGGGCGTGGTTCTGGGCTCTGTCCCAGCTCCACAGACAGGAGCAAGCTCTGGAAGACTCGTCCTCTCTCTTTGGGCCTCAAGTTCTTCATTTAGTGAACGAGCGTGAAAACTGGGAGCGAGATCATGTCCGGAAGCTGCCTGGTGGGCACCCTTGCCCGGGCATGCGCGGCTCAGCTAATTCGTGACATGAAAACATTCCCGGTGGGACACTAACACACAAGGCAGAGACCAGAGATGTGGAGAGAGGCAGTCCTGAGCTGGGCAGGGTCCCCAGTGCAGTTGGCCTTGACCGAAATGCCGGACAAGAGACAAAGCCACGACCTGCGCTCTTCACCATCATGATTATTAATGCTACCATTTTATCATCAATGAGAACACGGCGCAGTGGCTGCATCCTCATCTTTCCAGCCGTGCAAGCTGACATGGGAGGACCGGACGGATGCAGACCGCGGCTGAGCGGGAGCGGCTCTGTGGCTCCCGGGCTGGGACACCGGGCCTGCCTCGCCAGCTGCATGCTCAGCCCTGACTCAGAACCGATCAGGACACACCATGGAGACCCATCCAGTGAAGGAAGGAGGCCTGTGATCTCCTTTCTCTACTCACACAGCCCCTGGGAGGGGGCGGGGAGATTCCCTCAATATCAGAAACATCTGGCTTCAGAGCGGTGCGGCTCAGCCTGCAACGCCAATGGAGTTTTCTGTAAAGAGATAAAAATCTGAGCGCGACTGCCACCAGCTGTTGGGATGAGCCGAGTCCCCGTGGCCGAGCCGCTGCCCAGGTTCCTAGCTGGGCTGCAATGAAAGCCACCTGGAACTCAGCAGGTTTGGAAGCCGTGAAGACCACGCGGGGATCCGGGTCAAAATAACGGGAATGGAGCGCACAGAGGGGCGTGGGCGCGCCAGACCCTGAGCGGAAGCCCCGGGAGAGAGGCCCAAGCCCGCGAGGACAGAGCGAGGCTTCCCGGGGATGTGTGCGGCGTACCTTCCACCCACGCTGTGGGAGGCAGACAGCGTCAGGGACAGCCCGGCGTCAACACTGCCATGGTCTTGCAAAACGGGGGGAACCAAATTTTGAGGTGAAAAGCTGCCTGGGAAAGGCTGGTTTGTCAGGGAAGGGCAGGGAAAGGGTGCCACAGGACCCCCCCACCCCCGCCTCCGTGAGGCAGTGGGTAGAGGAAGGCCGGGGTGTCTAAAAGCACCCCAGAAGTACCTCATTCTAGATCAGCTGAACAAGGCATGGTTTTTACTTTACCCACCCATGTTTTTGAAAGGGAAAGTGAGTAAGAGGAAGATTGAGGCCTCTGGGACAGGTTCTCACAAGCAGATTATAAAGACAACCCACATTCAGCTCATCAGCGGGGCAAGAGTCAACGCTTGTAGGAAAATAAGAACCACACGCCACAGAGCCGGAGCCGGAAAGCCAGCCAAGATCCACGGCCTCGTGGGGAGGAAGCGGCGGGCAGAGTGAGAGGGAGAACCGCAAGGCGCAGGCAGCGGACAGCACCGGGACGAGGGACAGCGCGACCCGGAGCCAGACCCGTGTCACACCCGCATCCGCCTCACTGCAGCTGGGAGAGGAGTCGCTGCTCCCAGAGATGCCGACCAGAACACGCCCCGCCAGACAGATGGACTTTCCCCCCAGAAAAGGGTTTGTGTCTTTTCCGACTCAGTGTAGCTTGCCACACCCCGCATCGGGGAGAGAGGGAGCACCCCGGAAACGGTCACGCAGAATTCCTGACGTGCACACGGTGCCCACACGAGACACGCCACAGCAAACCGGATGAAGAGGCCATCCGCCCCGCAAGAGCTGCTTCAGATTACTCTTGGTTCCTGGTGCCATCTTACTAACGCAGTGCACAGGGTAATGAGATACGCATGTAGCAGACTCACGTTACATAATGCTCTATATTGTTTATATTCTTATTCTGTTTCAATAAATCAAGTTTTACTTTTAATTCCACAAGGCCATGCCATTTCAGGTTATTTATACACATTGCCTTATAAGGAAATAATTTCATCTTGGATAACCACTAATGTTCTGAGAAAAACCCTTCCTGCTCCTTTTCTTCTCTCAATCTTTGTCCCCGCCCCCCCCACCGCCCCAGACCGTTCATTACCCGACTGTGGCCGACATGAAGATGATAGTGAAACACAAACAGGCAACACACCTGGTATTTAATGATATTCTACAGAAACACTCAGAACCTCCCTGTGAGACCTCAAGAACAAAATACATATTGAGAACAGCAAGTGACTAGAGCAAGAAAAATATTTAATCAGAAGCCTCCAAAGCTCACCCACGGGACACACTTCAAATAAATAGTTATTCAGATTTGATTATCGAGAACTGTTGCCCCCAGAGAGGCTGTGGAATAATGGCTCCCTGGGTGTCTTGCGCGTTCTGTGAGAAATGGCAGCTACCCGCCACTCTCCAGAGCATTGCCTGGCGGCTGGTGCCCGGGGCTGGCAGCTAATCCCCTAATTGGTGGTGGTAGAATTTGGCAGACTTCAGAACATGGTGCTTGGTGAACTGGGCATGGGGGGGGGGGAAGGCTGGCGTCCAGTTCCACCGGCACAGACCCGCGCACCTGCGGCTTTCCTAAAGGGCACACCGGGAGTTGCCGTCCAAGTTAACAAAACTTCACGGCGCTCATAAGCTGCTGAGTGGCAACTCCTTTATAGAAAAGGAAAACGTGGCAGAAAGGCTTCCCTCACCCACGTCCGCCGTGTCCCCTGGGCTCTTGGCGTGGGCTGGGGAGGCGTCCACGCTACGCTGCACGGGAGCCAGCCAGATGCGTGGAAGGGTCGTCCACGCAGGAAGCCCATGGCACTGGGACACTTACCGCAGGGAAACCCACCGCAGGGAACCACCGAGGAAGGGCCGGTGCCGCTCCCGTGCCTTCAGTGTCGGAAGCGGAACATCTTCATAGCAAAAACCAAGCCGGGGCCCTAACAGCATCCACAACACCAGGATCCACAGAACAGGCTGGTATTTGGCTGTCCTGGGACGCCAAACTGAAGGTCTGTCTTTACAACTCCAGGGCAACTGGTAAAGGTGGAGTGAGACACTGAACGTGGTGATCCCCTGATTCACCCACTCGCTCATGGAGTCACACATTCACCCCCTCACACTGGCATTGGAACAAGACCAAAGGCAGTGCCACTCATGCTACCTTCTGTCATCATAATTTGGGTAAAAACTGAACTCGGTGACTCGAGGGTAGGGATGGGAGGGGGGGCCTGGGGAGAATGGCACAAGGGGGAACAAGGAAAGCCAGTGCTAGCGTTGTGAGTACCAGTGGCCCATGCTTGGAATCCTGGTTTTTCAGGAGGCTGAGATATCAAAGACCACAATTCAGAAGAAAAATGCAGAGCTGGAAATGTTGCACAAGTGGCCGAAGAGCAGTAGCAAAAAAGCCAAGCAACATCCAGGCCTCCAGTTCAAATCCCAGTACAGCAAAAACAAAAAAGGAGAAGGAGAAGCAGCTGCTACCACTTTTCCTCTGACTTGCCTGCCTTTTTTCTATCTCTTTGCTTCCATCTTCTCCCCTCCTTTCCTTCTTCATGGCCTTCCCTTCATCTTAAAAGAATTCTTAATTGTATCAAGGATAAAATACATACATAAATGGAGTGTCAGTCACTGATGGTAATCTTAAGTTACTGCCTTTTATTGGTTCATCTCTTTGCCACGGACCTGTTTCTTAACGTAGAGTTCAAATGACTTTGCTGTCTTAAAACATACAAAATGCTGTGTAGTCTGCCTTCTCCAGAGTGCATATCACAGCCTGAGAACCCTGTGTGAGTCAGTGGAATTCATGCACTGCATGAATTCATGTGGCGGGACTCTGGGGCAATCTAATCGAGAATGACTGACCAGTATTTGGTGAGATGTGAGTGCTTCTGATATTTATGACAGTGTAATCATCTGGAGACGAGAAACACAGGCTGGGCATGGAACGTAACCTCTGGATGGACGTTGACTACCATCTCTATTACCCACCCATGTTGGGCAGTGTTCTCACAGAGAGACTTCAGAGGCACTTCTGCAAATATGGTATGCTCTTTTCCTGGACAGACAAGTGGGGGCCCGGGCCGGATGCTTTGGCAAGGACAGCTGGGGGAAGGGGGAAAACTGCATGAGGTCCTGGGCCAGCAGCAGTGTCGCCTCGCCCCTCTTCCGTCCCGGAGGACCAAGGTGAGGTCCGCAGGGAGGAACCAGGGTCTTGCATGCGGTTCTTCAGCTTGGGTTTGGCGAATAACAAATTTTAGTCAATAAATATGGAAAGCAGCCTGATAATGGAAGGGAAAAATATTAAAATTTGTATCTTTGAGGCTACTAATGATAAATTAAATGTATTCCTTTGACAAAATAATTTAAAAATCATTTTGTCCCTGCAGGCTATACACTTTTTGTTACTGTAATAAGTCTGTGAGTTTTCAAATACCTACACTGCTTCAACAGCCTGGCTATTTCCTTGTTTTATGCCTGAAACAAAATTAATTACTTTGTTTAATTTCATGAACATGTCAAGCCACAGTTATGAATAGCTAGCAATATCAAGTGTTTACATAAAGTGTACAGGAGGTTACAATAAATATCTACCCGATGACCAGACATCCAAGGGCATTCCTGTTTCTAGGTGGGCTGTACAATTTATATGTTTGCTATGTTTAACAGAAAATAAGAGCTGTGCAGTCAGGGTTGGGGTTTTGTTGAATATGCTGAAGCTCATAGTTGAAATTAAAGCTAGTCTGTAAACATGGTTGTGTGAGACAAATCCTCCTTCCAGCCCAGGAGTTACAGTGACTCCAGTGGCTTGTCTGGAACCTCAGGCCAACAAGCATGCAGTGGGTGGAGAGACTGCCTGGCCCCGAGTGCCCCAGGGCTTTCTGAGACGGTCAGTCTGGCCCAAGTCACAAACCACAAGAACGTATTTTTGCACCCTTGCTCCAGCCTTGGCTTAGTTCATGCTTTTCTTACATCTCAATTAGTCCTTAGGCAGTCCTGTGGAAGACGCTGGCAGGATTAGCGATGGCTTCCTGTCTTGCAAATGGGTGGAGAGGATGTGAGGTGGAGGGGGCTGTGGCAGTGGAGGCTGAACTCAGGCGGGGCTGGGGTTGCTGTGGGTCTGCTGTGTGGACTGCCCCAGGCCCGGTGTCCCCGCTCTGTGCCGCTGGGGGTGACCGGAGGACTTCGGTCCTTCTTCTTGTTGGGCGTGGAGCTCTGGAGCATGGGCGCCATCTTGAGTTACACGTCTCTTTTTGGGAATCTGGTTTTAATACTTTGCCAAGTCAGTGTCTAGAGAACTCGTGACTGCCCAGGAGCTCCGGCTTCATCTTAGGAGGGACAGGATCTCCACTAACCCGTGCTGACTCCACACCTCCCGAGACCTAATGGGACACGGTCTTACATCACCCACTTGGCCTCCTCTCTACCAGGTCCTGTGCGTCCATGGAGGGTCCCGAGCTTCACTTCCTTACACTCACCTCCCCTTCCCACTCCACCCAGATTCCTACCTGAAGAGGCCCAGATAGAAAGACCACAAGTGCAAAGGCTCGGGGTCTGTTCCCATCCGGCTCTGGAGCCTTGAGAGGGGCCGGCCACTCTTGTTGGGCTCAGAAGCTCTCTTCCTCCAGTTTCCTCAGACCATTGTCTTTCTTTTTAGTATTGGGACTGTGAGAGGTCACAGCACCGGCCTGGCAGCTGGGCTTGCTTTTTGGTTCGGCCTCCCCTCAGAGAGTTTCAGCATCAGTGTTGCCTCTCTACCGTTTACTCGCTGATGGTGACCTCCCCCTCCTTTTTAAAAAATATAACTGGTGGGTTTGTAGAACACTGTAGAAAAGAGATTTTGAACTCTGACTTCCCTCTATTGATTTTACCTGGGAATGCCCTCAAATATCTTAATTTTAGTTAATTACTAAAGCACAGATTATGTACTTAGATACTGTGCTGAGCATGTTTTGGTTAGGAAGTTATTTTTGATGACCACCATCACTGTCTAAAATGGCTGTCTATAAGAAACACCTGTTTGGAGGTGCATGTTGGCACTTTCCAGAATCTGGTTTGTCAGACCTCCCAGTGGGACACTTTACACTCCTCACGGTCTCCTCTGCATCACTGATTTTTAATGTCTATGCACGGTTTCTAAGCGAAGGGCTCGGTGGCGCGTCCACAGCTCTGCACAGCACCTCCGTCTACCTGTCCTGTGTTGGCTCCTGTTGCCACATTTGCTCACTTGCTTACACGCTCACAAAGCATGCGGTACCAGCCTGATCTCACACAGCATCCACAGAGGCAGAAAGGGATCGGTGGGTGAGGGGAAATTGCACGGGGCCGTGCGGTCACGCACGATTTAAGTCAGGCAGGAAATTTTGGAACAGGGCCACTGGAAGCATTTATAGCCTCTGCCTGTATTTTCATTCCTTCCTTTTGTGGATCAGGTCGGCCTTTGCCAGGACCTGAGCTTTTGCCCTCAGCTTCCTGGCTAGGGTCCCTCAGAGAATCTAGAGTCTGTCCCTACCCAGCCGCACCCCTTCCACCCCCAGAGCCACAGGTGATCCCTCCGCCTGCTTGGCTGTCGACTATGAGCAAACCAGGCTCCTGTGCATGCCACTCAGACAGCCACATAAAGTCGGTGCTGGACCAGCTGTCTCCAGGGAGAGCTGGGTAGTGCGGAGCCCTCAGGGCTCAGCGATGGCTGTTTTACAATCCACTTCGGGCTTCCCTCAGGGCTGCGTGCCACATAGTAACAAGCACCATGAGCTCAGTTCACGACGCCAGGAAGCCAAAAGGACAGTGAGCTTTCTAGAGTTCCTGGGCCTTTCCATCAGGTAGGCAACTCCCCCTCCCCCTCGGCCCCCACACCCCCTGCAGTCTCCATCCTGTGCCCAGGAAGGCCCTGACTCTCTGGCTGTCTTGGTGCAGCAGGAGGTGGGCTGGGACAGGAAGGAAGGAGGGAAAGGCTTCTAGGGGTCTGTCACTCCGTTCCCCTTCACTCCCATGTTCTCTGCTCCTGCCACAGCTCAGGTTTGACATCTGGGCAGCACAGTTTCACTAGGTTCGTGTTAGTAACACAACTGCCTTGCTGCCATGGTCATCAGCACAAAGTCTACCATGGTGAGCTTTCTAGAACATACCACAAATCCTGTGAAGGATGCTCTTTCCTCAGATTTTCCATTCCAACCACTTCTAATTTTTAGTAAAAAGAACTAAAAGACAATAATTCATTAGGAAAGATAGAATCCGACGGAGCTGCAATTCCAGTTGTTACTAAAAATTACAAATATGAAGCACGTTGTCTGTCTCAGGGAGGATGGGGAGCTCGGGGTGTGCATTCCTCTCTGTGATCAGCAGGTAAACTGAGGTGGGCCGCTGACCCCTGGGCCTGGGGGGGAGGGGCACCCCCAGGGTGTGCACAGCAATCTGGTTCTATGTTTCACAAGCAGGTAATGTGGATTTTCATGATGGGTACATCTGATGAATTGAAACTTATTTTTAATGAATCATAAATTTAAAAATAAGTGTGTTTTTTCAAAGACTATGGCCTTCACTCTTATTACAAAGAAGAATCTCTTGTACAAGTAAGCAAGTTCAAATTCAAGGAAAACTGCTTTCTGAAATCAAGGAACATCTGGATTATATATTCTTAATAGAAGTTCAATAAAACATAGAAATGTAACATTGCATGCTCTTAAGCAAACAAAAGGAGCTTGAAAAGTGCCATGAACATTTTGTCTGAAAATCTTTTCACGAGCTTCCTTTTGCTTTATTTTTTAAAAAATCTTATGAGACATTTTGGTATCACATATCTTTTAGAGAACTTGCAATTTAATCCTAAATTGCTTTACTTACAGAAACTGAAAATGGTGTTAGCAATTCAGATAAAGTATTATGACTTCATGCTAATATTTTGGCATGAATATATATGATGGTAAACATGCCCCTCCCACCTCATCTCTACTCTGTTCCTTCTGGAAGGCTTTCCCCTTTGGTCAAGGCCAGGGCTGTGTAACCACCCTAGCCTGGCCCGGTGGGATTCTGGGTATTAGGTTAGAGGGCATCTCACAGCCAAAGGATGTTTTAGATTGAAAGTGTTCACTCTACCCCAAGGAGTATTCATGAAGATAAATGAGCACACGAACCCAACGAAAGATATCCTTGTGAGCTTCCCCCCAAAGAAATAGAAGAGCATCAGGACATATCATTCCTTAAGAATGATAGTTCATAATTCATAATTCCTTAAAGATAGCCTCTGTAGGCTTTATTACAATGGATTATGACTCAATATGTTTGCTGGTGTAAAGTCCACTTCCCAGCTCCGAGTTTGCCTCACTATTGAACTTTACGACAGAGTTTCAATGAGAAGCAAGAGTTAGAAGGCCTGACCCACGAGCCATGGCTTCCGTGTAAACATCTGGATTTCAGGACTCCGTCTAACTCAGCCTTTTCTTTTGAGTGCGTTTGACTCACGCTTCCATTTTTAAATCGATAGTTCTTCTTCTGCTTTCGTCTCATTTCCTTAAATCTTAAAGAAAAGTTTGACAATTTTTAAAACTGATGCCCAGATTTATAAATTGCTCATGAGGAAGCAATGCCAAAGGCGGCAGCGGTGCTGGGCTAACCCCTTCTGAGCAGCTCAACACCACTGTTTCCTGGGCCTCCACCATCGTTATTTTTGTAATCAAAAGGGTCAACATTTCTTCTCAGACTCCTACTTTCCTCTGATTTCCACAACACGACTGAGGCTTTGATTTTTTTCCTCCTTGCCGGCTGCCATACAAGGAATCACACAGCTCAATAAAACAAAAGACTCCACACTATGTGGCTTAAAACCAGGGGCTAGCAGGATTGTGAGCTGGGTTAATGGTTCCCATTGTTTTCTCATATTGATTTTTAAGATGAGTATATTTTATTTATGGGGGAGGAGATGTAGACTTCCACCTGAACTGCCTGGAAAGTAAACAAGGTCTCCAACAGATTGAAAAAAAGAGTGAATTTGTAATGATTTACAGGAAACCAAAAGGACTATGCTGATACACATAATTTTTAAAGGAAGGGGTATGATTTCAGAGACTCTCTCTCAACTAAGAGATTGGATTAGTTTAAGGAACTGACCATTTTCAGTAGCTGTCTTAGTCTGTTTTGTTTTTTGTTGTTGTTGCTAGATACACAATTCCACAGACTGAGTAAATGACACAGAAGTCTGAAGATGGGCACCATTAACTCATGTTCATAATTCTAACTATTCAGGAGGTTGGGACCTGGAAGATCTGGGGCAGAGACATCAGTGAGCTTCCATCTCCAACTAGCCATCAAAAAGCCAGGGTGGAGGTACAGTTCAAGTGGTAGGTCATCTGCTGTGACCCCTAATTGAGGAGGTTTGTTGGGGCCCACAGTCATGACAGGTGTGGGGAAGGCTCCGGGCAGCTCGGATCCTGGGCCAGCTGAGGGGAGCTTGCATGAGCGTGCTTGCTCTGGCCTTTCTTCCTCTTCATGTAAAGCCACAGTCTAGAGGTTTCTCCAGATGTCTTCATCGAATCCTTACCACCATCAGGGTCTCCACCTCCAGACATCTTCACAGGAGGCAGTTTCCACTCTCAGAACTCCCTGTGCGGACGCTTGTCTTGGAAGAGACAAATCACACTCCAACCAGAGGGGCTGCCGCTACCGGCCTGGAGCAGGTGAAGCCACCGTGGCTTTGGTCCACAGAAGGCTGGCAAGACTCGATCAGATGATCTGGGGGATGAGGGGCTGCTCGCCTGTTGGTGAGATGCCTTCGATGCTCTTCCTGTCCAAGCGGCGCTGCGCTAGCCTTGGGATCCTGAGGCAGACACACTTCTCCCTCTTTGGAACTGGCTGGGCTTCTTGGCTGGACTTCAGGGGCTGCAGTTAGCTCTGCTGCCTGTCTGCTCACCGACAATGGACCGCCTAGAAAACCTTGCGTGAGATGCTTACCTTATTGTGAAGCTCACGTCTTTTAAGAAACAGTCACAACGGAAAGGCGAGGAAAATGTCCACTCGGGGGGTGTAGTAAAGCTGGCAGGGGGGGAAAAAGAAGAAAGCAGAACTTCCACTAGATAATTTGTCTCTGTTGTTTTTGAGCTTCCTGAGAGAGAGCGGCCTTGACCCGGTGCGTGGCTGCCTCTAGACTTCACCAGGAACACGGCAAGATGACAGCTGGCGGACAGCTAGGGTGCTCCTGACAGCGCGGGGCGCGCAGGTGACTTTAAAAACAAAGGATTCAGAAGCAATAAAAAGTGAAGTCTGGCAGTAGACGCAGCAGTAATAAAGCCACTAGCTACTTGAGGCAAGGTCCTTTCTTTTAGATATCTCATCTAATTGCAAATGAAAATGGGTAAAAATTAACCCCAGGCAGAAAAGAGTATGCAGCTCCTGCCTCAGTGGCTTTCCCAATGAAAAAAGCAACAACAACATAGCCTTTGATTTTTAGATTTGATTTCTTTTTCCTTTTGCCTGATGGTTGCCGTACAAAGAGATATGGCTCAATAAAATGAAAGAATCAGGGCCCCGCTTCACAGCAGAGGCCTGGAGGGATTCTGAGCCTGGGCCGGGTTAATGGGTATGATGGGTTTCCCTTCATTGATTTTTAACATGATTATATTTTATTTATAGGCAAGAAAATAATAGTTAATCTTAGATTTATTGAAAACGTATTGCCAGGCTGCACAAATTGATAACAATAACAGTACATTGAGGACAACAAAACCAGACTTGTCTTTAATCCCTTAAGTGCTGATGGGTAGGGAACCTATTGGCTTGAAATTAAACGTACTCCAAGCCATGACTGAAGCCGGGTTGGGGGAGCCGGCTATCTTTTGCAGGCTGCTTTGGCGCACCTGAGGTGTTTCTTCTGTAAAACCAGTGTGAGAAAAATCCGAGAGCGGAGAGCTCAGGGCTTTCTTCCTGTTGCGGATTTAGGAACTGACTTCTAGCTCAGCCAGTCATTTTTCAGCCCCAAATCCAACTGGCCAACCATAACCGTGACCACAAGTTGAGGGTCTTGAACCAAAATGTCTGAGTTCTAAGATATGGAGAGATCTGAAACCGACACACTATCAAACTCAGAATTCTATTTCCTAAAAATGTAGATCATATGCTTGGAGCTCTACATGAACTCAAGGGCCTTTTTAATATTTGGAGCGAGCGAGTCCCCACTAGCCAAACTTAGTAATTTTGCATAAAAAGAAGAGGAGAGCACCGTTCTTTGTCTTGGGAATGTGTGAGGCACTTTGGATGCAGTCTCTGGCCCTGCGAGGATACGCTCCCACAGTATCACCAACAACGGAACCAGAGTTCTCCAGATAATCGGCTGCTTCTGGGCAGAAAGGAAATGATCTCCACATTCAGAAAGGTCTGGGGGCACAGGGAGGTTTTGATGTTGGCATCACCGCCTACCCCCGCCACCCCGCCCCCCCGTGACAATGTAGTACTTCTTCAGAGTACCTCTGTTTACTTAATTTGATCTGATTTTTTTCTTGTTTCCATTTCCTAGAGTTCGTGTCGGTTTGAACTCAGGCTGGAGTTGGTACTCAGGGGTCACACTGACTTTCTCAGATGGAGGCCTAACGTCACAGACTTCCTCCCAACCTAGGAGAGGCCCAAAGTAATCAAAATTGGTGAGTATCCGAATTGGTGAGTTTTCCACCTTCATCTCCATCTTAGATGTTCCCGTGCATCATGAACTCTATTTGAATCTCTAGACTTAGAGAGAAAAATAAAAGCTAAGAAATGAGGAAAAGTGAGTCCTAAGGAGCCGAGGGGGCCCTGGGGGGAGGGGCGCCGCTCGGTGCAGCTCTTCCCACACAGGCTGTCGGCGGTCAGAGCGCACCTCTGGAGTGGTTACTCCGGAAAGCTCCCTGAGCACTTGCGTAGTTCTACCTCCGTAGGCACGATTCTCTCCTCATTTCACACCGGAAACCCAAGGAAGTGAACTATATTCTCTAGGCAGGTTGATCCCAGAGTCTGAGCTTTCATCTCTTCGCCACACTCTTAGTAAAGGGACGTGAAGAATGTCCCCAAGCATGCTGCTCTTTAACCCACCCACATTCTTTCCACTTTCCAAATGGTTTCCCATCACTTTGGACTTTTGCCATTTGTGCTAGCTAGGATTTCTATACTCATCAACCAGCCATAAAATCAGCACCATGTCACGCTGTGCAATTATTATTATTACTGTCTGCTTCATATCGGTTGTGGGGCTGGAACCCAAGGTCTGAGCCCTGATCCTGAGCTCTGCACAAGGCTGACATTCAACCCTGTTGAGCCACAGCGCCATGTCTGGTTTTCTGATGGTTAGAGATCAGTGTCATGGACTTTCCTGCCCCGGGCTGGCTTTGAACGGCAATCCTCCGATTGCAACAGGCTCCCGAGTAGCTACGATTACAGGCGTGAGCCAGCAGCAGCACCTGGCTGTGCTGTTTTTGGTAAGCTTGGCCAGAGATGTCCAGTGCTGCCTCAGGACCCACCCTCTTCCCACAAAGGTTTCCCTCCATTCCTTGAAGTCTCCTGGGACCACGTGCCTAAGTTCTCTCTGGTGCGAGTAACAGTTCTGGTGGGGTAGAGGGACTTTCCCCCGTGTGGGGTTCCTAACAGAGCTCCCTGCCCGTCTATTTGTCCAGAGCAGAAAGACATCGCATTTTTATTTTACTTCCTTGGTAAATATATTGTCTTATAACATGGTCTCAAGCATTGAGGAGAAAGCACTCTGAAAAATGCATGTGCAATATATGGAAGATTTCACACCAGGGAAATGTAAGCCATGTTTCCGTGAAATTCAACATAAATAAATGCTGGGCGAACGCGGCCATGCGTTCATTGTCTGAAATCAAATAGTTGTCTTTTATGTCACAAGGACACGATCCAACACAAGCCCGACCCCAGTTCCTTTCTGTCCCCCACGATGTGGGGTAGATGTTAGCAGGCTGCTCTAATGTAACTTGCCGTGGATGAGCATTTCCAAGCCCGGAGCGGTGTCCACGCGGGGCTGGGTGTGGTCATGCACGCACAAATGAGCGAGGAGCTTGGCTCGTGACGTGGTGGCTCCTCCGCAGAGTGGCTGCCTTTGTTACAGTGTTTACCCAACTCAGGAAGAAAGCACGGGAGTATTTATTGCCCAAGTCAAGTGTACAAATAACCAGTTTGGAAGGTAATGAGAGATTACACAAAGAACATAAGCATGCTCTCTTAAAATGTAATATCCTGAAGCCTACCTGATTGCCTGCTTAGGATTCCTGGATAGATGAAACCAATGAAAGCCGAGCAGCGTTTTATTTCCACTGCGGGGGGGGGGGGGGGTGCTGCCTGCGGCCCGCTCACTGGGCGCTGTCCCGTGCAGATGTGGCATCCACACACATCCCTGCCCCAGCCCTCATGTAACTCCCGTAGGTACAGGACGTGGGAGATGCTAGTCCTCACTGACTGGTTACTAGGCCAGGCCATGACAGACCATTCTGGGGGGCGTCTTCCCTCTCCTCTCAACATGGGCACTGTCTACCTTTGTTCTCTAGCTTCCTTCTTTGCTCAGCCCACCAGGAAATATGTCAGGCGGCTTCGGTTACAGATTATCTGCTAGTCCTCTGCTCCCTGTCTATGAAGAAACTCAACCCCCAGTGTCATTATTCTTCATTTTTCTCCCCTTTGATGTCACCTATGCTTTACGTTTAATGCGAAACCTTCAAAGCCTTCCCTCTTGCACTGCAGAGCTCCTATGTTCATCTTGCTGCTCAGAGAAGAAATTAAAAGGTGTGGGGACTTTTGTGTTCCTTCCGAAAGGTGACACCACAGTGGCTCTGGGGACTCGTGCTGGACACATAACCCGGATAGAGAGTTCCCACGACGTGAACAGCTCTGCTCCACTCTTCACCTTGAGAGCTCTCCCCTCATCGGGCAACTGTCAGCGATTGCATTTTACCTCATTAATGTTCACTCCTCAGCTTCAATACGAAAGGATGTTGGGGTCTTCCGTGTCTGGGGCAGTAAGAAGGTCTGAGGCTCTGTCAAAGTCCAGCCTTGAACCTGGACAATGCTCAGCGTTGTGCATTCTGTTTTTCCTCTCATGTTGTAACTCATTCTTCCTGAAGTGCTTCTCCAAGTCGTGAACTTTCCCTGCACTCAGACCTGATCTGCCAACACATGGGTGTCCTACTGACGCTAGGGATTTTACCTTCGTTTATGAGCTTTATGTAACTTTATCCATGAAACATACTTTCCAAGTTACAGGCACAATACTATATGCTTTGCATGCACTGACAATTCAATCCTGAAAGTAATCCAATAAAGCAGATCTCCCTGTCTGCCTTTCCAGAAGCAACGATTTCACTCATCCACTGATAATAACCGCCATCCGTTGAGTTCTGACATGCAGCAGGAATGGTAGCAGAGCCTTGTTTAGTTCTATTTATTGCCCTATTCGCTACAGAATTTAAGGCAGCTTAAGGGAGACAGAAAGGGAGAGGGAGCAGAGAAGGGAGAAGAAAGGTGGGGGAGGGGGAGAGGGAGAGGTAAGGGTATAAAACCCAAGGTTCCTGTTGAATGAAGGATACCATATATAGTCACACACTGGAAAAACATTTGAAACATCAGAAACTCAGGCGGAACTTATATATAAAGCAGACACACAAAACTGCTGACTTGTAGAAGGAAAATGCACAGAAGTTAGAGATGACAGAAAAAAAGAAAGTCAAAGTCTAACAAATGCTTGAAGAAACCCACATTATCAACCATGACCAGCGGTGCACTTGCCAGGCTCCGCGCCCAGCGCGGGGTGGGCTGCCACAGAGGGAGGTGCGGGGCCTCCTCCTGGGCCTGGGCCTTGCAGGCAGCTCAAGAGCCCTGCGGCCTGTGGCAGAGGCCAGGCTGGGGAGAAAGCAGCACTACGTGGCAGGAGTGTGTCTGCTGGTGGGAGATTCTCCCTTGTGTTCGGGTAGACCAGTCAGCTTTGCTGGGGGGCCAGGGCAGAGGGGGCGGTAGACAGGGAACTGTCAGTATGCATGGGCAATCGGGTAGGCCTAAGCAGACAGAAATCACGGGCAGAGTTTTATAAACAGTGTTAACAGGCTATGAGTATCAAGTCCAGTAGAATGTATAGGATTACGGCCTGTGTGCGACTCAAACGCCAGCAGCCCAAAGCCCCCTGCCCGAGTCTCAAGGACGCCCAAGCACACAAGGAACGGCACGGAGGCCCAAGGTGGAGGAGAGGGTGCAGGCGCTGGGCTCACAGGGCAGTGGGAGGAAGGAGGAGGCTCTGCACACCTGCCCCCCCCCAAGTTGAGAGAGGGAGAGGAGGGGAGGCCAGGGCCAGAGGACAGCCAGAGGGGCCTCTCCGCCAGCCCCCTTCCCTTTGCTGTCATGACACTTGCATGACGGACTTGCTGGAGAGCAATGTGAAACCTGGGCTTGATGGATGAAGTACTGGGTGTGCAGGCAGAGGCCGTGAATTCCACAACCTGCCCGAGCATAATCTGAGGGCCCCAGGGCAAACCCTAAACTTTGTCTGTATTCCCCATCTGTAAGATGAGAACACAGCCCCCCTCGGGCCCCCCTTAATCTCTGGGGATGGTGAGGATCAAGGCCCAGGCTGGTGATGGGCAATCAGGGGGCCACCTGTGTGCACAGGAATGCCCCCATGGAGCCCCTGTGCCCCCCGCCGCGGTGAACAGGGGGACCAGGCCCGAGACCAGGCCTGGACCTGGCCCGCCCGCCAGGCATGCAGGCCCAGCCAGGCCCGGCTGCTGGACACACAGCTGACTCACAAAACCACCTCTGTCAGTTGCTTCCTCTCCCCCCCCCCCCCCCCACTGATTTATATCTTTAATGAACCCAAGGGCTCACATGTTTTGGTCTCGGACTCATCTTACACGCTTGGAAATGTGTGACTGGAAAAACCCACTGAGCGTTGACTTTTAGGCCTGTATCTACTGATACTTAACATAATCATGATCAAAACTGAGATGTATCCATTAGTTTATTTACAATAACACGTTGGACGTTTCCCCCAATTCATAGCAATATGTGAGAACAAAAATAACTTTAAAATGTAAAGTGTTGGGTGTGTGGCACTGAGTACTTTAGATTCTTTTAAGGCTATTTCTAGAAGAGTATGTCGAATAAAATGTTTAGATGTCAAGTATTACGTCAGGAAACCTTGTAATACGGAAGACATAATTCCCAGATTTAGGAAATGGCTGAACACTGAAACTTCATCTCATTCTGTGATGGAGAAAACCTTGACTTCGACATTTTCTTTCCCAAATGATTTTAATATGGAGAATCTAAGCGGTCTACAACGCAATCCAGTCCAACTATGAAACTACCAATCCCGGGTGGCTCTCTCTGTGTCATGAAAACAGAAAGTTCATAGGAGATTGACAGGAAGATGAAGTTCACCTGTGTTTGAGTCGCCAACCTTACAGGCGATTCTGGGCGAACCTGAAGCGCGCAGTTCCGAGCAGCGTGCCTGCGGGTGTCTGGGCCGCCGCGGGCCGCTGCAGCACCGGCTGCAGGGCTGTGGCTCACTGCCTGCTTGGGTCGCTGGGTTTACCGCAGGGGCGCGCTGGGGAGGAGGGGGCGGCGGGGTGGAATCACACAGACCGCCCTGGGGGCCCGGCCGGGGGCGTCTGTGGCCAGGTGCTGAGATGCCCGTGGGGCTCCGCCGCCAGCTCCACCCAGCCGGGGGGCTGTGGGGACCGGGGGGGGGGGGTCGGGGGCTGGGGGGCCGGGGGAGCGCCGCGGGGACGGGGGGACCGTGGGGGGGGGGCCGCGATCCACGGCATTGGGGCCGCGATCCACCGTATCGGGGCCGCGATCCACCCGGGCCGGGGCCGTGATCCACACACCAGTGGCCATGATGGGTCATGCTGGTGGCCAGGACAGGTCACATTAGTGGCCAGGACAGGTCACACTGGTGGCCACAATGGGTCACGCTGGTGGCCAGGACCGGTCAGGCTGGTGGCCAGGATAGGTCACACTGGTGGCCACAATGGGTCACACTGGTGGCCAGGACAGGTCACACTGGTGGCCACAATGGGTCACACTGGTGGTCAGGACCCATCACACTGGTGGTCAGGATCAGTCATGCAGGTGGCCAGGAGCGGCCGTGCCAGCGGGATCCACACGTAATACAAGGCTCAAACCTGCCTCACAGAAGACACGGACACAGTCTAACCCGACAGCCCACTGGGAGGGCGCGGCGGGCCGACCGCGGCCCGGCTGCCTGTGCCCTGGACTGCTCTGGAAAGGACAAACCCGCAACCACCGGGGGTGGAGGGAAAGGAAACCTGTTTGCCTTGTTCGCAGGCATTATCTTTACTGTGGCCAGACTTAGGACATAAAAACACAGGACGCCCAGCTGCATTTGAATTTCAGATCACCGTAAGTAATGGTTTCCAGCAAGTGTTCCCTGCAAAGCGAGCGCCTACCGACATGCAGGCTGCTGGATATTCCCTTCCAGGCCGATCCGCCGGGACTGCGCGTGGCTAGCTGGCAGGCCTCCCCACGTCAGCCTTTTGAATTTTGTCGCACTGGAACTGGCTAGAACGTTCAGACGCTCGATTTGAAATGAAGTATTCTCAAAGGCACAGAAACCCAACCATCCTCCCTTGCAGCGAAATTTACACTTGTAGTGTTGCCCCAAACTAACCCAGCCTTAGTATATATGGGCTCACAAGAAAGAGTTACGTGCATTTAGAAATGCAGAGTGATCCTTGTGTATTGTTGGCCTACGTGGGTTTTCTAAGCAAGAGCCTTTTATGCCTGAATTCTACTTGGCAGCCTTGGACCACAGCTAGGCCTGTGTGCTGCAGGGCTGGCAGCTTACGTGGGTGAACAGGGAGGGCTGAATGATGGGCTCCCGTGTGCTCAGGTTATGTCTGGTCCCTGTCCACGTCCCCTTCCCGTGTTGTGGTATGACAAGTTATGTGGAAGGCGGTCCAAAGGCGAAGCTCAACCTTAAGATCTGCTAAGAGCAGCTGTAAGTTTTTTCATTTGAAGTTTCGCTGAGCAAAAATTTAAACTTGTTAAATATTATTGATCACCACATTATTTTACCCGTGTTGTCTAAAGCAAGGTCATTTTTCTTTGGTTGAGGGGGACTATCCCACCTTGCTTCTTTTAAGTCATGTGCTAAGTTTTTGTGTTTCTCTAAGGTGTTGTAGAGGAAAAGATACACAGGTTCTCAGAGTTTTACTGTCTTTGTCAAAATTCTTAGCAGTTTTTTTTCTTAATCCTCTAGATTCCATACCCTTGGAGGAAATAAAACAACCACCCACTCATCCTTGATTATGTCTTGGTTTGGACTCAGGTCAGCAAAGCTGTAATTTCCCAGGAGGAATGACCATTTATTTTTGTGTTGTAAAGATGATGTAGAAAGAAGCTACGAATCATAGCGACACGTGGAAGAAGCTTCTGGGCTTATGTTCCCATGTGCCAGTTGTCATTTGCTTACAGAAACGTCTCCCTCAAGTTGCTGACATTCCTTGCATTCATACAGAGACAGAGGAATCCATTCCATCCAAATTTAAATTTGCTCACTCCTTACCACACGTTGCGTGTCATGGACTGGCAGAAGCGCATTAAGGTCAAACAGCATGATAGGACAAGTATATGCTTTCCATTTACAAAAATGAGACTCTGTGGCTCAGCTCAGGCTAAGTTCTCTCATGTTCCCTGTGTTTGCTCAGCATAGAAACCGCAGTGTACAAGCAAGTCCTGTTCCTAACACACCCATGACTCCCGTGTACTTTCACAAAAGCACCAGTGCCGGTCGCTCTTAGCTTTTCCCAGGGAGTCGCTTCGAAAGAAATAAGGGAATTTGACCTGTTTGAGCATATGCAAATGCCTTGTAATTCCTGACGGTGCCCACGTCCGCCAGGGTGTGTGTCAGTGTACCTGCTCACCCACCTTACAGAGCAGCTGGACACTGATAAAAAATGGGATTTGAGTTTTGTTGAAACTACTTCCGGAGGTGAAGCTAAAGCTGTAGGTCGCTAAAGAGACATTTCTGTTCTTTCCGATTATACAGGGTAGAAAATGGTGGCGATTGCTTCCTAGACTTTCCATTAGAGTAGACATATTTAATGGTGAGAAGTCATTATTGGTATGGGTTTGCAAAATATCCTAGCCAACCTGGCTGTGAGGAGAGATACACCTTCTCCAGAGTGACAGTAAACCCAGGGGGCAGTTGGCTCACGCAGGCATTGCGTACTTTCTGGGGGAGGTTCCTCCTCCTCGGGGCCGCAGGGGGCCGTAGAGGGCGGCGCCCCACTGCTCCACAGCACGCTTGCCGTGACCTTCCACAGAAGCCGGTGGGCGTGCGCGTGTGCGTGGCAGAGGGGGCTAGCGCGGTGCACACCTGTGTGTGGTGACCAGTGTGGGGACCAGGGCCCTGCCCGGAGGAGGTGAGGCGTCGACAAGGAAGGTCGGCTCTCCGCAGACGGACGGTGTGTCTCTTCCCACAGCCGGCCAGGCGGCCCGCGGGAGCTGGGTGTGGCCGGGGCACCACCAGCTTGCTGGGCATGGCGGGGGGGTGTGCACACGCGAGTCCTCCTCCCTCAAAGGTCAGGCTCTGCCTGTGGGAGCATGTCGGAGCACCCAGCGCCCAGCGCCGTCGGCTTAGCCTTCCCGTGTGGCCGCGCGAATGCCGCCGAACGCGCTGGCAGGATAGTGTGAGATTTCTGCAAGACGGAAACATCTGCAAAGACGTGCCCGGTGCCCCTAACGCACGCGTGCGTCCACTCACCGATTCCCGTCGTCACCGGGGTCACATCCGTCGACTCTCCCGTGGCTGCCCACCGGCGGCGGTCCGGCCCCAGGCTGCAGCTCTGGCCATGGATTCCTCTCCCTGAGAACGAGAATGATTTCCTCTTAAAACAGAATCACATTCATTCAAATCAGGCCTTGTTTTTCTTTTAAATCATAAGTCACCGGCTCGCTTGTGTTCTTGGGTCACCCCAACACCTTTCTAACCAGTAACCACGTGGGCAGCACGTTCGACAGGCTCCTTCGGGATCCTGCTGCGATTCTGTACTTGGGCCAGCAGCCACCACACCGTAGCTCTCTCTTGTCTCCAAAGGAGCAGAGTGTCGGGAGGAAACCAGCCCTTGTCTGCATTTGCTCATTGTCACAAGCTGCCCAGGGTGGTAGAAGATGGGACGTAGCAGGCTCACCCGTGGCACGGCAGCTCCCGGGTGGCCGTGTGGACGTGGAAGCGCGGAGCGCGGTGCTGCGCCCTGTGACTCCCCACCTCACGTGTCCCTGCTATATTTCACCTCTCAGTAACGAGAAGAGGAAAGCGATCTTGACTGTAAAGGACACAGAGCAAAGCACTCAGCCATGTTGAAGGCACTTAGGGGTCAGTTAAGTGATTGAGTAGTGGTCACTGCCACTGAACTTCCAAACCCAGGGCCCTGGTGCCCTCAGTGGACAGAGCTTCCGTCTTGGTAAGGAGGGCGGCGTAGTGTTATTACTTTACATGAAAACGAGCGGAATTGCATCAGTGTCAGCAATGCAGAGGTATTTTCTGAGGTTAAATGCAGTGCACAAGCACACACACACATATACACAACATTTTCTCGATCTGTTCATCGATTGCGTGGTATCTGGGCTATACCCATAGCTTTGCCGCTATGAGTCGTTCAGCCTGTTTTAGAGTGGGGATCTCACTGACTTTCCACCCTACCTACCCTCAAAGCATGACCCTCCCGATTTCTCCCTTTCGCAAGGCTGGGCCACCAGGCCTGGCCCTGCACAGCTATTTTTTTTTTTTAAGTGAATGACAATTATGAATAGACATTTGACAAGGTGTTTAAGCACATTAGCTAGCGGGGAAATATCACGTGAACCCTAGTGGCGTATTTACTGCGTGTAAGCTGTTACATCTGGTGAGGCCGTATTTTTAGTCAAGGAGCAATTGGAGCTTGAACACGCTACCATTAGAATCATCATAAATCGGTGTCTTGTAGAAAACCATTGGCTTGCATTTTTTTTTTTTTTCCGGTAAAGCTCGGGATGCAGTCAGAGGCTGCGCCAACCGGACCCTGAGCGTCATAACTGCAGCGTGTCCAGGAGCGGACGACGTAAAGATGGACCGGAGGCATCCACAGGACCACCCCACGTCCACCAAGGCCACCCCCAGGCCGGAAGGAAGAGCAGTCGCATACACGTTTATCTGGCCACAGAGGGAACAGGAGAGAGCAGACTTCATTGGTCATTTTCGGGAGGGAGATAGAAATCACAAGCGAGGTGACGGAGGGCGTGTCAGAGAGCGTCACAAAGCCCCGTCCCACACAGCTGGCCGCCCCTCCCCCCTCCCCGCTTGGTGGTGACCTGTGTGCCGCACACACGTTTCCTTAAGAACACTCACAATCCAGCTGGTACAAATAGAAGACGCTTATCCATGGTTATTTACTTGAATTTTGAGATCTGTATACTGTGCTCTTGCTGGAACATCGGGGTCCATTAAAAGAACGGATCAATCAAATAGAAAGCGTGAAATTGGGGGTGGGGACATAGAACAGGAACGAACACTGGGCTAACATGAATAAGCAGGGGTTAATCCTGAGAATCACACACACACACACACACACACACACACACACATACTCCACAAGGCAGCCTGGAGTTTAATTTTACCTCACTGGTTCGTCTCCCTTAGAACTGAAGGGCTTCCACATCCATGTCCACCCAACAGTGTGCAGGCTTGTGTGAAGGCACTATTAGGATCAATGGAGTCATTATTTGAAGCCGCACCCAATTCTCCATCCAAACTTGATGAAAAGCTTCTATAAAGTATGGACACAGTCTCACACGGTCACCTCTGAGTATGCTACATCCTTAAATGCATGAAAGAACTCTTTACTTTTTATGTGCTTCCTAACCATATTTAACCTGGCAGATATTATTCTCAAATTCAGAGATAGTGGAAAAGACACCTGAAAATATGCATATGCTAGATCTTTTCATCTAAAAAACCCCACATTACTTCAACGCACTTTTTAAAATTTTCCACGGTTCTCCACTTTTAGTTTCCCACAAAGACTGAACAATGTCCCTAGCACCACACAAAGGACTGCAGCACCCATTGCTTACGATTTCCCAGTATTATTCTGTTTCAGACAATAAACCAGATTCATGACCAGGCTCTTTATTGACATTCTTTTCCTTCTCGAATAATAAAAATTTAATTTTATCCCACAACTGCACCTGAGATTAATTGGGACCGTTCATTTTATGCTGAAGTAACATTTCAAATCATCTATGCTATTTGGAAGGTTTTATTTACCATCCAATTGCTGTCTTGCTTGTCAACCCAATCCTACGATTCCCATTTACAGCGGCCAAGGCACCTGGGGTCTGTGGGTGGGGAGGGACCACTTGTAAACTTTTCCACTGGTGGGCGATGCACAGAGAGAGGTTAATTGTCCTAACATGACTCACTCAGCAAGTGTGCTGGAACTCAGACCGCAAAAGCATTACACTATTATACCACAGTGCCTTCTAATTGCTCACGTTGTTTTCTTTGTGTTTATACATTCATTTCTACTACGTTATCTATTTCAGGAGTGTTCAATGCCAGCAAACCAATTTCCACCATCCCTGTCATTCGGTGCTCAAGGTCCGGGGGCCGAGGGACTTCATTCCCTTTACACTTAACATCTGCTCCGAGATTCCCCCTTTCATTTCTGCCACATGACTCGGGGGGCCGTAAGGTCAAACAGTATTGGGCGGCAGAAACATTTCTGTTTTAATCTTAATATTACTTTACTGTTTTTATATGTTATATGGGAGAAATATCTATCCATCTTTGAAATATTTAATTATAGCAATACTCTAAGAACAATTTTACCCGGAAAGAAATTGTATACCCAACGCTCAACTCTGAAAAATAGTATAAAAGCAGTTACTAGATACTTTTAAAAATTCTACCCTTAGAGGTAAACAAAAGTGGATAATGCTAAATATGTCAGAAAGTTGTACATTTTTGCTTGCCAGCACTGATGATTTATGTTCCGAAGCGTTTCAGGTCTATTTCCCAAGCCCGCGCTGGCCGAGGGGCAGCTGTCACCCACCGTGTGGCTTCTGGAAGGAACAGTTTCAAAATTGGGGTCAGGAGGAGGTGAAGACAGGCAGTAATACACTTGTTGACCCTTCACAGGAATTCCAGATAAAACTCCAGAAGTCGAGTCAAAGATAATCACAAGATGTGGAATTTACAATAACAAACTCTCCATATATCTACCTGTCAGCTTCTTTCCTCCTGGGGAGGGACAAAAGGTCACTAAGATAGTTTTTGTTTTCCATGAAAAAAATTTTTTTAGCTTTTCTTTAGGGGGTGCGGAGAAGGGACAACGTGATTTAAAGAGGAACATTACGTCCCTTGTTCATGGGATCTAAGTTTATTTTAAAGGCCTACATGCTACAAAATGAGTTTTTAGGTAAACTGTAGGAAATGTCAGGAATGAATAATTCCAAGAATAACTCCAAGACTGATTGCAAGGTGACCAAAGGTAAGCAAATCGCACAAGTCGGAACACATAAGAAAATTCTATTTTAAATGAAATGTAAAACCCATACAGCATGTAGACAGTCATGTGCTAACGCGCCAGTTTGATAGTAATAAAGGCATCGCACTTCCAATTCTCTTTTCCTACCTTTTCTTCCCAAAGAGGTGTGTGTATGGGGGAAACAGGAAAATTGTGCCAATTTTATAGTTCTCCTAGCAAAACTTCTGATCAAATTGTTTTTCCTAGTATTTCATTGGTCATAGAAGATAATGTAGAGTTATGCTATTTTAAATTGCTGGTCAAGTTATTTAATATTTGCATGATGTTTTACTTCCCTTGCAAACTTGGGACGAACTATAACCAAATAAATCTGTGCCTTTCTTTCCTGTCTCTTCACATCATAGTTTAAAAGAAAATACTTTTGATCTTTCAATTTATTTTTATAAAATATAATATTAATATGACTTTTAAAGGGAGGATACACGGTATGTTTGAACTTACATCTCAGTAATGTTTAGAGTTCCTTTTAAAAACAAATAACTATTCCTCTGCACGGCAATTTTAACATCTGTCCTAAAGCTTTTAATAATAGTTGGATTGTTGAGGAGAAAAGTAATCTGAATTTTTGCATAGGTCCTATGAGCTGAAATCATGTTGGATTTTGTAAAAATTAAAATTTTATCTTTTGTGGTGAACCCCCCCCCCACAATAAACTAGCTTTATTATCCAAGGACCTTGAAAGCATATTGTTTCAAGAAAGAAAAATAGATGTCTTATTTTGCCGTCTTACTGTATGACTAAAACGACAAGAACAATTGCTATTTAGAACAACTAGTGTTTGCTGAGATGCAAACAATGTCTGTGTGCAGGCTCACCTGCAGGAGCTCCCCTGTCTGAGGTAGTTTTGCCTGAGTTTGCAACTGCCTTCTGCGAGAGACGCGCCTGCGGGAGGGGTGGCTGCCCTTGAGCTGCTTCTCAGTCCTGCTCCCCGAGTCCTGAGGCAGGTACCGGGGTGTCTCCTGCCCGTTTTCCACCCTCATCTCCTACAGCAGCTCTCGGAGCTCGGGCGGAGCTTGGGGTCTGTTAAATGAACCCTCCAAACCGCGGGGAATAAAGTCAGATCTGAGCTGGAGCTGTCTGACTCATGCCGGGCTGGGGTTTTCCTTCTTATCTCCTTGAACACAAAGCATTCCTCCGATGGGGTTTTGGAGTCTGCTTAACCCCTTGGCCCAACAGAGACAGACAGACTTGGTCAAGCAGAAATCGAAAAGAAACATTTACAAACTAAGCGTTGCATAAGTGACCCTTCAAGAGTCTGATTGAGGGATTAGTGGATATTTAAAACTGAAGCAATCTTTTCAAATCCCTCTGAATAATTTACATAGAGTGGAGGTAGCCATTGCCATCTAAGCTTATCTGTCAACTAAAGACAGTAATTCGGGCTACTTTTAGGGTTTCCCCCCTGACTTTCCCTTTTAAATGCAGGCGTGATTTGTAGAGATGCAGAAGCACATGCCGACCCCACCGTGACTCGCTCCAAGTGCTGCTCTGGCCACTGACATACACGCACTGTGAACGCAGTTCACGGTGCACCAGGTTCTCTGAGAGAAGTAATGCGTGAGATGCCTTCTTCATTCCTTCCTCTTGGCTTTCATTTATTAATTAACAACATCCTTTTCCCCAAGCCAAATACATTTCTTATCCAAATGTCTATGATCCTTTTAGGAGGTCTTAACCGGTACCATCTCTTTTCCTTCATCTCAGGACATTGTATTAGGAATATTTATTTTCTGCATTAAAAAAATATTTTGGCTGGTCTGTGTGGCATCTCTAACTTCGTGTTGCGTATGACAAGCGGCATACTCCATTTTCCTTTTTTTTTTATTAATTTTTATGTGGCGCTCACAAGAGAAAGGGTAGAGTATTGCTTTGACTGCCTGCCATCATACAAAACGCAGTAAAACGTACAGCTGGTGAGCATCTATTTAGAATTTTTTAATGAAATATAAAGGAAAAGACCAGGTGCTTAATTTTTACATGCTGCATTTCATTTTAAAAATTCATGGTATCTTTCTGAATAATTTTTGCTCATGCAGATGTTCTGAATATTGGAGACAGACGTTGATTTTATTTCTTTGGTTTCCATTCACGCAAAGTATTTGCACGAAGAAGGTGAGTTGGATCGCTACATTATCTGTGAGCCAGGCTCCAAAGATAATTTTTCTCAGATAATTGTCAAATGACTCATGAACAGACTTTCAATGATGCCTACCTTGATTTTTTTTTCTTGTGAAGATATGGAGAATAATGATTGTTTATCATAACTGAGAAGAACTTTAGGCTATTTTTGTACTGAGTCTGAAGATAATAGAGAAGCCTATTTGTTTTGTCAGAGGATGACTCATTGCTTTAAGAACTGGATGATACAAATTTCAGGATTGTGAATTTTCCTAATATCAAAATTCCTCCTGTTTCAGCCTGAGATACAAAATGAGAAATTCTAATGAAGCGATTTGGAGTTATAATGACTAAGCTTTGTGCCCCAGATTATGTGTACACCAAAACCCCAACCCAAGTCTTACCCTTCAGATACCAGCTAAGACAAAGCTGAGTAGCACATAGGCTGTGGGTCTGGTATTGATGGATAAGCTAGTCATTTAAATGATGGCTTTCCAGCTTGGTTAAGGAATGAATATGCAAAGGGCATCAGGATGTGTCCTGTGAGTGATTAGCATTATCAGTAATGATGGGCTGGCTTCATTGTGAATTAAGTTACTTCCTGTATTTAACAATCTTCATTTTTCAAAGTTATATCATTTTGGAAAGAAAAATTACTAATGGATTTCCATTTGACAAATCATCTCTTAGTATTAAATTGTCATGCATAAGATCCCTTTTAAAAAGAAGTATTTGCTCACTGATGTTTATTCTCCTCACATTGACCCTAATAACAGGAAGAATCCATCTTCCTGGGGTAAGGAGAGCTTTGTTCTACCTGCTCCTCATTAATCGATTCAAGCAGAGGTAAAAAAAAAAAAATCTCAGAAAAGCAAGTCCATTGTCTTGAATGACTGCATGTTCTTGATGTCCATAAATTTAGTTCTGTTTTCCTTATTTACCCAGAAAAAGGGCAGCTTTCCTGTTGAGGTTAATTTGGGATATTTAAAATAATTCCATCCTTTAAAAAAATGGAAATATTTTACCCTGGATATCAGTGACAGTCATTGTTTTTCACTATATTTAGATTGTTTTAGTATTCTTTTTAAGTCATAAATTGATCAAGATTGCGATCTTATTTTGGTGTAAGGCTGCTAGGATTGGATAAAAAAGAAAAATCAGAGGCAAACCTGAACAATGAAAAACAAACAAGCAAAAAGACCAGCTGGTTCTTTCTCAGTTCCCTATGCTGGCTGTGAGGAACTCTCTCTAACAGACCTCTCTGATCTAATTCCCCCTGACTTCAAATCATAGCCCAAACATTCTCGGGCATAGACCCAAAAGCCTCCCATGAATAAAGACACTTGGTGGGAGTGTGTGGGAGAACAGAACTAACTTAACTCGGTGCCTTTGGAAGCGCTCAACATCTGTACAGAGCACAATGGATTTCAACATGGCCCCAGGAAGGAGAGAAATCTCGCTTGCTGTATATGCAAAGGGCAGTGTGGTGCTGTGGCTCAGGGTGGAGAGGGAAGGAACAGGGCATGGAGAGGTCTGGACATGAACGGTGGGCACCATTTCACTCACCACGCAGGTTACGTAAGGACACGGTCTCAAGAGACACCTGGACACTCAATACAGGCCCCAAACGTACCCCAAATTAAGAAGGACAAATTCAGCCACAGAAATTCTCAAATGCCGCTTTTTCTCCTTGATAAAGAAGGTCAAATAAAGACTTGTATCATTTAGACCTTGTAATCTTGATGAAAGTCTTTCAGAGGTCTGTTTACACTCCCAGGTCACCCGGGAGTAAAAACGAAATAAGAATGAAGAGTGCCCCCAATTTTTGGAATAAAAAATAGATATCATCATTGTAAAAGTAGGAGGTTTGCGTACCCCGTGGGAGCAGAGATGGAAAAGAGACAGGGAGGAAATGGCTGTGGGAAGTGTAGATACTTACCTCCGTGGAATATTTCTCTCTGGAAATCAGTATGTTTTCATTCAGTCGTAATATGACTTTTGCTTTTAAAATAAGAAAGGTAGAACTTGGTCCTAATTGAAGCAAGCAAATGTGTGTGTGTGTGTGTGTGTGTGTGTGTGTGTGCGTGTGTGTGTGTGTATGTACATCCATGCTTAGTTGGATAAGTACAGTTATACTTTGGGGTTCAGTATGCCATCAAGGTTGTCGTATTGTTTGGTAAGATTTTAGCAAAGAGGAAAGTTCTGGTGAAGCTAAGCTGCTGACTTCTGTGACTCTGGGCACGTCCTCACTCCTGGTGGGTCAGTGATTGAGGCTACAGCCCCGAGATCTTTATTTTTGTGTCTTCTCTCAGCTGCTTTGTGAGCGGGCTCAGCTCACACCCAAGTCACTGTGCTGGAAACAAAAGGTAGCTGTAAACGCAAAGCAAAACCAAACCAACGCCAGAAGCTAACCTCCGTCCACGAGCATTGATATCTGGAGAACATAATGCTGGCTCTGTGTATGCACACTGGCCGATCTTTTGGAAACAAAGGTTCTACTGTGTCTGGAACAGCAAGGAGAGGTGAGCTGTTTCCTTGGTGGTGGCGGGCGACCCCGGCGCCCTGGCCAGCCTCACAGACACGAGGAGGACAAGGGCGGAGGATGGACAGCGGCTGGGCTGCGGACGGTTCGGCTGATCTGAAGGTTTCCTCTCCGGATTGTGTGTTCAGAGCTACTGGTGTGCATTTACACTTTCTCCTCGGTTTTCCTAAGATACCATCCGCCGCTGTCCAGGATGAATTCACAGAAGAGGTTGCAGTGTTTTCTAACTTCTTTTGCTCTTTGCCAGTGTTTCCTCTAACAGCCTTCCAGAGGTAGAAGAGAAAAGATCTTGGCTTTGTTTTTCAAATACTTTTATTTTGTACCCCAAATTTCTCTTAGGTCCTGGTCTTGCTCTTCCCTCAATTTAGACTTGTTGCTAAGTATCATTCGGGAACAGGATCGAGAAGAAGAGAAGAGTGGTGGAAATGGAGGGGAAGTGAATTTGGGAGGCTGGGCCAAAGCCCCGGGCCACGACGACAACCATGAGGCCTTTGGAACTCCTGAAGCGTGGACCCAGGCGGAGGATGCGGGTGAAGGCAGTGGAGACGCGGGGGTAAAGAGGACTTGGCTGGTAAGCAGGTAGAGCAGGAAAAAAAATCACTGCATGTGATTTCTTTCTCCATCTTAGGCACAAATTCTAATAATCCACGCAAAGGCCGGAGCACATCGCAACCCCCGTGCCCGGTGAAGACAAGGCCACAGACGGAGAATCTGTGCGGGAAGGAGGAGACAACATCTCAAGAGTCAGCCTGAGCTCCGGAGGTGAGGGAGAGGAGCCACCCAATCGGAGCCTGCAGGGACCGCTTCCCGTCACGGTCCCCCTCCTACTCCAGCCCGTGACCCGCTGAGACAGAGCGACAACCCACACAGCTGCGCAGAGCGGAAGCCCGTGGAAGTCCTGCCCACCCTTTTCTCCGTATGAACAGTTTCATTTGCTTTGTCTGAGTGTATTACCGAGGTGTTACAAAGGCGCACAACTGGACTTCAGCAGTCAACATCAGCCACAAACAAAAGAGATCTTAGAGAACTCCGGGTCTATCCATCATTTCACGAAAATCACCTTGCTCTTGAGTTTCATGATATTCCACCTGCACCCAGATGACGAGTTTCGGAGTCTGCACACGTGACCGAATTTGGGTCGTTAACACTGAAAAGACCTGGGCTGGGCTCATCTGCGGCACCGTTCCCACTCTGGGCTTTGGAGGATGCTGTGCAGTCGTTTCCAAGAGATGCTTTCCTTGCTGCATCCATTCTGGAGGTAATCAGTTCCAGAAATGTCATCTACCCTTCTCCAGAAACCTAGGAGAATTTTCATCAATCAGTTTTTCCTCCTCTTGGAACCTCCTCTGTGGTTTCTGAAGCCTGCTAACTAAAGGAAAGGTGTGTGTGTGTGTGTGTGTGTGTGTGTGTGTGTGTGCGCGCGTGTGTAACTAAGGAAATCTGTATGCATATGTGCAAAATACAGAAAGGTTCCCCTCCTTTCCTCTGTCTTCTTATTTCAGTATAACAGCCCATTTGCTCGCTTGACCACTGCTCTTGGGCAATAAAATGTTCCTGTGAAAAGTGACATTTTAGATGCAAGCTTGAAAGATCTGTATTTCATTAGGGCCTCAGAACATGCGGTGCTCTGCGGACACCAGTGTGTTGCAGGCAGCCTGTTTTATAATGGTGTCTTTAAAGGATATATTTATTGTTCTGTCACAAGAAAAAAAAAACTAAGAGGAGAAGGAAAAGTAAGTTAAGCCTCCATCCTGGGGTGGAGTCCCTGGGGGTCCACTTGGGGCCATCGAAAACCTGACCCCTCTTTCCCCAAGGAAAGAGAAACTTCCAGAAGCTCTCAGTCAGCTTATAAACAAAGGCGGGAACGTACAGGAGTAATGACATTTCCAACTGGGGAGAAAAGCACTCATTTATTTTTTTTTTAAATTACGGGATGATGGATGTCGCTGCAATTTGGTGTTTGCTTTAAAAGAAATTCCTTATTTCCATACGCTAACGGCCGCCCTCTCCTCCAGCTATTTCACTGTATTCCGACCGCCGGGTGGAAGTTCCCCGGGCTTCCTCCTCTGTCCCCTGTTCATTCTATCCTTGTTACACAGTAAAAGTCGGGCCAGAGGCCTCTCTACGTTTACCTCCCAACCCCAATTGCTCTCAAGGTCTTTGCTTTCTGTTTTTCTTTCTTTGAGCACATTCATCCAAGCAAACAGCTGCAGCCCTGAACATCCCAACGCCAATGGAAACGTCTGCGTCACAAAGGAAGTCTGTCTTGTGCAACACATCCTTTACGAAAAAGCTCACCAGCGCATTTCTGTGCTGCCTGGGGCTCGTGGGAGCTTCTTAAAAACGCACGTGCCGTGCTGCTGTTACTGCGCAGACATACAAATCCGTGGGCCTCACGAAAAGGCCCTGCCCTGTCCCCCTCTCCTCCCTCCTTCCCAGCCCCTGCCCTTCCCGAGTGCTCGCTCCTCTGCTTCCGGGGAATTTTTTAAGTTTCCACCGGAGAGGAAATCAGCGCCTTCATCTGCTTATCAAATAATAAATTTGACTTTTGTTATTTCCACTTCCTTCTCCTGCCATGAATTCTTAAATGGAATAGTTTTTGGTTTGGCTTTCAAAGGCGGGGTTGGGAGGGCTCTGCCCGGAAGAGAAGTAAGACAGGACGTCACAGGGCTTCCTTCTAGAATGTTCCTGTGCCGACTACTCACTGACACACCCGCAGAACCTGGGAACCTGGGAGGTGGATTTTTTTTTTTTAATTAGTAATATGTTGTGTTTTGCATTTGATGTCTTTCAAATGTCATAAGTTTTGGAAGCTCTTCTAAGTTGTCAGAGTTGAGGAGAGGAGCACCGCTCGCTCCTTGCTTCTTCTAGGAAAGCAAGATGAGGGAGGAGGAAGGGGAGGGAGGAGGAGGAGGAGGAGTTCCAGGACAGGAAGGCATAGAGGAGGAGGAGGGAGGAGGAGGAGGGATCCCAGCATGGGAAGGGATGGAGGAGGAGGAGGAGGAGGAGGGAGGAATCCCAGCATGGGAAGGGATGGAGGAGGAGGAGGAGGAGGAGGGAGGAGGAGGAATCCCAGCATGGGAAGGGATGAAGGATGAGGAGGAGGAGGAGGGAGGAGGAGGAATCCTGGCATGGGAAGGGATGGAGGAGGAGGAGGAGGAATCCCAGCATGGGAAGGGATGGAGAATGAGGAGGGAGGAGGGAGGAGGAGGAGTCCCAGCATGGGAAGGGATGGAGGAGGAGGAGGAGGAATCCCAGCATGGGAAGGGATGAAGGAGGAGGAGGAGGAATCCCAGCATGGGAAGGGATGGAGGAGGAGGAAGAGGGAGGAGGAGGAATCCCAGCATGGGAAGGGATGGAGGAGGAGGAGGAGGAATCCCAGCATGGGAAGGGATGAAGGATGAGGAGGAGGAATCCCAGCATGGGAAGGGATGAAGGATGAGGAGGAGGAATCCCAGCATGGGAAGGGATGGAGGATGAGGAGGGAGGAGGGAGGAGGAGGAGTCCCAGCATGGGAAGGGATGGAGGAGGAGGAGGAGGGAGGAGGAGGAATCCCAGCATGGGAAGGGATGGAGGAGGAGGAGGAGGGAGGAGGAGGAGTCCCAGCATGGGAAGGGATGGAGGATGAGGAGGGAGGAGGGGGGAGGAGGAGGAATCAGCATACCCCCCCAGGACAGGTGGAGATGGGGCGCTCAGGTCCGGGCTGGCGCAGGCTTTTGGGGGTGGGTGTGACGGAGCCATATTCACCTCCCTGCAAGGCTAAATAAAGGTGATGCTTCCCATCGCTGCGGACGGAAGCGCTTCCAAAAGAGGCCACGTAAGAGCGGCGTTTGCTTCTCCACACGGAAGCCGAGGCCGGAGGACTGCATCGGAGCCCAGCCCCGGAACAGTACCACTGCCAGGAAGATGTGGAGCGCTGTCTGTAACCATGAGATAGGAGAGTGCAAGTAAACCCAATGTGGGGGGTCCCCCAACCGGGAGCGGCACGCGGGGCCCGGGGAGGCCACTGAGACACCCCTGACATCCACCACACCGAGAAGCCCCCACCCCCATTTCTCCTCAGGGGCCAGCACCATTCCTGTCTTGTCGGAAATTAAACAAAGAAACGAACCCCAAACCCGCGGCTCTTTAATGAAGGATGTATTGACAGGCAGAGATGCACGCGCCGCGCTAGCCGCGATGCTGTGTTGTGACAGTGATTTGTAAAAACAAGCATCTTAACCATTTGTTATTTTTACATTGTTTGCCAGCTTCTCTTTCCTTCACAATTTCCCAAGGTTCTTTATTTTTGTGTGTGGCTGAAGACAAATATGTTTCATTGGAAAACTCCTCTTCAGGCATAACAAGAACAAGAGGAACTCAGGAACTCCGGGTGCATGCATGTGTGTGTGTGTGTGTGTGAATTTCCCTGGCTTGTATATCTTCCCTTTCTCTTGGTATCACTCCAGCAAGAGGTTCGGTTCAGCAGGCCCGTGTGGGGGTGATGGGGGCGGTCGGTGGGGTCCCGGCTCTGCCAGGAGACCACGCCTTGTGTGTGTCCAACGGAGAATTGGCATCTAATTACCCAGATCAGAAACAAGACCGTCCCCCAGTGTCTCAAGCTTGTAAATATTATTTGAGTACCACACTGAAATCGACCATTGGAGAATCACAGTGATGGAGCCTGGAGAAATTTACCTTGCTGAATGCAAATGGGTCCCGTCTACAATGTGATCAATAATGGCTCCATGCGCGTTTTTTTGTTTTTACTTTGTTCGTACTTTGAATGATCCTTGTGTTCAAAATGTAGCAGTTTCAAGGTATCGTATATGTCTCTCTAAATAGTAAAACCTGTTAAGGTTATTTTCAAAAGGGGAAGAGGAAGAGCATTAGCGGGAGTGAATTTGATCAGAGTATGTCGTATGTATATAAGGAAATGCCACAATGAAACCCCTTTGTACAATTAATAGATGGTGATAAAGAAGGAAAAAGTAAAAAGTATTTTATTCTCTCTTGCTGGGTTTCTTTATGTTTCTGGATTATAGAGTTTATTCATTATTTTCCATCATTTTCCATCAATTTATTTTTATATTAGGCTTATTAAGAATGCCCTTGGATCATTTGTTTTTTAGAACGCTTCACATATACATATATCCAAAAACCTGTTTTGTTAGGAATATGTTTTGATCGGGTATTTAAGCCAGCTAAACTGTTTCATAAATCATGTTCAGGAAAGCAATGCGTCCAGAGCAGCAGTGTGCATCAGCACACCTTAATAGCAGACATTTCTTCATGTTCTGGGAGGAAACCCTAAACCCATTTGCGTGGAAGTCGTGAGGCAAGCGTGTATTTCCGACGGCACTATTGTTCTCTCCCTGAAGACCCACCTCGCGTGTCCCCAGCTCAGGTTCTCTGACGGAGAATCTGAAGTCAGCTTTCATCTCCACCTTAAACCTCAGAGGTGAAAGGCACCCCCAGACTTACAGCTTGCCCCCAGCTTTGTATTTGAGATCAGCTCAGTTTTACATTTGAACACCAGATATTTTTAAGTGATCTTTCTTCCTGATGCACGCACAATCAACTCGTTTCTAATCAGACGCCCCCCTCCCCCCAGCACACACTGTGTTAGGGCGTGCAGTGTGGGGCAGAGGGGAATCACGTCGGCGACCCCTGTGCAGAGGGGGCCGTCCCTCATGGGTGCCCTTCAGCGGGCACAGAAATAGCAAAAGC
This sequence comes from Dipodomys spectabilis, assembly GCF_019054845.1. Lineage (NCBI taxonomy): Eukaryota > Metazoa > Chordata > Mammalia > Rodentia > Heteromyidae > Dipodomys > Dipodomys spectabilis. The sequence continues at coordinate 2,030,023 of NW_024870785.1, read as the reverse complement.
AAAAACAGAGCTTTAAATATCAGCTCCATGGAATTTCTCCCCAGTGAGGAATGGCTGAAATGGATTCTTGCGTTGGTGCGATTTGTGTTCCATAAAATCTGTGAGACTCTGCCCGTGCCAGGCTCAACGAGGAGGAGGTCTTCCCAGGAAACCATGTATTTACCAACCGGGGTACTTTTCTTCGCTGACTTCAGATTCCTGAAGGCAGATGCCTCGTCTTTATTAGATGTGTGGACTAAAGACCGTCTCGTTCGTTTCTGAAGGCTGGGCTTGTCAAACATAGTCTTTCCAATCTCAGTACTTTTCGGGCATGTGGTTCTTGAGGTCAGAGAGGAATTCCTGGGTACTTGACACTGAACAGCTAGATGGAGTAGAGTCTGGCTACATCACCACACTGCCCTCGCAGGTGAGGTGCTCCGGTCTCTGCCTCCCAAGTGCCGGGTCTGCAGGTGCACTCTCCTACTCAACCGGTATACTCAGCCGGCACTCGGGAAGCAACTCTGGGATTCATTCTCACAGAGCGGGGGGCAATGCTGTGAAGGACTCAAGTCTGAGCTGAAAGAAGGGCAGCGCTAACGTGCGCCTGGAAGCTGGCGCCGCTGAATTCCTCTCCAAGGTCCGTGCACAGTGGCTGCGCGGACGTGTCTACAAACAGTGGCTAGAGTCAGCCCACCCCGGGCCAGCCCACCCCGGGCCAGCCCACCCCGGGCCAGCCCAGCCCGGGGCCTCTCTTCCCCCGACTCTCCCACCCTCTGGCTGGTGCAGAGAATGTCTGCAGCTGGCGAGGTAGTTAGGATGCAGATGGACGCCAGTGGCGTGAACACGCAGCCCTGGGCCGGCCACAAGTGTCTGCCCTCAGTGGGCCCCAGCCCACGGTGAAACAGGGCAGGCCAGCCAGAGTCACACATGGCACATTGCCCAGCGGGAGCGTCTGAGCAGGATTTGTGTGTGTGTGTGTATGTGTGTGTGTGTGTGTGTGTGTGTGTGTGGATGTGTATGTGTGCGCGCGTATGTGTGTGCGTGCATGTGTGTGTGCATGCGTGTCTGTGCATGTGCATGCACGTGCGTGTGTGTGTGCGTGTGTGTATGCGTGCGTGTGTGCGTGTGCGTGCATGTGTGTGCGTGTGCGTGTCTGTGCATGTGCATGCATGTGTGTGTGCGCGTGCGTGCGTGTGTGTGCGTGCGTGCATGTGCGTGTGTGTGCGTGCGCGCGCGTGTGTGTATGCGTGCGTGTGTGTGTGTGCGTGCGCGTGTGTCTCTGTGTGTGTATGTGTGTGTGTGCATGTGCATGTGTGTGCATGTGTGTGTATGTGTGTGTGTGCGCGTGCGTGTGCGTGCATGTGTGTGTCTGTGTGTGTGCATGCATGTGTGTGCGTGTGTGTGCGTGCATGTGCGTGCGTGTGTGCGTGCGTGCGTGCGTGTCTGTGTGTGTATGTGTGTGTGTGCGTGCGTGTGTGCGTATGTGCGTGTGTGTGCGTGTGTGTGCGTGCGTGTGCATGTGCGTGTGTGTGTGTGTGTGCGTGCGCGCGTGTGTGTGTTTCAGGTCACCTTCCGTGTTAATCGTGTTGAAGAACATCAGTTTTACTCGGGGAGTCCTCTTTCCCGGGTTCCCTCTACCTCTCTCCGTCCCAGTAGTGGTGTGGCCTGTCTTCTCCACGCGTGGCTGAATGCTTTGCTTTCAAGGCTTCTGGTTTTCCATATAAGAACAAGATCTCAGCCGGGGTTTGGGAGGAAAACTACTCAGCGTCTCTCTGGAAGCCTCTCCCGGTTTGGGCTGTGTGCTGGCTGGTTAGTTAACGGTTCTCCTTGCTTAGTAACCTCCCTCCCTCCCCGGAAACACCTGCCATTCTGGGCACTTTAAATACAGCCTAGTGTCTTCATGAGAGAGGCGGCTGATCTTTACACAGTAAAAATAGGCACAGTTTAGAAGTTTCTCAGCGATCAGCTAGACCAGCCATTGCTAGAAATTATTTTTGGAGGTGGAGTTCGCATTTATCTGGTGAAATCCCAGCGGGCGAGGGCTTGAGCCCGGCGGTTAATTTTATATCAGATTTCAGGCAGTGGGCAGCTCCTCTTGTCTGCCGGTAGACGACTCTGTCTGTCAGTTGGTATTAGATGTATTACACACCAAGCGGTAATTATCTCTGACACATAATTATTACGGTTTTGATGACAAGAAAGTCTTTTCTTTCAGTGCTTTCATACCATATATTCCTGAAAGTCCAGGCTGGTAAAGTGCAGCTAAAAATGAAAAGCACTTGGATTCTGATTGAATCTGAGCAGCCGGGAGTGAAACAAAGAATTCGGTGCTCTGGGGAGGGCAGCCTGCAGGAGGGGGGCCGGGGGGGATGGCACACCACTGCCTCCCAGGTGATCTGCCCCAAGTACATGGCCGGCCGGGGAATGGGTGGCAGCCTCCGGCCTGCAGGGAACAGAGGGGAGAGAGCATTCCCTGGCGGGGTGCACGAGCCACGCCGGCGAGCCCCTGGCCTGGCCCCGCGGGCGCCTCCAGCCTTGGACCTCGCGTCAAGCCCAGCCATGGCCTCGATGAGCAGACGCACGGTCACCGGCCCCGGAGGGCACCTTTTGCGAGGCTCAGAACCTGGCCTCCTGGGTTCCCCAACCCTCGGGCTCCCCGTGGCATCCAAGCCGGCCCGGCAGTGCTCCGGCCAGCCCTGCAGCCTGTTCCTCATGGGTCTAGATGGCCATGCTGTGACCCCAGAGGACAGACCGGGCTCAGCTGGACAGTCAGAACAGGACTCCTGCTCAGGATCATCTGGGGACAGTGGGGTGGAAGGGGGTGGGAAGAGGGTGGGGGGGGGTGAATGGAGGTGGGAGTGAGTGGAGGGGGTGGGGGCAGGAGGGGGGCAGGAGGGGGGAGCGTAGAGGGTGGAAGTCACCGGATGGGGAGACCACAGGGGCTGGTTGCAGAGATTTTTCCCTCAAGACTCGGGTCATAATACACGGATGTAATAATTTAAGTGTAGGAAGCTGCTGTTATCCAGGATCTGGTTAAGGCGGGAGGAAATGTGCTGGGGGCTGATGGCCAGCGCTGTGGGCGGGCCTTGGATTCCCGCTCTCCACCTGATCGCTCAGGCACCCCAGGTACTGCTGCCGCCGCCGAGACAATAGTAACCCGTGCGCTAATTTTAGCGCATTTCTGACGGGGAGGAGGCCGGAGGGGTGGGCTGCCCTGTATGACTAATGCCGCCTCGCCATCGCCTAAGCCATACTTAGTAACGTGGGGTATAAAAATAAGCATGGGGTTCAGTTTTTTTTTTTAAAGCTGACTTCTGTTTCCTCTCTTCCATTCCCTCTCCCAAAGACGGATTTAACTAATTCCCCCTTCGGCTCACAGCTGATAGACACGTATTTATCATCAGCGCCATAAACTCTGGAATTCTCTTTCTCCTCTGCGATAAAGAGCCACGACGTAGACATGAAAGTCTGGCCCTCATGGCTGTGAGACCCAGCGTCCAGCCAGGGCCCTGCCGTAGGATAAAGTTTTCAGGCCCTGTTTAGTTAAGACTGAAGATCTGGTACCCAGCCAATATCCACCACTCAGGGCTCTTTTCACAGTCCAAAATGATTTGGCTTAAACGTTTCCAACTGTGATGAGGCCCCATGTCAGTGATTATGCAGCCATTCACTTTTCCACATCAACATCAAAGTCATTAGCAGCCGCGTATTACTGCATTGGCTGAAATTCAGTTAAAGACTAGAGGGAAGTTGCTCTTTATTAAGATAAATCATTGCCTTGGTGATGTCACCCAGGAAATAATCGATTTGCTGTGTTGGTTAATTTCCTCTCTCTTTGATCTGTGAACTAAGTTCAACAGATCATCGTTTCACACAACTACCCCTCCAAAGATGTCGTAAGGGAAATATGCACACGTGTGTTTTGATTGCTGTGGTCTTACAGTGGTGATAAACAGAATAGTAAGATAGACGGCTCCGGCCTTTCTGTCCGTTCCTTCCCTGGTTCTCTGATCTCCTCCATGTCTGAGGGCAGCTGGTACCCTGAGCTGCTGTCTTGTGTGGGGCCATCCTTGTCCGGAAGTGAGGATACACGCCGTGAACATCACAACGACGTTCACTTACAAAACATTCCTCGAGCTGCAGCTCATGCTTCCTTCCTACAAGGAGAGGAAGCTGAGCGGATGTTTTATTTTTCTGTGTTTTGGTGGACTTAGATGGTTTAAAATGTATATGTTTTAGAAAGAAACATTGAACACGTGCAGGAAAGTATAGAAAATCATAAAAATCCAGGGGCGCACAGCACAGCTTTATCAACTTCTTACAGTGCACTTCAGGGGTGTGTGTGTGTGTGTGTGTGTGTTCAAGATACAGATCACACGGATACAGCAGAGGACTCCTGAGAACCCCCTCAAATGGAGCCACTACATGAACTGATGCAGATCCATGTTTTATTTTTATGTGTCACTTTTGCAACCTATACTGTGTAACTATATAATGTGTGTTATTTAACAAGTTTTCAAGAAGTATAAAATTCAGAAGTGCACCCAGCAGGCCCGTGGCTCTTGTTGGCTTCATCTGTGTGTGTTTTCGGCACTAGCAGGGAAGCGTGCAGGGCTAAGCCGCTCACCTAACTGTGGGGTAGCATTACACGGCAGGAACACATTGAAATCACAGCCACGGGTCTTTGTTCATGGGTATGAGATTCTTTTTCTTAGGGTAAGAAAAGAATGAAAGATTTTAAATGCCACAGAATTAAAGAGGAGCTATATGACAATGGAAAGAAAATCGGAATCACTGCAGACCTCTCCACACAAACCCTCAACACCAGGAGAGCCTGGAACGGTGTGATCCAAGCCCTGGAGATCAGCAACACCAACCCAGACTGATCTACCCAGAGAAACTATCCTTTACCTTAGATGGTGAAACCAGAACCTCCCATGACCAACAAAACTCGGAGGAATTCATGATCACTGAACCAGCATCACAAAGAATTCTAAAGGGAGGAATACAATCTGAAGAAAACAATCAAAACCAAAGAGGCACATCAGACAAAATTCACTAGAAGATCATTTAGTAAACACAGGAAGGGGAAAAAAAAACAAAATACAAGAAACCAAGATAATGGCAGAAGACATGACACCCCAAACATGAATGGATTCAATTCTCCAATCAAAAGAAGGACAGCAGATTGGATCAAAAAACAAGCTCCATCCAATGCTTGTAATCTGATTTGAGTTATTTTTGAATTGATTAAAGCTTCCACTAATTATGATATGTCTTTTAATATATTACATGTATATCACATGCATTAAATAAATAAAAGGTATTAAGCTCTGATTTTAGAATAGAGAGTTCAGATACAGACATTTGTACAACATAACATACCTTAAAATATAAAAAAAAAACTGTCAAGAACGTAATAAAGGCTGTCTAGCTAGCTTATAATAGAAAAGAGCCCTTTTACAAGAAGGAGGAGGAGGAAGAGGAGGAAGAAGAAGAGAAGGAGGAGGAGGAGGAGGAGGAGGCGGAGGAGGAGGAAGAATCCCAAGCATAGGGTTTTTCCTTCAATGCCCAGCCAAAAAGAAAAAAATAAATAAATTAGCAATCTTACCAAGAACTAGTTGCTTTTAGCTGATCATGTGAATGTTAAAAAAAAAAAGATAGAAAAAAGGAAGGAAAGAGAGCAAGTAAGCAAGTGAGCAAGAAATGAATAAAGGAATAAAGAAAAGGAGGAGGGGAGAGAGGGGGAGAAGGAGGAGAAAGGAAAGAAGGGAAGAAATTTCTTAAAGGAAGTATTTCTGGTCACGGGTATCTCACCCTCATCTTGAGCCCTGCTGAGTTCACATTCCCACCGCCAGGGCTCTCCCGAAGGAGCCCCTGAGCTTCCAAGCTCTTTTTCCACATTGAAGGTAAATTGGGGTGAACTGCCCAGACACGGGGTCTTAGTCCTCTCTCAAACCTGAGTTTGGACGGCTGGCTCCAGAGGTACAATGGCTCTGACGCCTGCAACACTTAGACATCTCTTTGTACAAGAGAAACAGCGGAACTTCTCTAAGCATTTTAGGGCAAGCTACTTACTAAGAGTAAGGGGCAAAAGTGTATTTTCCCGCAGGAGGCAGAGCAGTTCGTCTTTGAGAGCTACAGTTTCAAACACAAAGGAAGGAGGGGAGAAGGAAGGAAGCAAGAAGGGAAGGAAGTAAAATTTTAGCTATCTTCCTTGCAATGTACTACTACTCAGCCAACAATACAGAAGAAAATATTAATCAGATTGGATTGAAAATATTTCAGCGAGTTATTACCCTAATTTCAAAGATGTGCATTTTTGACGATAGTTTCTCTTTTCAATCTATTATTGCATTTTGATGTTAAAAGATAATTCAACGGTTAATAAAGTATTAAACTAATTACATTGGCATCAAAATGGTCCCATCTATCAATATTTAAAATATACCAAAATTGGATATTAGTCTATCAAGCAGCTGGAAATTGCCAAGGTACTCCAGGCTGCTTATGAGGAGTTCATATTTTATAAGACACTGTCCTCACATTACTAATATGAAGTGCATGCAACGGCAGCAGACAATTACATTAATGAATGACTCTTCTGTTCTCAAATCCCACAGAAGCCATTTCTGCAAAACGCACTGGAAAAATCTGTTCTGTACTTTAGAAGAGGCTGCGGTTTCCACACTGCGGTTTCAGCCACGAGAGTCAGTTCCATTGTATCCAGGTACTGGCCTGGAATTCTACCCCCCTGAAAAATGATCAAATAATTTCGTACCCCGAACAAGTTCAAGTCCACGGAAGCATCGGTATGACGTAAAAGAAAAGCTCAACATTTTACTGATGATCCCAAAGAGTAAGTTTTGTTATTTCCAACTTAGGTAAACGGCCAACTCGCTACCACTCATGGTATTCCTGCATTGGAAGTAATTTCCTTTTTGAACTGATCACCACAGACAGACTTTTCAAGCTTTGGTGACTCTGCCTCACAGGTACTGTTTTGCTTAGGAAGTTGAGAAGCTGGTTTTCCTGGCAGTATCACATACCAAATGGCGTTTTAAAAGCCGAAAGTGAGACCACTTTGTCTCCTTCTGGACTATGTGTGCCAGGAACTCTGACGGTGCAGCTCTCTCTACCAGACGTTTCTTTTCTGGACTTGGAGATAGGCTGTTTTCCAAGACAAGATTGGAAAGGAAGCCCCCGCCCCACCGGGTCGCCCTTCTCCATGTGAAAAAGCACAGGTCCAGAGAGCGTGAAGGAGGAGCTCGGGAAGTCGAGAGCAGAACCGGAACCAGCCGGCAGACATCCAGGCTCCAGCTCCCGTCCTGCGTCTTGCTGCACACCTGTCTCCGTCTCTGTTCCTCCTCTGAAAACCCGCCTGGCCCTCTGGAAATGTGCAGAGAGCTCGGGTGAGTGAGCGGGGAAAAGGCTGGGCCGGGACGCAGGGCCCAGGCTCCTGGGCCGGCCGAGGGGAGGCCTGCGGCGGGAACGCGGGCCGAGCTGTGTGGAGTCCTCCTGCGTTCGTTCCTCCCCTGCAGTGAACTCCATTTCCCCAGCTCCTCCGTCCCAGGAGTGGTTGGGAGGAGAGCAGGAGAGCTGGAGAATCATTTCCACAGCTCTGGAGGAGGTACCTTCTCATCAGGACAACACAAGAATCGAATCCGAAGGAAAAGGACAGGCTTAGACCACGGAAAAAATGAAAACACAAAGGACAGAGCAGGAAGGACCCTGCAACGTGAAGTGGGCGGGGGGGGGGGGGCGGTGTCCCGATCCACGCGTCTGCTCTCATTAACAAGTGAGACTGTGAATAGGTGCCACATGCAGAACCAGCAGATCTACCAGGATGTCAAAAAACCCAAGATTCTCAACAGAAATGACTTTCTCCTCACAAAGAACCAAGTAAATGACACACTTTGAACACCTATAAGATGCCATCTTTCCCATAGCAGCCAGGGAAAGACTGAAAACAGCAAAAGCGGTAGGGCAGGCGGCACGCATCCGTGTAGACAGCCCTACAGCGGGGCTGGACCAAACAGGCCCAATAGCGTCATCTCGGCAGACATGGTCACAAAACGTGGGCAATAAATACATCAACAAGCCTACAATACATCCAAGGGTCGTTATGACACAGCGCCATCGACCCCGATGGGAAAGTATGGGTAGGGTCAGACTCTGGAGAGGCTCATTTTTAAATGACTATTTCTTAAAAATAGCTAGATTGTCCTATATATCTATTAACTACGGAGTGAAACTTATAATTACGCATTTACCTGTAGGGGCTCCTAGGCATCTGTGTTAGCCTGGTATATGTTTCTAGAAATATACTCTTCCCTGTGCATAGAAACGCAGGAGAGGAACTTTTTTAGAATTTATGGACAGTCACAGAAAGTGTTTTCTACGTGGATGACAGACACTGGGCTGAACTCTGCTCCAGGCAGTAGCAAGCAAGTTAAACCATCACTGATTGACTTTTATTAACTCTGATTTGTAAGGCTGATTGGCTCAGGCTTGCAGCTGATGGACAGATTTTTGTCTTCCAGCCAAGACAGGAATCCAGCGAGCGGAGATAGTGTCACTCCCCAGCCCACCGTGCTTTGAACATCGCTACTTTTTTTCCCTCTGTTTTACATACTCAAGCTGAAATGTTTTCACCAATTATTTTGTCATTCTTTGTAAAACTTAGTTTAATCAGACGTTGAGTATGATCTTTGTGCTTTAGGCTATGCTGTAAATAGCAGTGAAGAGGTGTTTTGTGTTTGTTTAGAGAGCTGGATGCATTGGTTCAGTTGGGAGAGAGGATGTAATAATGCCAAACCTAAGCACCGAGCTACCGCCAAAGGTTTATTTGTTTCGCATTTCCTGTGAATAGCCATCCTTGAAAATTCCCCTGTGCACTAGCTAGGCCTTGACTTGAAATTCTCCCATGTAACAGACATATTTCTTTTTCTTTCCTATCATTAGTGTAACACCTGCTTTTTCTGTTTAATTTTTGCTGTGTTTCAGCTCATCTCATCTTTAATCTCATTTTCACTGCAAAAGAGCCTAAAGGGCTCTCACTTTTCTTTGAGATACTTAAACCTGTTTCATAGATACATTGGGAGATTCTCTATGCATCCTATCGTTACAATTTCGCGATCAGAACACCGCCTGTCATTTCTCTCTGTGACGGTGTGGTAGGACTCGTTTGGCGGCTTGGCCCGGGAGCTGCGTTAACGCCAGAGCCCCTCTGCGTCCGGAAAGAAGGTGCATTTTGCCACTGCTATGTACGGAGTCCTGGGAAGGTTTTCTATGTCTTATCTTTTCCATCAATTGCCAGGAGGAAAGTTATATCTCCAGCTACAGACTTATCCCTCTCCTTCCCTCCCTCCCTCCCTCCCTCCCTCCCTCCCTCCCTCCCTCCCTCCCTCTCTGTCTCTGTCTCTGTCTGTCTGTCTCTCTCTCTCTCTCCTTTACAAAAGGTCTTACTAAGTAGCCCAGGCTGGCCTCACGCTGGTGCTACTTCTGTCCCGGACTCTCCACGGCTGTGATTGAAGGCACGCTCCTCCACGCCTACTCCTTTCTTCTGCTTCTTTGTTTAATTTATTTTTCTACACACATTTTTGGGACTTTGTTATGTGGTTCATATATAGTTAATAGTGTTATGCTGTCATGAGGGCTGGGTGATTTTTATGAAAATCTCCTCCTTTATGTGTTACTCTTTCTCTTCTTAGGTCTACCCGGGCGCTGGGCACCTCATGAGCTTTCTCACGTGAGTTGCTCTGTCCATCTTTTTACCTTCAGCGTGTTTTAACCCTGCAAGCATGTTCTGGGAAACAGCTTAGGATCAACCTTGGCTCTGTCCTGCTCCCGTCTGACAATCCTGGCCTTTAAATTAGCACGACGAAACCCGGTCCCCTCCTGCCCCATCGTGCCCGGGCTAGAATCCCCTCTGAGGAGTGTAGCCATGCTGCATGCATGGCCCGCCGGTCAGCGCTCGGGGCTGGGACTGAGCAGGGCAGCAGCACTGTGCGCAGCCAGGCTGCCCGCATGCTACCTGGTGATAACCCCAGCGTGCGAGAGGAGGGGCCGAGGGAAGCCCCCCTGCTGCCCTTAGCCCCAAACTCTAATATGTGCAGACACAGAGAAGGACCACATCCATACGCGCCCTTTACAGTGGACAGCTGTGTCTGGTCTGCTCATTACTGTCGTCGTTAGCGCCAGCCTCATACTGGGCCCGGCCTGCAAACATTCTCACAGTAAGTAGAGGACCACGCACAGGCCTGGCTGGGCCTGTGGCTTCAAGAGTCCTGGGTCTTGGGGTACATGCCCCCTCCCAGCCTATGTGTGGGCTTCTTCAGCTCTACTTTCAGGCTGCGCCTCTTCCTGTTGGCTTGCCATGGTTCTGTGGATGACTAACCTCGCGTGGCTTTCTCAGTGAAGGAAAGCCCCGTGAGCTTGTGACATATAAAGAACCTCACGCCGATGTGCAGCCAGCACCTGGTAGAGACAGACGATTATTTGTTTCCTAGACGAATGAACATGGCTGAGAGCAGGATCTCTGTGGTCAGAGATAAAATCAACAGAAACTTTCAAAATAGAAAAAAGAAAGAATCAAGACACCCACAAGGGGGGTGTGCGGGGCCGTGAGCGGAGCCCGGCGAGGCACACCCAGCGGGAGCACCACAGGGAGGAGCCCGGTCCTCGGCCCCTGGGTGACAAAGCGCAACGCTCGCTCCCAAATTTCAAGTCAGCCCCACACAGACCTGGCCTTCCGATCCTGCCCGCTGCGCGTCCCGTGGGGAGGGGGGAGATGGGGAGGTGAGGACTGTCCCGAGCGGCACCCCTGCCCGGCTGGCCCAGCTGGCATGTGTGCTGTCCCAACGCAGACATTCGGTCGTGATGTCGAGAGAAGACGTGCACACAGATTCTAGGGAGGTCTGTGTTCCATGTCAACCTCGTTGTTATTATGACCAGTCGCACTACGTCTGGCCTGCGGGAAGTTCCGGGGAGCATAAAGGGATCGGAGTCGGGGTGAAGCCTTTGCTCTCTGACCACACGTCCAGAATGGCGGCACCATGGCCGGCACATGACCACAACCCCACGAAGGGAAGTCTCGGTTTGCCAAGAGAGGAGCAGCGTTGGTTCTGTGAGTGGCCGTGGCCGGCTCTGTGAGCCCCTGTGGCTTCCCGGGGCTGGCGGTGAAGGTCCTGCGAGACTGTGCTCTGTGTGTTCACGCCCTCGGCCCCGGCGTTGGAGGGTAGACAGGGGCCGGGCCGGGAGGCCAGGACGGGGAAGCGAGGCCCCCCGCCCCCCGTCTCCCCGGGACCGGCTGGGAGCTGGCAGCAGTGGGTCACCTCTCAGGGCAGTAGGAGGACAGTCCAGGCCCATGACCTCCTCGGAAGCCGACTCCTCTGCCCAGCTCCACACGAGAAGGCCCAGGTCTACCTTCCGTCTGGAAATCCCTTGGCTTCTCCTAGAATGCAGGACTCCGAGGGGACCATGGGAACTGGAAGGCAGCACTAGGCTACGCATTACATTTTACCACTTGACATGATCACTGGGATCAGAGCTCCTTGAGGGCGCGCAGGTGTGTATTTACATGAAACAGCACGGATTCGGCGGGAGACAGCTGACTTCAACCCCGGAGCTTCCCATGGACACCTAATCACCGAAAAACTGCGCAACCTCGCTATGAGGAACGATGAAAAACAGCACACACGGGTCAGGATAAAAATGATGGAAGCTAACATGTACAGTTATAATTGATAAAGAGGAGGCGAGAAGTTCCTAACATGCCTATCTTTCTACCTGGACTTAATTCACTTGGTATTTAGCAGGGTGTGTGTGTGCGCGTGCGCACACGCGTATGATTTTTATGGCACATAATTTTCAGCATTTGATTCCAGAGCATAAAAATGTGATGATCTAGATCCTATTGTATATTTTTTATGTGATGTGAACTTAGCAATTGTGGTAATTGGATAATGCTAAGCAATACTATTGATATAGACTTTCTTGTCAAGAACGGATCTTAAATTAAAGCATTTCTCCCAAGGTACCAGAAACACATTATTAAAAATTTAAGAATTGCTCAAATACAAATGACGTGGACTCCCTCACATGGTTTGCATTTTGTACTTCTCTTAGCTTTAGTAGCGACATAAAATTGCTTTTTTAAAAATACACATTGCCAGTTTCTAATCACTTTTGCACTTGATTTTCCAGGTGTTCTCTGGTGCGGCCGGGAAGGGCCCAGACCTGCCCGTGTGTTTCCTCTGCCAGCAGCCCCGGGAAGGCCCCGAGAGTTGGGAAGGCTTGAACAATCCATTAGAGGGAACTTGAGTTTGAGGGGAGTGAGTGGAGTTTTGTGGAGATTGGGTATATTCCAAAATAAGAAAAGCCAAGCTTTATCAGTCCACTGCTATTTTCAGTTGCTTTAATAAATTTCAACGTGATGCTGAATTTTGTCGATGCGCTATAATGCAAATGGATATGTTACAGTCCTCAATTTTGATCTGTTGGCGTCTGTTGTGAATCCCGGTAACGTGGCAGGCGCTGTATATATTTAGTAAACACAGTTGGCGTGCGGCACATCCTTCTAACGAGCCTAAGCCCAGCCTGGCGGGACATTAAACCTCGCCAGCTCCCTTAAACCAACAGATGACTTCAGGAACAAATTGTCTTTGGTTATCGGAGAGCTCCTCATGTTATTAATCGGCAATGTGAATGAGAAACAGATACGCACTTTACTCGTGGGCTGCTCGAGGGCTCCTTTGGTATTAAACCCTTTAAGGTGAATACTCATGGGGTAGGGGAATCTGCACTGTGCCAGGGCCTCCTAATCATTGGCTATTTGGGGAGACCAGGGCCACGTTTCTGACCGGATGCAGTGACAGGAGCCACGTCATCACGGCCCGTGGTACAGCCGCAGGCCCCGGGACCCCAGTCCCCCTCCCTCCCCTGGTCTGGGGGAGACAGGCGCCCCTTGGGCGGAGGGGTGCAGGGTGCGGTGACCCCACCAGCACGCTTTGCACCCGGCCTGCAGCCCTGGCGGGAGGCGGCACGGGCGTCAAGGCTGGACGCGGGCCTGCGATGAGGCCGAGGGCGCTGTGGTCTGGTTCTTCTTCACCTGTGGACAGCAGGAGGCTCGGCTTCTTCCTTGTCACCAACCGCACGCGGCGCCGACCCAGCCCCGGGAAAAGTACAGTTCATATGTATGCCGCAGCAACCCGGGAGGCGGGGAAATCTAAGGAAGCCGAAGAACGAGAGCGTAGGCGTGGAGAGGTGATGCTTTCCTATCTCTGCACACAGGGAGGGGCGGGCTTTCACGTGCATGCAGTCACACACACACACACACACACGTGTGCACACACGCCCCTCATGAGCGAGCCCTCACCAAGGCTTGCGTCTTCTGTGGCGTTTTCTCAGTTGTTTTGTGTTGAGCACAAATGACTTATTTGTAGAAGGCCAAAGTAGCCCCAAACGGCCTCCAATAATTATTCATCATCGCAAAGGGGATCAGAGATGTAACATGGACTTAGTGGGGATTTCGTGAGACACGGACTCAGCCTCGTGGGTGTCTGATGTCATTAAACAAACCCGGGACCATGGCAGAAATCCAGAGCACGCTTCGTGGCGCCCGCCTGCTCCTCTCAGCCTGCGCTGGACTCAGCCTGCGCTGGACGGGGCTGTCTGTGAGCGCACGCCCCTCTGCCTCCCGGTGACCTTCCCGCTGACCTCCAATAACGGAGCGCCTCCCCCATTCCAGAAACATCCCCCGGAACCTACCAGTCTGGGCGACCTTCCCACTCTCCCATTGGAAAGCATCACTTAGAGTATTTGTCATGAGACTACTCCATTTCCTGGAGAAGACGGGGAGCTGTCAGGTTGCTGGGTATGCATTTTGGGGAGCAGTTTGACAATCGGAACTGGAACAGGTCCCGGGGTGGGGACTGGGGCTCCCCCGGGAGGCACGGGTGGCGGATGGCGTTCGGGGTGAGCGTCTTAACCGTCACTCGAGGCCGCTCTCAATGCGGGCCTCAGCCTCAGCACACAGCGCTGGCAATGCGCCGCCCCACGGGCCACACACACGCGCTTGGTGAGTAACGAACAAGACCCCTTTTCTGCTGAGCATCTCGCAGACGCAGCCCGCTGGGAGGACCAGGGCGCTGGACAGCAGCGTGTGAGGCGAGGTGTCCCGGGAGGCCACCAGCCCAGAGCCCCTGGCCCGGCCACGCCGCGGGGACAGCTCGGGAACCAGGCCACACCTGGATATCCAGTCTCTGTGCATGAAACTGCGGCGTCCTTTGGATTTCTAAATGCTATCTGACCCGTGTTAGCCACACAGAGGGAATGTGTTTCCGTGTGGAGCTACGGTGTCTGCGTGAGGGACGGGGGAGGGGAAGCGCTCTTAGAGAATACACGCAAAGAGAAATGCACAGTCTCCAAGAAACTGCTGTGAGCGTGGTGGTGTCCTGTGTGGTGTGCGTTGCGGTGGCTGTTTGTGGCCGCTGCGGCAGATTACCACTACGCCATCACAGATATCATCGCTGGCTGGGAAATGAAGGTGTGGAAGGGGTGTGCTTACTAAGAAGCTGAAGGACAGTGCCTTGCCTCGCGAGTTCCCGGCTCTGCAGGCGGCCTTGGCTCAGCACGGGCCCTCCCCCCTCCCCCTTGGCCCTCCCAGTCCTCTGTGTCTCTCCGGCCACGGCAGAGGGGGCTCTGTATTGAAGGGCTGGTGGGATCCGGCTGGTTTCACGTGAGATCCCCACACATCTGTGATCTTAATCTTCCACAGGGTCTTCTCTGCCAGGGAAGAGAACAAATTCACGGAGGACCTGGGCCGGCTGACTTGAAGACAGCCATCATTTCAATCTCTGCTCAGTACTGTTGCCTGTGTGTCATCTGCATATTTACCTATCTAGCTACCCACCTATTTATTTTTATACATGGAAGTAGTTATTTAATAACAATTCTACATCAGAGAACCTCAGAGCTGGCAGACAAGAAGTCCTGACTAGAGTAAGCTTTATGGTTAGGGTGTATTGGATAGTGTTGTTGGTCTTGAACACTATACAACATTCGCAAAGCAGAAGCGTGAATGGACGCACCAGGACAGAGGCCGGATGCCTAATCTCGCTCTGCAAACCACTTCTTGGCTCTGTTGTATTTATTGTTTTTTTAGGATGAGCATCCCCCATAACTATCGTTAGGAATGGAAATGATTAAAACTAACTCTCTATTCTAGTTAGTTTTTTCATAGTCAACAGATCTAATTAAAGTTATAGAACTCCGTATTGAGAGATATTTGATATTTCATAAATGTCGCCAATAAAATACACTGTAACATGTGATTTTGGAATTCTAACCGAATTTCATGGCTGAGGGTAAAAGGCAGATCAAATCAACAGGAAAATATGGAGCAGTGAAGAGAGCGCAGGAATTACAGACAAGGAGGCCAGCATCCCCCCCCCCCGCCCTCCCCCCCCGCCCCCCCCCCCCCGCCTCCCCCCCGCCTCCCCCCTTCCCCCTCCCCACCTCCACAGCTCCAGCCAGGGGAGGTAGAACTGATGCAGGCTGTTCGCCTCGCTTTAAGACCAGAATGTAAAATGAAAACCATTACAACCTCTCAGGATGCAAGGAATGTACAAGACAGGATCAAATCAATTGGAGATGTTATCTCAATGGGAGAAGGAATTCTAGTGAAATTGAAGTCTCAAAAATAAGGCTGTCTGTTTGGAAAGACTGATAGAGACGTAGCGCTAATGAGTCAGTTCTGTCTTTCCAGGCCCTGCCCCGGCTTCTCTTCTACTTAGGCTTGTGATGACAGGGATCGACAGCTCGCTGGCTACCAGATCTAGCCAGGCAGCCTTGAATCAAATCGGTGGATGGGAGAATGAGCAGGACGGGGTGGGGGGGGGGGGGCAGCAGGTGCCGCTGCACGTGTCTCGGACCAAGACGGGGTTGGCGTGTGTGGTGGAATCTCAGGGCCGGGCCGGGTGTGACCGCTGTCCCGTGCCGCTGTCCCTGGGGCTCTGTGGGCACGGGAGGTGGAGGTACGGCCGGGAACGGTGGAAGAGAGCCTCAGACGGAGGGCAGCGTGCTCAAAGGGAGTCGCTTGGGAGGCAGAGTGGCTTCGTTGCATCTCTTAACTGCGTGACTCGGGGCACATCGTTAAACCCAGAACTGGAGTTTTCTGACCCCCGAAGTTGAAAAGAAAGATGAGCAACCCTGTAGCCGAACAGGTGGATCTGAGGGTTGGGAGAGAGATGTGCTCAGGTGTACTCTCAGAGTGCCGACGCCAGCACTTACGCTTACGGAGCCTGCGGACTGAGGCTGCTTCGGGTCAGCAAGAACACCAACGTGAAGGCCATTTTGATGAGTCCCGTGGGTGACAGGCCTCCGGGCCGGGACAAACCCAGCACCTGACCGTACGCCTGAACCGACCCGGCATGCGAATGAAGATCCACTGTTCACTGATTAAGGAAAGACGAATTGCTCCGTTACTAATGCGAACTTTCTGTCCTAAAGTAAGAAGTATGTTGTGTTCCAAAAACACCGGCTCAGGTGGGAGACGGCACCGACCTGTCTTGACTTTGTAGTTCACCGTCCTAATAGTGGTAAGAGAGCATTTCGCCTTCTTGAAAGACAAGTGAGATTTATTATTAGTTAAGTCTCCACACGGCAGTCAGCCCAGAGAGACCGAGGGGGCGAAGCTGAGGTTATCAAGCAAGTGTAGACAGTGAGTGGCATTATTTAGATTGTGTCAAGCTGGATATACACAGAAACCTGAATGTGCTGGCTTAGTCGAGCAGGGGGTTCAAGGAACCAGTTCCTTTTTTTCTCCCACTCACTGTAGTGACGGAGGGAGGAAGAGGGGAGGGAGGAAGAGGAGAGGGAGGATGAGTGGGAGGCCCAAACCGCCTGAACTCAGCCCACATCATTGTAAAGACACCCAGGCTGGTAAAAATGACACCCAACAGAAGTAGCAGAGCCCTCTCCCTTGGACGCTTGGGCTGGGCCGGTGCGGGCCGTGGGAGCTGTGTGTGGTGAACCGGGTCTGGGAAGCTGGTTTACCAGCTGGCGGGAGATGGGAAATCCCTGCCGAGTCTCCTGGGCTACGGTGCTTCGCTGACAGTTGCGAACAGTGGCAGATTCCCTCACACACAGAAGTACAGCGTCTGAATATTGCAGGGTAAGAGGTTACGAGGGGAAGGGGCGATTAATAGAAGTTGAAAGTGAGAGGCTCACTGGGGGGGGGCCTGTGTCCCGGGGAGCTCAGCCGCCCCTAACTCCCCCAACGCCCCCCCCAAGGGCATCCTGCCCCCTCCAAAGTCCCCGGGGACCTCCAGGCCTCTTTCTCAATACTCCAAATCATGGAGGAAACAACGGCTCTTTCTAAATATGGAGAAAATAAATTGCCAAAGTGGGGGAAAATCGATCGTGAATATAGATTTTTAAACCTTCCTTTTTACACATTTCCTTGACATTTTCTAGTGATGCCATACTTTTATTTTTAACTTTGTGGTCTTGCATGTTTTGGCCTGAAGATTCTTGAGAGAATGTGTGTCTCTTACACCACGCGCTTCATCTCTACTGCAGTCTGTTCTACTCTGAAGTCACGCGATACCAGGAATTTTTATGCTTCTTGCATTATTAAAAGCCATGAAGGTAAGAATCACCATAGCCATTCCAAAATTCTCATTCCACTCTGCCTCCCTCTTGCTCTGCATTTTTTTTCATGGTTGGTGCTCTACCAGTTGAGCTATACCTCTACTTCGGGTTTTTGGTTAGCTAATTGGATTTAAGAGTCTGATGGTTTTGTCTTGAACCGATGCCTTCAGATCTCGGCCTCCTGATTACAGGTGTGAGTCACTCCACTAGGCCCAAAATGCACTGGCAAAGCAATAAACCCCCTTGCAATCAATTATTCAATCACTGAACCCATCAAGAATAAGTAACCACGGATGATTGATAGAATTATTTTTGCTACGTAGCTAGCTGCTTTGGTTATACAGTGATGAATAGCGTACACATCACCCACGCCCACTGGCGATTTGCTGTCCAGATTGTCAGAGTGATGATAAGTAATCAGAAATTCTCACAAGTTATTCAAGACCTGAACAACACACTGAGGCAAGAATTTGGAAAGAACAAGGGAAACACGGATACAGGTCGACCCATTGTAACAGTGAGAGGTACAAGAGGCTATGTTGAAAACAGGGCGGGGAAGGGGGCGGTGGGGAGGGAAGGGATGGTGGGGAAAAACAAAGAAGGAGGTAACCATGCTCGATAGGAAATGGACTCATGACCTTCCTCGTGTAACTGTAACCCCTCTGTACAGTATGTTTACTATTATATATTATATATGAATCTAATGATGTTCTATGTGGAGATTCTGTGACTGGTAAAAGCAGAACAAGTCCTGTCAGGAGTTGTTAGTCTGCTATTACTCTAATACGCTGCAATTACACAACAGAGAATAACTTTAGACTCTCAAGAAGACAGAAAAAGAGCCATTCAGGAGTCACAGAGAGGAGCATGTAGACACGAAAGGCAGTGGACACCGGAGAGAAACAACATGGTGTCTCCCATCTTACCACGTTTCGCTGGGTGGACGGCTCCAGTAAGAAAAGGAACATGGTGGGCAAAGCAGGGACAGGTTGGTCCCGCGGCTGTGATGGGCAGGGGCTGGAACATGAGGGAAAAGTCTTGGAAATGAAGGAACCAAAGATAAGGAGTCCTAAGTTCTCTGTGTGAAGTCAGTCCACATTTCTGGCTGAAGCCCCCCATCCTAGCCCTCCCCTCCCCCTGACCAGCCCAGGTAAGAATACATCAACTGACCAGGGCTACCAACTGCTGCCCACGAGAAACAGGAATTAGAATTGGAATCCAAATGAGTGAGCTGTTAATTCAAACAAAACCTTTTGTTGTTGGTGGTGATGGTCCTGGGTCTTGAACTCTGGGCCTGAGAGCTGTCCCTCAGCTCAAGGCGAGTGCTCTACCGCTTGAGCCACAGCGCCACTTCTGGTTTTCTGGTGGTTTATTGGGACTAAGAGTGTCACTGACTTTCCTGCCCAGGCCAGCTTTGAACCGGAATCCTCAGATCTCAGTCTCCTGAGTAGCTAGGATGACAGGCATGCACCACTGGTGCCCGGCTTCAAACAATCTTTAAGTCTTTGGAGGGATAAAACAAAATCAGGAATTTCTAGAAGATATGAGAAATCCAAGGCCCATGTGTATTAAAGAAAGGCCCAGGAAAGCCATGGAGGAGAGGAGAGAAAAAGAGGAGAGAGGAGGAGATCAGGGGAGGGCAGGGCAGGGGCGGTAAGGGCAGAGGGGAGGACGGCAGGGCAGGGGGGAGGAGGGCAGGGCGGAGGGCAGGGCAGGGGGGGAGGGGGGGAGGGCAGGGGGGAGGGGGGAGGGCAGGGGGCAGGGGGGAGGAGGGCAGGGGGGAGGAGAGCAGGGCAGGGGGGAGGAGGGCAAGGCAGGGGGGGAGGGGGGGAGGGCAGGGGGGAGGGGGGAGGGCAGGGGGCAGGGGGGAGGAGGGCAGGGCAGGGGGGAGGAGGGCAGGGCTGGGGGGAGGAGGGCAGGGCGGGGGGGGAGGGCAGGGCGGAGGGGGGGGCAGGGCGGTGGGGAGGAGGGCAGGGCCGGGGGGAGGAGGGCAGGGCAGGGGGGAGGAGGGCAGGGGGGAGGGCAGGGCAGGGGGCAGGGCAGGGCAGGGGGGAGGGCAGGGCGGAGGGGGGAGGGCAGGGGGGAGGGGGGGAGGGCAGGGCAGGGGGGAGGAGGGCAGGGCAGGGGGGAGGAGGGCAGGGCAGGGGGGAGGAGGGCAGGGCAGGGGGGAGGAGGGCAGGGCCGGGGGGAGGAGGGCAGGGCAGGGGGGAGGAGGGCAGGGCGGGGTGGGAGGGCAGGGCGGAGGGGGGGGCAGGGCGGTGGGGAGGAGGGCAGGGCCGGGGGGGGAGGGCAGGGCAGGGGGAGGAGGGCAGAGGAGGTAATGTCTGTATTACGCAAATCCTCATAATCGGTTTCTCTCAATAAGCAGTTAGGAGAGCGATGGCTCCCGAGGAAGCGGAGGAGGCCCCTCGCGAGGTGACCCCAGTCCAGCAGAAGGGCCCCTCATGCCAGCCCACTTCCGGGGGGGCAGGGCCATTCTGGGCCCTGCAGACCAGGTGCTGTCTCCTGAGCAGGCCCCAGGTGAGCAGCCGCGGGAGCAGAGGGGAGGCTGGCCCTGGCGGGAGGAGCCGAGGAGCCGTGGGCACCGGCAGAACACAGGTGAGGCCAGCGTGGCCTCCTCTACCCCCCACAGAAGCGCTTGCCCCAGCCTGGCCTCAGGCCAGAGCCGGACGCCACTGAACAGCTCCCGCCACCCTCCTGTGGCCAGACGCAGGGCTGGGAGCCAGCCTCACCACGGCTCCCGGCAAAGGAGCCATCGCTTTGCTAAAGTATTTTTTTTAATTGAAATTATGATTGTAAGGCTATTTTTCAGCTCTCTCCATTTCTGTATGCGGCAAACACTAAATATTGCATCGCCTACCAGGAAGGCAAACACAAGTGCCCAGCGTGTCTTAAATAAAAGAAGAGGTGCGTTCATTTCCAGATGGCAAGTGATAGTTCAACATGAAAATCTGGGGGCAAAGACATGATGTGTGGAGCCCCCGGGCAAACCTGGGGAGCGGGCACGGCCCACGGCCCTGTCACCAGTGGGACCCACACGGCCTTCTCCTCCCGCCTTCATTCATGCTTCAGCCACCTGCCACATGCAACATGCCAGATCTCATAGTAAAGGGAAAAAAGCCTTCTGCAGACACAACGCTCAGCGCTGGCCAGTGCTGTCCACAGCACAGACACACGGACACAGCACAGACACACAGACACAGCACAGACACACGGACACAGCACAGACACGCGGACACAGCACAGACAGACACGCGGGACACAGCACAGACACAGAGACACAGCACAGACACGCAGACACAGCACAGACACACGGACACAGCACAGACAGACATGCGGGACACAGCACAGACACGCGGACACAGCACAGACACACGGACACAGCACAGACACACGGACACAGCACAGACATGTGGACACAGCACAGACAGACACGCGGGACACAGCACAGACACGTGGACACAGCACAGACACGCAGACACAGCACAGACACACGGACACAGCACAGACAGACATGCGGGACACAGCACAGACACGCGGACACAGCACAGACACACGGACACAGCACAGACACACGGACACAGCACAGACATGTGGACACAGCACAGACAGACACGCGGGACACAGCACAGACACACGGACACAGCACAGACACACGGACACAGCACAGACAGACACACGGGACACAGCACAGACACACGGACACAGCACAGACACGCGGACACAGCACAGACACGCGGACACAGCACAGACAGACACGCGGGACACAGCACAGACACAGAGACACAGCACAGACACACGGACACAGCAGAGACACGCGGACACAGCACAGACACGCGGACACAGCACAGACACACGGGACATAGCACAGACACACGGACACAGCACAGACACACGGACACAGCACAGACACGCGGCCACAGCACAGACAGACATGCGGCCACAGCACAGACAGACACGCGGACACAGCACAGACACACGGACACAGCACAGACACACGGACACAGCACAGACAGACACACGGACACAGCACAGACATGCGGACACAGCACAGACACGCGGACACAGCACAGACAGACATGCGGGACACAGCACAGACACAGAGACACAGCACAGACACGCGGACACAGCACAGACACACGGACACAGCACAGGCATGCGGACACAGCAGACACGCGGACACAGCACAGACAGACACACGGACACAGCACAGACATGCGGACACAGCACAGACATGTGGGACACAGCACAGACACACGGACACAGCACAGACACGCGGACACAGCACAGACACGCGGACACAGCACAGACACACGGGACACAGCACAGACAGACACGCGGCCACAGCGCAGACAGACACGCGGCCGCAGCGCCGGCGCCCGGCCAGCGTGCACTCAGTCACGCCCACTCCCGTCCTTTCTCGGGGTGTGACGCACGGCGTTCTGGTGTGTTGTTGGAACTCTGCAGGCTGTGAACGTGTTTTCAGATCTCTCCTCCCGGACGCACCTGGCACTTCCCACTAGTGCCCGTGTGCCAGCCACGGGTGCGTGGAACCGCACGGAGAGCTGTCGCTGGCCTGTACGGAGGCGGACGGAGCCCCGGCACGAGGGAAGGGTGACCGGCTGGCAGCCGTGGTGCGCGCCAGGCTTCGGGAGCAGCTTGGACCTGCAGCCTGGTGGGAGGCCCGCGTGGGGGGGCCTCGCGCTCAGGCGCCTGGCTCCGGACGGCCGAGCACTGCTGGGGTGGAGTAGTGTGGCCAGCACCGCGGCTCTGTTCAAACCCAGGCTTCTCGGCGCTCTGGGTGCCTTCCGCGGAACCACAGTGCCCGTGTCAGGCCTGCTCTGAGCGTGACCACCGTCCCCGGTGCATATTATTTATGCAAAACCCCTCAGCGGTAACACACAGCCCGGCTTTTGTCGGTGATGGTCTCAACGCTGATCCACTCAGACTGCGCATACAGACCCCATGCCCGGCACAGGACGCAAGGCTCCCTGCACGGGAGCCCCGTGGCACACCCACGCTCCATGCACACCCACGCTCCGTGCACACCCGCGCTCCGTGCACAGCCGTGCTCCGTGCACATCCAAGCTCCGTGCACACACTCTGTGCACACCCACGCTCCGTGCACACCCGCACTCCATGCACACCCGCGCTCCGTGCACACCCGCGCTCCATGCACACCCACGCAGCCCGTGCGTCTTCCTTTGGATCGAGCGTGGTTTGGTACACACCCGCTTCAATGTTTTATTCATAAACACAGGTGGATGTCTCTCTCCATCGCTCTCTCTTTATGATTTCACGTCTGCTTTAGCTCCGTATGTAGCCCGGAAAGCTCGTCACCTTAGGATTAATACTAGCTTTTAATGCACAGTAATTATAGGAACAGATTTTATTTCATGTATCTGCATTCAGACGTCTCCAACATCTGTTTATTTGCTCCAATAAAAACATTTTACCAATAAAAGAAGAAAGCAGACTACTTGTTTTTTTTATAAAAATGAAAAGTATTAAAATCTTCTCTCCCTGTTCCCTCCTTCCCTCCTTCCCTCCTTCCCTCCTTCTCTCCTTCCCTCCCTCCCTCCCTCCCTCTTTCCCCCTTCCCTCCTTCCCCCTTCTCCCCTTCTCTCCTTCCTTCCCTCCCTCCCTCCCTCCCTCCCTTCCTCCCTCCCTCCCTCTTTCCCCCCTTCCCTCCTTCCCCCTTCTCCCCTTCTCTCCTTCCTTCCCTCCCTCCCTCCCTCCCTCCCTCTTTCCCTCCTTCCCTCCTTCTCTCTCCCCCTTAAATTCCTTGTTTCCTCTCCCTCCATCCTTGCCTCCGTTTCTTTACTTCCCTCCTGGCTGGCACCATGCCGGTGAGCGGCCGTCATCCACTACATGGGGAGCACGCCTGGACGCGGGTTGTTTTCAGAACTGTCCCGTGTCTGAGATTTGAACAAGAAGGAAATAGGCCTTTCCTTTCTGCGGGCCACTGCAGGGCGCACTGAGGCTGGTTCCTCATCCTATGCTTTCCCACAGGCTACTAGGAGGCCCTCCAGGCCCGGGTGGAAACTGGCAGGTGTTTGTTCCAGAGAGAGCCTGAGAGCTGATGGGCCTGGAGCTCGGCCGGAAAGTTCCATGAGGGTCCAGCTAGAGGCTTCCCCCCTCCCCCACCGTGGCCCTATACATCGGCGTCCACTGGGGCGCCCCAACCCCCACTTCCCTGCTTCCTCCCCGTGTCCTCTCCAGGGGCGTCTGCAGGCCAGCCTGGACAGCTGAGCGCAGGGGACGGTCTACCTTCCCGTGCTCAGGGGCCCTTGGTTCAGGAGGCAAACTGTGGATCGGCTGAACCTGCCGTAATCAAATAGATACACAAATACATAGATAAACAACACTTCCCTAGGTACAGAAGTCTATGCATAAAAGACGTAAATTCACAAGGGTATGAAAGCCTTCAAGGAAAATATTCATAAAATCCTCACTCATGCCCACGCCTAGATTTTCTCTCTGACCCCAAGACCTTAAAAATATCAAAATGTTTATATATTTCTCCTCTGCCCCAGGGAGATAGTCCCAGCCTCGAATATGAAATGTGAATTTCCTTGTTTCCAACACTGTAAAAATTATATATACACACAATATATATTATATATAACCTTTTACTTAAAAGTAGATTTCTTTTCATTTTATTTTCAAAAACTGCATTTTTTAATGCCAAAAGGAAGATGTTTTATGCTTCTTTTATTTCCTCTTCTTTTCTCTCCTCCTGAGTAGGCTTTCCAGTTTTATGTTTTATTTTCAGACCAACACAATTTCATGTTAACCTGGGCAAATTTATTCAACTTCAGTTCAAGCATTGATTTAAAAAAATAAATAAAGTGAATTCAGGCTAGCTTTGGTCCTTTTTTTATATTTTCTTTTATAATAAATTCTCTCTCCAATGATGCCGGTGTGTATATTTTGACATAATCATGGGTACAAACACGCAATGTCTGAAATCTAAAATGACACTGGAATATCTTTCCGTGCATTAGCATTATTTTAGCATTCCTACAACAGGGGCTGGTTTGGGGAGACGCAGGGCTCCTGCTTATACGTTCCCCCTGATTATTATTCCAGTACTCCGAGCCACAGATCCAATCTCGTGTCATGATGGATGATCGCTCGGAGTTCAGAAGAAGTGCTGGAGAAGAGAAGAGCTTTAAATAAGGCAGCCAGGAGAGTCAGGACATGAAATTCAAAATTGAATGCCACCGAGTTAAAAAACGATCTAGTTTTTCTCTTTTGGATTTCTACGGCAACCACAGCGGTATGTCTGCAGGCCCGGAGCGCGGTGCTGTGCATGGAAATCACACCAGGCTCCGAGGCCAGCACTGGGCAACGGCAGTGTCCCATCTCATCTAGTATTCCAAGCTGGGGAGACGCCCCACACCCCACGGAGTGGGCGGGTGGCCCCACCCCAGTTCAGGTAAAGCCAGGGCGGGCCCACAGGCAGGACCGCGGGCACGATGCTGAAGCAAAGGATCAAAATGGCGGACTGGTCGCCCTTGACTTCAGTTACTTTGAGGTTTAATGGCTGCTAGAGGACCCGGACAATGGGCACGGAGAGCTGGGTTATCTGGAACATTCTCCTACAAGCGAGGATTATCTTACAGTGCCAATGGTTGGAGATTATCTGGCATTAAACTGTGAACATAAAAGCAGTGTTTGGTTTGCGTGGATGCATGGGTGTGCTCCATGCAGGTTGCTGGTATGTAATGGAGGTTAACGGATGATTCTGCTCGATCTGGTTTCACCTCTGATGAAAAGCAAAGAGGAAAGAGGGGCGGAGTGAGTGAAGCATCGCTTTGGGCTTGGCCTGCGTGCGCAAGCCACCGCCCTCGGCGGCAGTGGGGGCCGAGGGTGCTCAGTTCCGCGCACATTGATTTTCTTGCGTGGTGTTGCGGGGTGGGAGGGGCCCTGGCCTGGGGCAGGGGGTTCTTTG
The DNA here is from genome assembly GCF_019054845.1 of Dipodomys spectabilis. NCBI lineage: Eukaryota > Metazoa > Chordata > Mammalia > Rodentia > Heteromyidae > Dipodomys > Dipodomys spectabilis. The sequence continues at coordinate 2,004,432 of NW_024870785.1, read as the reverse complement.
GGGGATAAGGGACCGACACAGAGAGGAGGGTAACGCAGGGACGTGAGGGAGCCAGTATCTCTTTTGATGCTGACTTTCGCTTGTTCTGAGACCGACCTGGAACACAGATCTTCGCAGGTTCCATCAAAACCCAATCCTCCTTTCAAAACCTGTGGATTTCACAGATAAGAGAGCGTGCGAGCAAGGGAGTCACCGATGGACTCAGCCGTTGGAGGCCTGAGACCAGCTGTCTCCAGCGGGAGCCCAGCAGCTTTGCACCTGATTTATGAAAGGGGGGAGATTCATTGTGTCCGATGTCTGTCTTACAAAAGGCCCTGTAACTGAAGGAAGGCACCATCTAGTTCTGCCTGGCATTGGTAATACCTCCCATTCACAGGCACTGGGTTCTGAGGCTGATCGCTCTGCTGTTTGATCTTTGCATAGTGTCTCTCGCTAGCTTTGGGTGAGCGTTGGCCTTCATTCTCCTACCTCTGCCTCCCGAGCAGCTGGGACCATGGGCAGGGAGCATTAGCCTGACTTGGTTTTGTGATACAGACGTCTACTGCTTAGGGAGAAAGTTGGGTAAAGCGAGCTTCCCCAGAAGCTCCTCCTGCCATCTGTAATGTGCCCGAGAAGAGGACAGGGAAAAAATCCAAAGGAATGTGGAATTGCTTTTTTTTTAGCCTGCAAGAAAACCATTTTCCCTCAACAGCTCTTGCTCTCACGGGGTCCTACTGCAGTGTATGATAACATCTGCGTGCAATAACCCGACGCTTGCTTCTTCCTGCATTCCCCTCGTCTCAAAGTTGGAGAGTTCTCCACTTGAGACTACTTTTCCCTTTCAGAATGTTCCTTACAACACAGGTGACTTTCTCCCTGGTGATGTTTCCAGAGAGACGTGGGCACTGTATCGCGAAGCCTCTGTGTTGAAGTATTTCTCTCAGCAAACTCGGAAACTGCACAGCAGATGTTAGTGTCTGCACTGTATGTACGAATAGGAAGCGAGTCCTGCATTCCACTAGCTGAATGAGTTTGTCTTATTCCAAAGTCATCTCTTCACTGAGGACTCGTGAGGTTCCTGTGCATTATTTAAAAATAATGTAATTACAGTCAACTTTGTAATAATTGGACATATCTTATATTCATATTTGAACCTATTAATTAGAGACAGCACAGTATTCATAGTGTGCCTCTATTATTCAAGTTAATCCCTTTAATCCTATTTGAATGGCCAGACAAAAATCAGTCCCTTCACACATCTTCTTAAACAAACATTTAAATTCACCCGCTCCGTTCTCGGCTCTGCACCGACTGACGCAGATAAAAGCAGAACACAAGCCGTAGGGAAAACAGTAGCATGCACACCGCTTTCTCTGCAAAGAAGGGGTACGTACATACGGCGGAAGAGTTCTCCCACTGTCCGGGAGTCTCAGGTTTAAAAATCACAGAGACACACATTAGTGAGTGGAGTAATATTCTTAGAAAGGAGGGATCTACTCCTCAGGGGTGGGGTAGGAATGGGATCCCCAACTCCCTCGGTGACCCGGAGCCTCTCCCGCCACAGACAACGTGGAGGGGATGGGGTCTTAGGCCCTGGGCATGGAAGCCATGGGAGCAGGTCCCCACAGGGCTTCTCAGGGCACCTCAGACTGGGAACATGCTAGAACAAAAATAACAGAAGGAGCTGCCTGAAGGCCACTTTGGAGGCTTTCCCGGACACGGCGACCCTCCCCTACGGTCACTGGGCCAGTCCCCCAGGGAGGCCCGCACCTCAAATTAGCACATGTGCACAGCGCCTCCCTGAGCAGGAGCGGCTATTTTTAAACAAAAAGGAAGCTGCCATTTGTTTATTTTTAAGTGCATGGGTTATCAAGTGTAGAAAACATCAGAAATACAGCAGCGTTTGAGAGAAAGAGTAACATAAGAAAATCAATAACCTAAAACCAAGGGACGGGTCTTGTTTGAGCTTTTGCTTCCATTCCTTCTGGGTTTTTAATATAGCTCAGTCATTGAGATCATGCAATAGGGATAGCATTGTGTCTTTCTTCATGTTGCAAATTTCATTTCATGTTATGAATCTGAGAACAGGAACTACTCATTTATTAAGTAATACATCTATTTCCACTTTCTTTTTGCCATACGCATTTTTGAGCGAGTCTTCTTTGATTCCAACGCTTCTTGTCCGTGATTCTTTCGTCAACGCTGTTGCCGCCAGGTGTGGTGACCAGGCCATCAGAGGGAGCATGTTGAGGTCTCGCGCGGATGAGAACGTGGGCTTGCCAACCCCGGCACCAGCCGCGGCTGCCAGATCTCACTATGTTCATTCCATCCCTATTTTTGTGCAATAAGGACATCTACCAATTCTTGGTGTGCCGGACGCACAAGGCACTGCCTTCTAGGTTTTGTGAGCGGCCTGCTCTCCTTGACATCGGGTCCCCTCGGTGGGTGGGCGGTGGAGGAGGGGGTGGGCGTGCGGCGGCCCAGGAAACCCCTCCCCCAGGTCTTCCCTTTCATCTGAGGAAGCCAACGCAAGCCATGGGCTCATTTGCCTGTCAATGCGTCTGCGGAACACGCTACAGCTGACTCGGTTACACTGCCAGCATCTACGCCTGGCGCTGGCAAAGCCGACTGTCAAATTGGGATGCTCTTAAGATTTCTCCGTTGTCAACTGGCAGCGTTCAGAGACTAAGATTCCTATTGTATTTGCTCACACGACAGAAATTCGGCATAGGCTTGTTCTCATCCTGTAAATTATTTACCGTCTGTAATGGGTATGTATGGGTATGCGTCCTTTATGGGTACGTTTTAAGTATGAAAGGTTTCCTGTTCAAATAAGTGATTGGCTTTTCACCTCATTTTTTGGATCGATTGTGGGTTTTGTCACATCTTTACTGATAGAGTTGTGAGTGTTCCAGTAGTTGTGTTTTTTTTGGTTGGTCGTGGGCCTGAACTCTGGGCCTGGGCGCTGTCCCTCAGCTCTTCAGCTCTAAGGTGAGTGCTCTACCACCTGAGCCACAGCACTACTTCTGGCTTTTTCTGCTTATGTGGTGCTGAGGAATCGAACCCAGGGCCTTGTGCATGCAAGGCAAGCGCTCTACCCCTGAGCCACCTTCCCAGCCCATGTTCCAGTAGTTTTGGAAGCTATGTATGCAGGTGATAACTTTATTGGTCATTAGCTTAAAAAAAGATTTATAATAAAAAGATTGTTAAAACTACAATGAGGTCTCACCCTACGCCAGCCAGACTGGCCACTGTGTAAAGCATAAACGGTGGTGAGGGCGGGGGGGGGGGTGCTGGCCACTGCTGGGGGGGGGCGACTCTCCACGGCCACACTGAGATCGGCACGGGCCTGCCCGGACGTGGAGGCTGCAGATCACTCCATCCCACAGCCTACCGCCGGCGTGACAGCCAAGGAACCAGGAAGACACAGAGAGCCACGCTCCCGCGGCCCCGTGCCCAGCACACGGCAGCCACAGCATGGCACCACGCGAGGGCCGCCCACCACAAAGGACCAGACGTGTGTGGACACAGAGCGAAAACCACCCAGCCATGACGGGGTGAAGGCGGAGCGTGAAGAGAAGGAAGGCAGGGGCGGCAAGGCACGCCTGGCGCTCTCGCTGGTGTGTGCGGGTGTGAAGCACGGCGTGCTCTTGCTGGCGTGTGCTGGTGTGTGCGGGTGTGAAACACAGCATGCTCTTGCTGGTGTGTGCTGGTGTGTGCGGGTGTGAAACACGGCGTGCTTGCGCTGGTGTGCGGGTGTGAAACACAGCGTGCTCTTGCTGGTGTGTGCTGGTGTGTGGGGTGTGAAGCACGGCGTGCTCTCACTGGTGTGCGGGTGTGAAGCCCGGCGTGCTCTCACTGGCGTGTGCGGGTGTGAAGCACGGCGTGCTCTCGCTGGTGTGTGCGGGTGTGAAGCATGGCGTGCTCTCACTGGTGTGTGCGGGTGTGAAGCACGGCGTGCTCTCGCTGGCGTGTGCTGGTGTGAAGCACGGCGTGCTCTCACTGGTGTGCGGGTGTGAAGCACAGTGTGCTCTCACTGGTGTGCGCAGGTGTGAAGCCCGGCGTGCTCTCACTGGTGTGTGCTGGTGTGAAGCACGGCGTGCTCTCACTGGTGTGTGCTGGTGTGCACTGGTGTGAAGCACGGCATGCTCATGCTGGTGTGTGCGGGTGTGAAGCACGGCGTGCTCTTGCTGGTGTGCACTGGTGTGAAGCACGGCATGCTCATGCTGGTGTGTGCGGGTGTGAAGCACGGCGTGCTCTTGCTGGTGTGCACTGGTGTGAAGCACAGCGTGCTCTTGCTGGTGTGTGCTGGTGTGAAGCCCGGCGTGCTCTCACTGGTGTGCACTGGTGTGAAGCACGGCATGCTCATGCTGGTGTGTGCGGGTGTGAAGCACGGCGTGCTCTTGCTGGTGTGCAGGTGTGAAGCACGGCGTGCTCTCGCTGGTGTGTGGGGTGTGAAGCCCGGCGTGCTCTCGCTGGCGTGTGCTGGTGTGAAGCATGGCGTGCTCTTGCTGGCGTGTGCTGGTGTGAAGCACGGCGTGCTCTCGCTGGCGTGTGCTGGTGTGAAGCCCGGCGCGCTCTCACTGGTGTGCGGGTGTGAAACACAGCGTGCTCTTGCTGGCGTGTGCAGGTGTGAAGCATGGCGTGCTCTCACTGGTGTGTGGGGTGTGAAGCCCGGCGTGCTCTAGCTGGTGTGTGGGGTGTGAAGCCCGGCGTGCTCTAGCTGGTGTGTGGGGTGTGAAGCCCGGCGTGCTCTCGCTGGCGTGTGCTGGTGTGAAGCACGGCGTGCTCTCGCTGGTGTGTGCGGGTGTGAAGCACGGCGCGCTCTCACTGGTGTGTGCAGGTGTGAAGCACGGCGTGCTCTCGCTGGCGTGTGCTGGTGTGAAGCACGGCGTGCTCTCACTGGTGTGTGCGGGTGTGAAGCACGGCGTGCTCTCGCTGGCGTGTGCTGGTGTGAAGCACGGCGTGCTCTCACTGGTGTGTGGGGTGTGAAGCCCGGCGTGCTCTCACTGGTGTGTGGGGTGTGAAGCCCGGCGTGCTCTCACTGGTGTGTGGGGTGTGAAGCCCGGCGTGCTCTCACTGGTGTGTGCAGGTGTGAAGCATGGCGTGCTCTCACTGGTGTGTGGGGTGTGAAGCACGGCGTGCTCTCACTGGTGTGTGGGGTGTGAAGCCCGGCGTGCTCTCGCTGGTGTGTGGGGTGTGAAGCACGGCGTGCTCTCGCTGGTGTGTGGGGTGTGAAGCACGGCGTGCTCTCGCTGGTGTGTGCAGGTGTGAAGCACGGCGTGCTCTAGCTGGTGTGTGGGGTGTGAAGCACGGCGTGCTCTCGCTGGCGTGTGCTGGTGTGAAGCACGGCGTGCTTGCGCTGGTGTGCGCAGGTGTGAAGCACGGCGTGCTCTCACTGGTGTGTGCTGGTGTGAAGCACGGCGTGCTCTCACTGGTGTGCGCAGGTGTGAAACACGGCGTGCTCTCGCTGGCGTGTGCTGGTGTGAAGCCCGGCGTGCTCTCGCTGGTGTGTGCGGGTGTGAAGCACGGCGTGCTCTTGCTGGTGTGCACTGGTGTGAAGCACGGCATGTTCATGCTGGTGTGTGCGGGTGTGAAGCACGGTGTGCTCTTGCTGGTGTGTGCGGGTGTGAAGCCCGGCGTGCTCTCACTGGTGTGTGCTGGTGTGAAGCCCGGCGTGCTCTCGCTGGTGTGTGCGGGTGTGAAGCACAGCATGCTTGTGCTGGCGTGTGCTGGTGTGAAGCACGGCGTGCTCTCGCTGGCGTGTGCTGGTGTGAAGCACGGCGTGCTCTCGCTGGCGTGTGCTGGTGTGAAGCATGGTGTGCTCGTGCTAGAGTGTGCTGGTGTGAAACATGGCGTGCTCACGCTGGTGTGTGCTGGTGTGTGGTACGCACGGTGTGTGTCCTGGTGTGGGGCACACACAGTGCGTGTGCTGGTGTGTGCTGGTGTGGGGCATGCACGGCGCGTGTCCTGGTGTGGGGCCCGCACGGTGCGTGTCCTGGTGTGGGGAGGCTCAGGGCTTATCAGAGGCTGGAGATGCCTCGCGAGAGACAGACAGGAACATGGCAGTACTACACTATAAAGCAGTCATTGCGTGGGGGGTTGTGCCAGTACACTGCGGAATGGCAGAAGACGGGATTGTCCACATTTTCGCCATCGATGGGTCCTGTGTGAGGAGGGTGTGTTTAAGCTGATTTAACACTTTCATGGTGTGTGCCTGGTCCCCCGTGTCCCGGCCAACCTGCTCCGAGAGGACTCGGCATTGATCAGAACCCTAAACCATCCGCCCCGCCACCCACTGCCACCCACCGCCACCCACCGCCATCCGCTGCCCGGCCCAGCCGCGCCCCTCAGCCACGCAGAACGAGTGAGCGGAAACGCAGGGAAGGATTGCTGAGAGCGGCCAGGAGCGGAAGAGATGGCGTCTTCCCACCACAAATGTCTGGGAGAAAAAGTAAGCTGGGCTTCGCAGACTCTATTTCCTGTCAACTTGTCTGTGTGTCCTTCCTTTTACTCACATTTAAAAATATCAACAGATAGATACAATGACACGGTGGGACGTGTTCCTCCTTCGTCAGCTGAAGGAAACTAAAGAATTCTATCAATAGGATCACAGGTGGGACTTGGTGCTCTGTGTTCACTGCCTCTTTCCTGTGTAGCTGAAGAGGCACAGAGGATGATGAAATTATTAACTACTAAATCATCACTCCTAGCGTTCTATGATTAACCATTCAGTATAACGTACTCTACATTTAATTTATGCTTAATGTCGTCATAAATCTAATTCCGATTTATTGAAATTAATGATCACGGTAGTCCTATTCTCTGACTGATGGATGTCTCCCCTTTAACTCACTGAACGACAGAGAGGACCGGAGTGAGCTACTTCCCTGCTGTGTTTGGAGGACGATGTTTTCACAGTGACTGTGCACTGCGAAGCCGGGGCAGATCTCCCCCACCATCGAGAACACGCTCAGCCCTGTGAGGGAGGCTTCTCTCCTGTTCTAGAATTTTTTTGGGAGGGGGGGTCTGGTCGTGAAGCCTGAACTCTGGGCCTGGGCGCTGTCCCTCAGCTCTTCAGCTCAAGGCTAGCGCTCTACTACTTGGAGCCACAGCGCCACTTCCAGTTTTCTGAGTGGTTTATTGTAGATAAGAGTCTCATGGACTTTCCTGCTCTGGCTGGCTTTGAACCGTGATCCTTAGATCTCAGCCTCCTGAGTAGCTAGGATGACAGGCGTGAGCCAGCGGTGCCTGGCTTTTAGCAGGTTTTTTAAACACCTGCGGCCTGCAGGTGTTTAGTTGGCCAGATCTTGCTACACAACAGTGTCTCTTCAATACTTCCTCTAGTGTGGTGGTGAGCATCTATACTGGAATGCCTCACACTACGTCACTGAGAGACGTCTGTCTGGCGTGGCCTGCTCGTGCGGGTGAGATTCGCTTTGCTCTTGTATGGCATGTGCCTGTCCCTCAACTAGATGCTCGATAGCCAGTGCCATGAACAAGGTACACCTATTTCTTTTTTTTTTTTCATTTAGTTTTGTGCTGGTGCTGGGGCTCGAACTCAGGGCCTCACACGCTCCCATGGCTTTCTCACTCAGGGCTGGCCCTCTGCTGCTACCCTACACCTCCACTTCCGGCTTTTTGCTGCTTATTTTAAGGTAAGAGTCTCACAAACTTTTCTGCCTGGGCTGGTTTTGAACCCCAACCCTCAGATCTCAGGCTCTTGGTAGTTGGAATTATAGGCGGGAGCCACCAGTGCCTGGCTTTAGCCAGATATTTTGGATGAGTTTAGCTCAGCATAGAGATGGTATGAGTACTTTCTAGACAGCATCTACAAATCTCATCTGTGGATAGTTTTTGAAAGAGAGTCAGACAAGCCTAGCTCTTAATGGGTTTAAGAATAACCCAGGTGAAACTTGCCAACAGCTGGTCACGGGGAGCACAGAGGAAACGCGAGGTGGCCGGTGAGCGGGTGCTGCAGTCTGAGCGTCTGCACCTAGGCGGAGTTGGAGCATTGGCAGGGAGGCCCGTGGGGCCCCCTTCCTGCGACTAGGCCCAGAGACCGTGCGTGGAGAAGGGCGTGGGCTGGGGGGCGCGGGGCTGGAATGGTGGAGGGCAGGGTTTTTGCTTGTACCACAGAAGAACGCAAGGCGAGCGCTCGTAACCGGGCCACTCTAGGAAAGGAAACGTCACAGCTGGGCGACACCAAAGCCACGGGAAAGTCGGTTTCAGACAGTGAGTTTTACTACGTAGAAAACAAGGGAACAGGTCAAAGAAGTCAGGCACAGACGCGAACCTGGCTCTTCTTCCCTCCTCCGGAGCTTCCTGCCTCGTGGAACACCATTTCCCGGCCGCTTCCTGTCTCCCCAGCCCAGCAGCCCTGCGAAGCCCTCTCAACCCCGGAACACAGCCCCGCCACGGCCACCCGGAAAGAGCCAAGGGGAAGCAAGCAGTGGCTGCCCCCGCGAAGCCCACCCGTCCCTCGGAGCCGCGGTGCGGTCCCCGGGACCTGGGCTTTCTTCCTCTCCGGGGTGAGCTTGAAGCCAAGATGCTCTGCTTTAACTTCTTTATGGTGTAGAAGTACCCAGAAATGAATACCTTGGGACCTCTTTAAACCGATAGCCAGCAGAGCAGCAAATCTGTTCAAACTTTTACTTGATGCATGCTTAGCATAAACCACCCGAGAAATGCGGCGAAAGCCAGCGTGGCTTTTAAGAGGCAATGATCTGCTAATGTTCTTTGTGTATCAGGTATTAAAAACAGGGGGGAAAAAAACCCTTTACTTTCTGTAACAGAGGCTATAAAACAAGCAATAAAACATTTCCCCATTTTGGTTTACATACAACTTTAAATAAAAAATGGCACAGCATGTTTGAATAGTCGTAACATTTGTGTACACACATCTGTATTTTTTAACAAAATAAAATCATGTGACTCTATTCATAACCAGCCCAAACCCTGGAGAGAAGATTTTATGAAGTAATTTTCCCTTTGAGGTTCGCACCTCTAGAAAGGCTCTTTCCCTTATTCCCCAAAAGTCCCTCGGGCAGCTCTGGTCTCCGGTGGCGCACGCCTGTCATCCTAGCTGCTCAGGAGGCTGAGATCTGAGGACCGTGGTTCAAAGCCAGCCCCGGCAGGAAAGTCCATGAAAACCTTATCGCTAGCCACAAAAAGCTGAAAGTGGAGTTGTGGTTCAAGTGGTAGAGCAGTAGCCTTGAGAAAGAAAAAAAGCTCAGGGACTACACCTAGGTCCTGAGTTCAAATCCCAGGACCAGCAAGAAGACCACACCAAACCAACACTGTGCACTTACTGTATTTAAAGTGTGGTGGTGTGTGTACGTGTGCATGTGTGTATGTTTGTGCAGGTGCTTGAGGGGTATGGGACTGACATTATACAAATTCTGTCCTCGGGGGGACTTTGAACTCACGGACTTCAGGGAGACAGGAGGAGGGAGGAAGGACTGCTGTCCTCTAAGGATGTACGATGCCGGGTGGGGACGTATCGGATGCACAGCAAACAGCGTCTTCCTGGCAGCAGAGCCCGGAGACGCTGCTTGCGCTACACTGAATGCTAACGTAGCTTTTAGACAGACAAGCGAGCGGGGCCTGCCAGGCTGAGGGCAGAGGCTGGGCGCCGGCCTCAGCTTCCCTCACCGAGCCCGGAACGGGAAGGTGCCTCACAGACACGTTCGGCCTGACTGAGCGCCAGCAGGGAGCGAGGGTCGCACAGAGCAAGACCACAGGGGAAAACCATGAGGAGACGAGCCCAGGATGGAGACCCCAGTGTGAGATTCAGGTCGTTTCCTTGTTGGAGACGAGTCTGGCTGGCTGGCCCACATGAGTCTTGAGCTCGTGATCCTCTGTTTCAGCCTCACAAGCCCGGGATTACAGGCACGCCTCACCACACCCTACTCGGATATTTTGATCTTATTTTTAAACCAACAGAGAAGTATTATTTTTTATGTTTAAATTATAGTATTAAGAAAAAAGAGCAATGAGCCACTGACTTTAAAGCTCCGTGTTTTACATGGTGAGAATCTGTGTGTTAGATACAGGCGGAAAACTTAACAGTGCAGAAAAAGGTTCCTGCTGTGGAGAAGCCAGAAAATGCAGAATGGATCAGCTCCCCGGCTCGTGTGCCCCTGTTAGACCCCGAGCGGTTCCAGGTCTGCGTGGAACGGGCCCCACGTCTCCGAGGACGTGGAGCAGGCCTGATCTGATGTAGCACCTCACGCGTGTTCACAGTCTCGTGTTCCAGGCTGGGGAGCGGTGGCAAGGCCGTTCACTCACAGCCCAGCGGGGCCAGGGGATATTTCAGGCCATACAGGAGGAGGGCTCACCCGCTGCACACTTGCACACTTCCCGCTGCTGCTGAGAAACGATCTCTTGCTCTAGAAGGGCCCAGGGAAGGTGAGGGTCATATTAACTCCACCATACAGCCACCTCTCCCCCAATTCCTTTGCTTTCCCTGCTGTGGCACGGAGCAAAGGCGCGCTTCACACACCATCAACAGCCAACCAGGTGACAGCGTCAGCATGCACGTCCCCCACGCCGGGGAGCCGGCGCGGCACCGGCTACCTCCTGGAAACCGCAGGGAAGAAGAACGGGCGCTGAGAAATTCAGCGCTGAGGGACACACACTATGTTTTTCACCATTTGCTAGATTTACTGAAAAATCCCTGGCGGGTCTGTGTGTGTGTCTGCGGCATGACAGACGCTCATTAAGGATCAACGTCCGCTCACACCGGTCCACTTGTGTAAAACCTCCCGCTGGATGGGCATGCGTGGAGGCGCCGTCTCTGAACACGCGTATTCTTAATTCCGGCTTCCGTGTGCGCATCTGCATTTCACTCCACAAACCCAAGATTGCTTGGGCAAGGTGGCGTCGCTGCTTAGAAGGAAGCAGGCAGAGGCCATGTGGACCTGAGGGTTTGAGGATGAGGGAGATCTGGTCAGCTTGGCGATTCACTATGAATTCACTACGACATTCAAACAAACAGCTGTGAACGTCCACTGGTTAAATCATTCTGCACCCAGAGATGCATTTCTCTTGTAGAGAGAGGGTTGGTGAGGGACAGGGAGAGGGAGGAGGAGGTTTCGGCAGAAGAGAGGGAGAGGGAGGAAGTTTCGAACGTAGGACAATGTGCTTACAGTACTCTCATAATGAGCTTGCTTCTAATGTTCTAACACATGGCCTGGCAGAATTATACCCCAAAGCAATGAAGTAATAAATCTTCAGGGAACTAATAGGTTGTGCTTCAGTGCTGATCCTTCCTGTTGGAGTGGTGAAATGAGAGGCAGATCGTACAGAGGCCTGGAGGTGCCCTCTGCCGTTGTAGGCCATTTCCATTCTCTGTCTGTCTGTCTGTCTGTCTGTCTCTCTCTCCCCTCTCTCTCCCTTCCTCCTTCCTGTATCTTTATCTTCTTTTTTCAGTCATTTTTGGCTGTTGGTTCTTGTGTATGAACGCTTCTTGTTTATGGGAGTGGGATTACCGAGCATCTCACAAGAAGATGGAGGGAGCGCCAGGCCCCTGTCCCTCCCGCAGGGCTGAGCTGGTTCCCTGGCTCTCCCCTAGCGGCGCAGACTGCGCTCCTCGCGGTGTGGAGACGCCTCGTGCTGGCCCCACACCCCGCAGAACCGGCAGTGGACTGGCGGCGGCACCGTGCCAGGGGTAACGGAAACCCGGCGTGGGTCTCCACGCCGTGTTCTCCAGGCCAAGAGGACAAGGTGGACGGAACGGACATCGTCAGGGTCTCTGCCACGCGAGCGGGAACACTGACCGCTTGACTTTGTCGTGGGGGAGCTAACAAGGAGGTGCGTGGCCTGGCCACTCCCTTGGGGTTCTCACCGCTGCGGCCCCCTGACCCACGGAGCCAGAGCCCCGGGCGGGAGCATGGCCCGCTGCGGCCCCCTGACCCACGGAGCCAGAGCCCCGGGCGGGAGCATGGCCCGCTGCGGCCCCCTGACCCACGGAGCCAGAGCCCCGGGCGGGAGCATGGCCCGCTGCGGCCCCCTGACCCACGGAGCCAGAGCCCCGGGCGGGTGCGCGGCCCGCTGCGGCCCCCTGACCCACGGAGCCAGAGCCCCGGGCGGGAGCATGGCCCGCTGCGGCCCCCTGACCCACGGAGCCAGAGCCCCGGGCGGGTGCGCGGCCCGCTGCGGCCCCCTGACCCACGGAGCCAGAGCCCCGGGCGGGAGCATGGCCCGCTGCGGCCCCCTGACCCACGGAGCCAGAGCCCCGGGCGGGTGCGCGGCCCGCTGCGGCCCCCTGACCCACGGAGCCAGAGCCCCGGGCGGGAGCATGGCCCGCTGCGGCCCCCTGACCCACGGAGCCAGAGCCCCGGGCGGGTGCGCGGCCTGCTGCGGCCCCCTGACCCACGGAGCCAGAGCCCCGGGCGGGTCCACGGCCCGCTGCGGCCCCCTGACCCACAGAGCCAGAGCCCCGGGCGGGTGCGCGGCCCGCTGCGGCCCCCTGACCCACGGAGCCAGAGCCCCGGGCGGGTCCACGGCCCGCTGCGGCCCCCTGACCCACGGAGCCAGAGCCCCGGGCGGGTGCGCGGCCCGCTGCGGCCCCCTGACCCACGGAGCCAGAGCCCCGGGCGGGTCCACGGCCCGCTGCGGCCCCCTGACCCACAGAGCCAGAGCCTCGGGTGGGAGCGCGGCCCGCTGCGGCCCCCTGACCCACGGAGCCAGAGCCCCGGGCGGGTCCACGGCCCGCTGCGGCCCCCTGACCCACGGAGCCAGAGCCCCGGGCGGGTGCGCGGCCCGCTGCGGCCCCCTGACCCACGGAGCCAGAGCCCCGGGCGGGTCCACGGCCCGCTGCGGCCCCCTGACCCACAGAGCCAGAGCCTCGGGTGGGAGCATGGCCCGCTGCGGCCCCCTGACCCACGGAGCCAGAGCCCTGGGCGGGTCCACGGCCTGCTGCGGCCCCCTGACCCACGGAGCCAGAGCCCCGGGCCGGTGCGCGGCCTGCGGGCTGACAGCCACGGGCGTCCATGTTGTCACATACAGGAAGAGGGCGGACGAGGGCTGCCAGGCCTTACACCATCCGTACGAGTAAGAGTCACCTTTTGGTTATTGATGACTAACTGCACGTTACTCCTAAGTTGGCTAACGAACACAGTGTGTTTTCATTATGAATCTAGAACCCGGTAGAAAGAAGGAAATGGGGGTAATCTTATTGTAGGAAGAGAGCCTAAAGGTTATCCGTTTTTGTGTTTTTGCCGAGGCTCGTTCCTAGAGTGGACACAGAGCGCAGGAAACCCCTCTCTCCTCCGCTCTCTCGTAGCCATGCTTCCGTGCGTGCTACGCAGCAGCGTGTAACTCTCTGTCTGGTGGAAACGCAGCGCGAGATGCCTGTGTGAGCGAGGTCTGCGCGTCTGCGCGGCCTGCGGTGGCTGGCGGGGCAGATGTGGTTACAGAGGCGAGAAATGAAGGCTGGGAGGCTCCGGCGGTGACCCCCGGGTCTGGGCGGAGTCAAGCCGGGAGGCAGGCGCGTGTGCCTGCTCTCAGCAGGCCGGCGGTGCCCCCTGGCAGGCTCCACTCGGCTCCCCGCGGGGGGCTAATCTCATAAAGGTTTCAGCCACACAAGCCACGGTGTCGGGGTGTGATGATGGCTTTGAAGTCTGCTGCCTGCCCGTCGTGCGGTTAAGCAGTTTAAGAGCTCCAGGAATGGGATTGGACGCGCCAGTGGGCCTGTGCCATTCCCCCCACACCAGAGACGCGGACACGCCACCAGTGTAGATGCACGCTGCTTTGGAAGATTCCCCCTTCGCCCCCTCCATTTCCTAACCTCTCTCTCCCAAGGTAGAAACACACGAGGGGTCAAGGCTCAGCGGAAAAGGGCATGATCACGATGCTGCCCTGCAAGAAGACCCTTTGCTGAACCATTTTCTAAAGTGTTGTTAGTTTAATGAAGAGAACATTAGAACAAATGAAGGCCACACGGAGCGTGTGTGAAGATCAAGCATGGAAGTGATGGGCTGCGGCACCCAGACTCTGGGCCGGGCCGCTCAGGAGCTGGGAATTCTGGCTGGACTTGCACCCGGGGCCCCGCGGTCCCCTCTGCCAGCTCTGACCATGACCCCTCCCCCATGCACCCACCGGCAGGGCTGGAAGCAAGCGGTGGCCCCGGCAGACCCCACGCCAGGCCGGGGAAACCCACTCCCCACACCCGGGGCAGGGCAGGCTTGGCCACCGGGGCAAAGCTCTCGAGAGCCCCTAGGTCCACGGAACACCAGGTGGAGCGCGTGAAGCAGGTGGAAAACTTGCCAGAAAATGACTTCTGATATAACATTTGCTTCTAATACACGTACAGTTCCTGAGTTCAACCTCAAGCAGAAAAGAGAGAAAGAGAGAGAGAGAAAAAAAAGAAAAGAAAGAGATGAAAGAAAAAGAGAAAAGAGAAAGACAGAGTAAATGAGAGAGAAAAGAAAGAAAAAGAGAAATGAGAGAACAGGAAAAAGGGAAAGAAAACAAGAAAGAGAGAAAAGAAAGGAGATAGAAAGAAAGAAAAATCAAAGTGGGGGAAGAAAGGAGATAAGAGAGAGAAAGCAAAAACAGAATGAGGTAAAAGAGAATGAAAGGCGGCTGGGAAGGTGGCTCAGTGGTAGAGCGCTTGCCTTGCATGCCCGAGGCCCTGGGTTCGATTCCTCAGCACCACACAAGCAAAAAGAAAAAAGCCGGAAGTGGCGCTGTGGCTCAAGGGGTAGAGCGCTCGCCTTGAGCTGAAGAGCTGAGGGACAGCGCCCAGGCCCAGAGTTCAGGCCCCACGACCGGACCCCCCAAACAAAGAATTAGAGTTACAGATAAAACCTGTACTGTTGATTCTGACACTATTAATATATTAATATATGTCTGTGTTCCATAATTATAGTCATACTATAAATATAAATGCATTTCCTCATATATGTTATATTATGAGCATTATCTCATGCCTTTAAAATTGTTAGTAACTTACTATGATTTCCATGACTGAACAGCATTTCAACATATGAACATACCACAATTTTCATTAACATTCCTGTTCCAGAGGCTTATTTAGAATTTCCCCAAACTTCCGGTATTTAGATCCTATGTAGTGGAAATGACTGTAATTATTTTATTAAGATGAATTTCTACAATTGGACTTATGATCTCTTAAGGATTCACAGCAGATATATGCATGTGTTCAAATGTTTTTCAGAATTCTCTTTAAAACTATGAGAGAAGTTTAATGTTTTCATACACTCGTTAGATTGTGGCTCATAGTCTTTATCCGTACGCCGGTAACCTGCCTATTTTCTCTCAGGAGGTCGTATTACATTTCTATTTATCATTTTCAGAGATCTGCATTTTGGGGGTGTTCTTAGGGAATCTTTTCCAGAAAGTTCTGCTTGTGCAGCTTGCATCAGAACAGCCCCATCTGAAGAGGCCTTTTGAGGACTCTGTTGATTAGTGCCACAAAAAGCCAGGTTTACGCCCGGGAATTACGCGCCCCCACCTCCGTGGCGTTGAGAGAGACTCACAAGCCTGCGGGAGACACAGCGCATCTTCGGTGGAGCTGCACACCTCAGCCAGCTTGGTCTTCATGGAGCTGTGCACACCTCAGCCAGCTTGGTCTTCATGGAGCTGCGCACACCTCAGCCAGCTTGGTCTTCATGGAGCTGCGCACACCTCAGCCAGCTTGGTCTTCATGGAGATGCGCACACCTCAGCCAGCTTGGTCTGCATGGAGCTGCACACACCTCAGCCAGCTTGGTCTGCATGGAGCTGCACACACCTCAGCCAGCTTGGTCTGCATGGAGCTGCGCACACCTCAGCCAGCTTGGTCTTCATGGAGCTGCGCACACCTCAGCCAGCTTGGTCTTCATGGAGATGCGCACACCTCAGCCAGCTTGGTCTGCATGGAGCTGCACACACCTCAGCCAGCTTGGTCTTCATGGAGATGCGCACACCTCAGCCAGCTTGGTCTGCATGGAGCTGCACACCTCAGCCAGCTTGGTCTGCATGGAGCTGCGCACACCTCAGCCAGCTTGGTCTGCATGGAGCTGCACACACCTCAGCCAGCTTGGTCTTCATGGAGCTGCACACAGCTCAGCCAGCTTGGTCTTCATGGAGCTGCACACAGCTCAGCCAGCTTGGTCTTCATGGAGCTGCACACAGCTCAGCCAGCTTGGTCTTCATGGAGCTGCACACAGCTCAGCCAGCTTGGTCTTCATGGAGCTGCACACAGCTCAGCCAGCTTGGTCTTCATGGAGCTGCACACACCTCAGCCAGCTTGGTCTGCATGGCGATGCGCACAGCTCAGCCAGCTTGGTCTGCATGGAGCTGCACACACCTCAGCCAGCTTGGTCTGCATGGAGATGCGCACACCTCAGCCAGCTTGGTCTGCATGGAGCTGCACACACCTCAGCCAGCTTGGTCTGCATGGCGATGCGCATTCTCCACTTCCCCACGCTGTCCACGGAGTCTGCCCCTCAGGTCCCTGTCACGGCCGTCTCTTTGATTTTGTTTTTCTCCAAAGCATCCTTTCTTGAAAGCACAGTGGACCATACCTTGATCTTCTCTTCCCGCTCTGGTTAGATGATGTACAGCCACAGAAAAGGCTGGGTGTGTGGAAGCTGCTAGACTGTCTGAGTGTGGGTCTGTGCTCAGGACGGGCCCACCTGTACCAGTGCCAGGATCGTGATCCCGGATGGGCTGTACCGCCAGCCGGCACGGGCACAAAGGCTGTGGGCTCGCCACACTTCTGTTTAGGTTGCCAGCAAGGAACCGACATAACCTCTCCTGGCAGTTACTTTTATTTTAGTTCCTTCGGAGATACTTTAGGCTCTGAGTACTTTTTAATTTTTCCCAAGGCCCAGGAGAATTCCTCTTTCCGCCCTGCCAGCACCATGTTCTGATCAAGGTAGGTTTCCTTTCAACTTCAAAACCCAACGTGGTGTTTTGCTAAGGAGCACTTAATGGAGAATGCCTTAGAGATGTCAGACAGCTTAGACATGGTCCGCCTCTCCAGGAGCTGGTAATTTTGAATGATTTCAGAAACAATTAGGACCTGTGCGTTCGCATGGTCGTGGAAGTCCGTGCGTTTCTGCCTCTGGCTGTGGCTTCTCTGGCCGGCCCCTCGGCGTGGCCTGGCGGGGGCCTGCTGCCGGCCGCGGGTCAGGCGATGGGCACATGCACCACTTAAGCAAGGCTCAGCTTCCTAAACAAGTATTTAATCTCCTCATTCAAGATAGATGAAACTAAAAATCAATGCGCTTCGGTGGCGGGCGCTTTTTAGGGGAAGTAACAGACACACATCGGCTAACATTGGCAGCTTCACTTGGGGTTCACTGCCGCACAGAGGAGAAAACACCAAGCCAGAAACAAGCTCTCTGGCTAAGGTTATGACTGGACAATGAGCTCAGGATAAGCAGGCCTCATAAATATATAACATGAGAGACAAATTGTGCCAGTTCATATTTGCTCACATCAAATGGAGAGGGTGAACTCTTACTATAAAAGCTCAAGATGAAAGAAAGTGTTATTCTGCTTGGACACATGACCTATCGAGCCTCTATCCCTTGATACGCCGATATCATGGGCTATTGAGGCTGCAAGGCGCTGTTTGGGGATATAAAAAAAAGTCAGACTTCATTTGAGCAGGCAACAGAGGGCAAGTAGTGATACATTTCAGGTAAACAACAGACAACCGTGTATCGGTGATTCGGCCAAGCGTCCCCGGACCTGAAATGAGCCGTTCACACAGTGTAGAAAACGCAAGAGCATCTCTAAGACCATCTCAGGGCATTCGTTTTGCGGCTCACGTCCCAAGCTCTGTGTTGTGAGCAGCCTGGCTTTAAACAGTGCGCAAAATACAGCGGACACCCAAGATGGATCTTAAGCACCGCAGAACCCAAAATCATGTCACTCTTCAAAATCCACTGCCTAACAAGCGTGGTAACTGCGAGCTCGCCTCAGAGGAATGGGTGGCGGACCACGGCGGTCACCAAGGAAGCCGGTGAGCCGGGGACTCAGGGAGCGGCCCGAGCTCGGAATCACGGCCACGTCTTCGCGTCACGAATCCTCACGTACACATGTCTCCAGACACATCACTCAGGCTTTTGCAGCTCTCACCGAATGGAAAGGAAACCACAAGATGCAAAACTCTATTAAACCTCCACTGTGACGGAAGGGACCTGCGGTTAACGCTAGCTCACAGAGGGCGGCCGGGCAGCGTGGGCCCGGGGTGGGGCGTGGGGCAGGGTGGGGGGGCATGGGGCGGGGCGTGGGGGGCGTGGGGAGGGCACCCGGCCAGAGGCCCTTCCCTGGACCCCGGAGGCCCCGCCGGCACCACAGGTGGTGGAAGCGTTAACTGACTTTTTCAGTGGGCACTTTGAGAAGTCAGAAAGAAAGAATCCAAGCTACAAGAGACAGAGGTAGGAGCGCAAACCAATCACAAGAGAAACGAAACAGAATTAGGAGGAAGGAAGCTGCAACTCCACCCGACCACAGGGCAGACTCGCGTGACTAGACACAGCAGCCCAGGCTTTCCCCCAGACCCTCACGCGCGGCCCTCCCAAAGCTAGTCCTGGTGATCCGTCTGGACTTATCTGCAGTCACTTATGGCTTTTCCCCTGTGGGTGGGTATTTCTCGATGTTCACAGTGTCATCGTCATGCACGGCGACTTAATCCGTTAGTTTCTGTTGTTGTCCTTACAAAATTCCAGCGTCACTTCTTTGGCCAGGAGGGCCGCAGTGAGCGGCTCAGAAACAGCTCGACACATCCCGATTAGACCACACAGGAGAGCATGGCCCAAGCTCTCTTCATGAGCTTGAGCGAGCTCACGTGAGTTCCTGTTCCCATGAACACTTTCTGAGGGGCTCCGGACAAGGAAGAGTGGATGAAGATGGTCAGTTTTGCTGGGGACACAGCCTCCCAAGTCATTATGAGTAGCTAACAGCGTAGCGGGCCACATTTCCATCTCGGTGGGCAGGGGCCATACCTAGATGTTGACCTAGCATGAGTGCGTGAGG
Source organism: Dipodomys spectabilis (assembly GCF_019054845.1). Lineage (NCBI taxonomy): Eukaryota > Metazoa > Chordata > Mammalia > Rodentia > Heteromyidae > Dipodomys > Dipodomys spectabilis. Next base: position 1,985,455 of record NW_024870785.1, on the reverse strand, counting down.
GAGGTTTTTGTTTATTTATATACATGTTTTGTTTTGTATCTCAAAATTAAGGAAACAGAGTGGAGGTCTGGCTCAATGCAGAAATCTCAGCATGAAGAATGAGCTCTATGTGGTGTTGAGCAGCAGTGGACCAAATGTTTACACCAAGAAGTCAAATGTTTCCTGCATTATCTTTATTTTGTGGGTTCTAAGGAAAGTGGAAAGTGGTCTTCTTGTGAAAAAGCAAACCTCTGCTTTTCTCAATCTTTATGGACTCTGTCTGGAAGACAATGTTTAGAAGAGAGTTTTGACTCCTAGATTGATGTCTTCTGTTTGTTTTTACTAAGTTTATGTGGTGTTATGCTATTTAAAAGATGGTTGTGCTTACTACCGACTGTTCTTATTTTATGTATTTTAAGCTATTCAATGGTATGGATTTTATTTGGGGAAGGTACCCTCTGGCCAAAGGCAAATGTATGGGGTACATATTATGAGGAGGACAGGCTTTTAGGCATTAAAGGAAGATATTGGAGGTGTGACCAATGGTCGGTGTTCTCTGCACCAACGTCACGATTCGCTCTCATCTCGTTCAAGTGCTATCCGGTAGCAGATGCCACAGGTTTATGCCATTTCCTTAGGTATGCAGGCGTAAGAAAAGCCATCACCATAAAAAATCAGGACAATGATTGTGTTTGAGAAAAGAAGGGGTGGACTTCAGGGAAGGAGATGAGGAAACACGGTCGGACACAGGAAGCATATGAATTCTGAATATAGCACACATTGTTTGGTTGATGACAAGTCAGTAAACTGTCCCTCTTTGCTTGGTATGGCCTTGTAAGTGTGTGACAGTTTTCCATGAAAAGTTTAAAAAACTAGAACAAATGTGAACTTCAGAGCAGATTCGGTGGGACGTGATCTTTAAACTGGAACACAATAGGACAGAACACAGCATTTTCTCACAGCTCTGCTCCTAACCAAAAGTTGCCTTGGGGCCCTACCATCTAGCCACAAAACCAATGCCTTCGGGAAGCAATCTGATGACCAGACCTCCTAGACAAAAATAAGGAAGTTATCCGTGGAAACATGACTTGTGTGCATATTTGATTGTAAAGTACCTCTACAGGACTCCATGGTGCTGAGCGTACTGCATGGGGTCACCGGTTAGACACTGACTTTTGTGCAGAGACCTGAGCTCTGATTGGGATTCAATGTTGTTCTCATACGTAAGTCCATGTTCTGCTGTGCAAATGTGTCATTAGGTCGTTTTGCACCTTAAACTATTCCTGTTGGCAGGTAAGTTCTTTCCTTCTCTCTGAGAGCTGCCTCACAGGCAGAGAGCCAGTCAAAATTGATCTGAACGCTAGATTTACGAATCCGAAGGAGCGGGTGGACACTCGGGGTGTTGTCCCTGTCCCCGCTGACGGGGGTGTGGCCCGCTGACGGCTCAGGCCCGTGCCACACATCCCCACCGCTACATGTGCGCTGAGCCTGCGGGTGAAGGGCAGAGCACCGGAGACGCCGCCGGCTCTGGGCCGACCTTCCCATCTGCTTGAAGAGCATTTGTTAAAACGACGAAGGACCAGGTCTGTCCTGGTGAGAATCTTCCCCCAGCCCCGAGAGAGGTGCTGTTGCGTGCACAAGGCCTGATAGCTCCCTAATACATCTAACTGCACAGGGACTGGCTCCGCAGACTCCGAGCCAGGCCTGCTCTGAAAACAGGAGGAATGACAAAATCCCCACTCTGTGTTTCCACGGCGGCGAAGCGCGGGCTGCCACACAGTGGGTCTCAGACTGGCCATGAGACCGTGGCCACCTCTGCAGCCCACAGTGCTCTCTGACACGCCGGGGCACCGGGTGGTAACACACACACACACAAAGCTCCTCTGCCTGGCTTCCACGGATGCACGGAGAGACCCATTTGGGGGACATTCGTATGCTTTCTCTACAGAGCTCCACGACACGCGTGCACCGGAAGAGCCCGTGACGCGCCGTCCCTCCCCGGCTGTGGAGAAGCTCGGCGTCTTGTCACTCCGGCCGGCTCGGCACAGGTCCCAGCGTGGGCATTGGCAGTGAGCAGGACAGGGAGCGGCTGCCGACACCGCCCCGGGTGGCCCTGAGCCCCTGCTGTGCACAAGGGGCATTTTGTCTAGATCATTCTGTACTGCGGGGGTGTTGATGAACCTGAAAAAGGCGGAAACGAGGAGAGATGAGCGAACACAGGCAAGGGTAGGAATAGTTTCAGAGCCTGAGTTTGAACAGCTCCGCACGCTGACTCTTAATAGTGACGGCCCCGCGGGCACGCCCCACGCCGGCCTCCCTCCCAGCCCACGCCGGCCTCACCTGGGAACAGAAAGACGCATCATCTGATTCTGACGGGAGGGTCTGAGCGGAGGCCCACGTATAGAAAACAGAAGGCACTTGGTTGCTCTGTAAGGATTTTATTACTCAGATTAAACCACCACTTCAGGCACATGAATGGCAATCGACTGAAAATATTTCCTCATGTTTTTTAAAACTACAAATTGTGTTCATATTAAATATTTATACGTATCTATCAGGCTTCATGTATTTCTTAATCTTTTATAGCAGAAACAACCAGCATTTCCCCCTTCTTATATTTTGGTCTTCGATTTTTATTATACAAAAGCCCTTCTGAAGGGAATCACAGGCAATTCAGGGCTACGTCTGCATCTGTTGTCAATTCCCGGGGCTGTAATGCCATCTTAGTCCTCCTAACCATTGACATTCTCCTTCATTCTTTCATAGTTTGAACAGCAAGCCTCACAGATGCAGGAATACAGCAGGATCCCCCACCCACCTTGCTCTACTTGTGGGTGCCCGGGGCTTACTCGGAGCAGCAGGTGGGGTGCCCGGGGCTGATGGCGTGGGCACGGACCGTGGGCAGCGTGTTCCGTTGCTGCAGGACAGCGAACAGATGGGGAAAAGGTCAAAGTGTTTCCTTACTACAACGGGATCGTAGCCCAGTGAATTCTCACTTCTAAACCTGGTTCGACATTCACCAAGAAACCCAACCATGAGGATTCCCGGGGAAGCAGAGCTGCCGGGGGTTGGGGGGGAGATCTGGGCAGGATAGTGTGAGGATGGGGCTCCGGGTGGCAGACCTGGCCATTTCTGGGTGAGGCAGGGGCCAGGAGCAATTCAATTCAGTTCCTGGCCTCTGTGACTGTGTCACAGGAATTTCCCAAAGATTCATGTGCCCTTGGATAAGCAGCAATCGAATTGAGGGAGAGAGAGAGAGAGAGAGGTCCACACGCAGTCCAGCCTCTCTGGCCGACATCCGGTCTCTACTTTGTTTTCAGGCTCCCTCGATGTGGTCCAGTGTCCTCCTGCTATCTGACAACGCTGAAAGGAAAGCTTCATAAAGCGTTGCGGCCTTGTGCCCTATGCTGTTCGGAGCGGGGAGTATTTCGAAGGCGCAGAGCATTCTGCTTTCGGCCCTCCATCTTTCTCAGGGTAGTGTAATAAAATAGCTCTAATAATAGGGAAAGGAAATGGGGAAGAAATGGTGTGACCAGATGACTGATGGAGAGACACGTCTTGCTGGTGCTCATGTCCATTTATCTGCACTGTGTAATGCACTTTTCTTGTTTTACTGGGTAATTAAACCTTCAACACCCCCAGGTTTGTGAGGAATCTGAATCCCATTACCGTGGATGCCCCAGTCGGCTTTCCTGGTCTGATTATCAGGAGTTGGCCTCCTCGCAAGGGGAAGGGAATGCTTTTGATGAGGCTCGGTTAAGCACTGTCACATGCCTGCCAGGGTCGCTGAACTTCTAGGTTAACGTCTACAGCTGTTTCTCCCCCTCCCAGCCTACATTTCTTTCTTTTTTTCTGAGCTCATTGCCTTGTCTGCCCCTTACTAGTACAGGATCATTTTTCAGAGGTAGAGCTATTCTTTTCTTTCAAGATTACATATATTTTTTTTTTTTTGAAAAGGGGAGAAAGAGGAATTGACATCAAAGCCTGCACGGGACGGACGCCAGGTTTTCTGCATGTGTCTCCCCTGGAGTAACAGCAGTCTGATGCGAAGCCCAGAGATGAATTACGCGAGTCACACATCCTGCCCTGAGCTCTGGATGGGGACCCAGCCCCGTGGCTCGCATCTCTAATCCGCAGAGCACAGCAGGGCACGTCGTGTGCACTTACGTGCACGTTGGATCTGGGGGGAGCGTCCCTCATTGTTTCGATGCTTGGCGTGTGGTCATTTGTTTACGTTTTTCTAAAATTATGAGTAACAGAATTCAGCTTTACTTCTGCTTCCTGGAAAACCGTCTACATTGTCTGCATCCTATCTAGAAAGTGGTGAGGCATTTCACCATATGGCTGTTTGGGGGCAAGAACTTCGTGTGAGTGTGTGCTCCTACAAACTTTGTGTGAGTGTGTGCTCCTACAAACTTTGTGTGAGTGTGTGCTCCTACAAACTTTGTGTGAGTGTGAGCAACACGAAAGACTGAAAACAATTGTTGCCTTTCTAAAGAAAAAAAAATCAAAAGAAAGAGCCTATTTTAAAACCTCAGCAACTAACATAATGGCTGCACAAGTTGTGTCCTGAAGTAAGTTTGTGGACCATACTACGCTACCCAACTTTTCAAATGTATTTGGCTCAGACAAGCTTAGAATTTTTGAGTAAAGGAAATATCATTTGCCATCTCGTGGGACTTTAGAGCTCTACTGCCCTTTATATTGGTGCTTGATCATTTTATAATCAATACAATGACTGAATCAGGAGTAAAAACCGTATTCCTTAGACATTACACTAAAAAAAAATATTGTAAGGTCAATATTGAACCATTAAGAAAATACAGGATTGTTCTATTTACTTCCAGTGCTAATGCTTGAGCTCAAGGCCTGGTGCTTGTTAGGCAGCTACTCTACCCGGGGAGCCCTCACACACTTCTGCTTTGTTTTGTTTGGTGCAGGCTTTATGTTTTAATAGAAAAACACCTTTTGGGTCTTTGGGGATCCGGGCTGCGCCTCTGAGCCCCAAGGCTCTCCTCTGTAATACGTTGCGTTAGGCGCCAACAGTCTGTGACTGTGTGAACATGCATCTCTACTCATCTGCTCTGAAGGCCTTATTGCCTCAGCTCACACGACCGTCACATTTCTGAGTCTCATTTCTGTCTGTTTAAACCTGGTGCCTCCATTTGCATATTCTAACCCCCAGATTCACCCCCCACCCTGCCTCATTGCCGCTCTTGCCCCCAAAGAGAGTAGTTCTCTTCAGGAACACTAGGAGCTCAGAAACCAGATGTGGTTTGTGTAGGTGCTCATTATGAATTTGCAGCGAATTATAATTACAGAGACAGCCAAACCCAAAGCCACACTCAAGAGGTGAGTCGTGAGGGCAGAGGTTTAAGCGATTCTGAAAAGACTTCTTCAAAAGTAGATAACATCTTCATTTTCTCTCAACTTGAAGGAAGGGCGGTAACCGTGGGGGAGAGCCCTTCCCCCTCCCCCTCACAGTGCCCGTCCTGTGGGAGAGGCTGGGCCTGGAGCACAGTTCCAGCACGCGCCCCTGGAATCAAGGCAGAGCTGGGATTCCACCCGGCTGCCTGCCACAAATCCATCCCTAGAGAACCTAAGCTCTCCCGGCCTCTTTCCCTTGGGCTGTGAGTGGGAACATCGATGGCCACCGAGCTGGAGGACTGTAGACGTGTACATAATTTTCTCCCACTAATAACGATGGTGATAGGGAAGAGATGGACACACTGGCTGCACTGGGTCCTTCGATGGTGGGGTCGGCGGGAGTTTGGGGATATGAAGGGCTTTCTGTGCCTTGGGGAAGCTCAAACCACGACAGGTGGAAAGATGCACGAAGTGCCAAGGACAGGTGAACTGTGACATCGCCCCCGCCGGGCGGAGGCCGCTCCTCCGCAGAAGCAGGGCCTCGCCTGAGATCCGGAAGCGGGCCTCGCCTGAGATCGGGAAGCAGAGCTTCACCTGAGATGGGGAAGCGGGGCCTCGCCTGAGGCCTCACCTGAGATCAGGAAGCAGAGCTTCCCTGAGCTCGGGAAGCAGAGCTTCGCCTGAGCTCAGGAAGCGGGGCCTTGCCTGAGCTCGGGAAGCGGGGCCTCGCCTGAGATCGGGAAGCAGAGCTTCGCCTGAGCTCGGGAAGCGGGGCCTCGCCTGAGCTCGGGAAGCCAGGACGGCAGTTGGAGCTGAAACTCCTGTTTTAGTGCAGAAACTTTATTCTTTTCCTGATATCGCAAGTGCCCCGTGTGTTCAGCCATGGGTGGTAAGGTGCTGAGTCCTTTCTCTCTCTTCCGGAAGCAGCTCGTGAGCACGTGCTGCTGGCTTTTCCAGTCCCTGCACCCCAGAGGTGCAGCGGACACGGGGAGCGGGGGCACACAGCGGACGTGGGAAGCCACCGGCGGTTTACATCCTGTCCTGAAGAGGCAGCCATCTGGGGAGGGCATCTGAAGACCCTCAATGTCTCAAGACTGTTGCTTGAGAACTCTGGGGCACGGATGCTCTTTTACCCTTCAGCAGCAGAGAAGGAAATAGGGCTGTGGGAAGGAAACAGAGCTGTGGGAAGGAAACGAGCCGCCTTTGGACATCCGGAGTGGAAAACCTGACGGAAAGCAAGGGCAACCGTAACGAGTGGAAGAAGAGCACATGGATGGGCCCGGACTTCTGTGCCTGCAGGCTGGCGAGTCCCCTCAAAGGCTGGCTCTTGCTCGCCACTCCCTTCCCGTGTGTGCGCGAAACTTCCTCATCCACAGGAAGGAATCGGCTGGGGGCGAGGCCTGCCCCTCGGTTACCTGACCTCCAACGCGTTTCCTCTGCGGGTCAGTACGCGTGTGTTTCTGAAACCCTTGCGCGTTTGTGAAAACTGAGCTAAGATGCCCCGTCGGCCCGCAGCGCACCCCGACTCTGCTCCGGCGCGCAATGCCGCTCCCGGCCGGCACGCCGGCAGCTTCTCCCGACCTGACACCGCGGGTGCTGTCCCCGCTGTGTGGCGGTTCCGAAGCCTCGCCGGGCGTGGTGGGGGTGTCCTGGGAACCCCCTTCTTTTTTCGGGTCCAACTGAAGGTACGCATGATGACCTGTGACTGACCCCTGGAGGCGCCGTGAAAGACGGGACTCGAGGTGAATCCCACCCTCCGTTTATTGCTCGAAGCACTGTGTGAGCTCTGCAGCTGAGCGGCTTTAACGAGGCGCCACGGATTTTAGCGGGTGATTTACAGCCGATGCCCACGAGCGCCGTGGGGGGGCCGGCCGGCCGCGTCTTCGGGGGTTAACACGACCTTTCCCTTTAACACGGCACTGAAGATAATGCCACGTCCGTCCTCGCGGTCTCTTTCATTTTTACGGAAAGGCTCGTGACAGACCCGCCGAGCCCAAGAGCCACTACCTCATTTACGTCTCTGTCATCCATCCGCTCAGGCAGGTCATTACGAAAGCGCACAAGCCGGGCTCGGTTATCAGTGCTCCCCAGGCAGCACGGGCCCCCGGGAGGAGAGGTCGTGTGTGTGTGTGTGTGTGTGCGTGTGTGTGTGCGTGTGTGTGTGCGTGTGTGTGTGCACGGGGGGCGGTAGAGCAGGGGGGCTGGTCAGCGCCGTCCCTCACCTCTACACCGTGATCTCAGCTCACGCATTTCCTGCCTCTCGCGGCACAGGCAGCGAGGCAGAGGTCGCTGGAAGGCAGCACGCGTCTCCTCCTGCACGGACCGTCCCAGGCGCAGCGTCCCGCGGCTGTCTACGACTCTCTGGCGCTGGTGAAATGGGTGTGAAGGGCTATCAGCTGTGCAGGCGCCGCAGGATGCAGAAGATGGACGAGTGGCGGACCCGTGTGCTTCTGGTCAGAAGTTTTGCCTTTGAACAACGGAGGCTCGAGTGCGTCGTGCTGACAGAGCCCCACCCCGCGGGGTCCCCCCCGCATCCGCCCCAAGCCCCTATGGGAGGAGCTTCGTCTCCTGGTAGCCATCAGGACCTCCGCTGGGAGGAAGCTCCGTCCTCTGCCTTCTGTCTCCCTTGGAATGGGACAGTACAGATGATCACGGAAGAAATCCAGCCACTCGACGGCTGTCCGAGTCCATTGTCTGCCCCTGGCCTCTGCTCCCAACTGGCTTCTTGAAGCTCCTCCAAGCTTTTCCTCACGGGGCCTTTGCCTATGACCATAAAGCTCCTTCTCTTCATTGACAGCATCAGCTTGTCCTAAGCATGGATGGTTTTCAGAGATCCTTTCCTCCATTTTCAAACCGTCTCCTACTTTTGCAGAACCTTGTGTGTAGTTTCAATCAACATCACAACTAGGATTATTAAAGTTCCTCAATTCTTCGTTTAATGCCCATCTCTCCCAGATGACCATTCATTCCAGGGCGAGAAGCCTGCCTGTCTTGTCCGTTGCCTGTACCATCACAGTTCCTGAGCAGTATTTTCGAGTGTGTCAATTATGAATGAGTGAAGATTCAACCTAAGACCAGACCCTTAGTTCAGGACTAGATGCCATGCAGCACAGAGTCAGCGCCGACCCAGAAGAAACTCAGAGCACCAAAGTAGGAGGAACAGCGGTGTGTGTGAAAATCCTTCCCTAAGGAGACCCAGAGACACGGGCGATGAGCTTGGCTTTCTTGGCGTTTGACAGACGCCAGGCGCCTCACGTCCCGTGGCTGGCAGAGAGCTCAGAGCTGCCAACGGTGCTGTGCATCCACTCACAGCAGCGGGGCACACCACCGCTGTTCTTAACACCTAACTCGTCTTCTCTTATAGGGGTAGGAACAAATGTGGAAAAGTCCCCCCAAGCTACTGATGAAGAGTGGTTCCCAGCGCAGGTTTTAGGGTTAATCCTGTGCTGTGGAGACTACAGGAGCCTGGATTTTCTGATACAAACGTGAGGCTGCAAACCTCGCGTTGTGCCTGTTGCATTTTTGGGATTTTTATTTGGTTGTATGATTTGGCATTTCATTTTACACTCGGTCACTACGTGGACTGCGGCAAACACCCGTACCGCGGATCTCCACGCACTTTCCCGAGGTGATACTTTCCGTTCCAAGTTTTATGACACCTGCCCCCTGACCCAATTCAAAGAAAAGGATCTTCTGCCCTCAAAACCGACACTCTTCAAAAATGTGCATTTAAACACGAAAACATGGAGCGTGCGGGTTACCAGGTCCCGAGGCAGCTGTGCGGCAGAGAATGTGAGCACACTTTATGGCAGTTTTTAGTATCTGTTCCAGCTGCAAATGTGCAATATAATCTGAAGATTACACAGAGCAGCATTCATTTAAAATGTGTAAACTTTATTGACAAGAAGACAGCTTCAAAAGAAAATAGCAGAGCCTCGTGTCTCAGTTCCGTCTGGAGGAACTTTCTGGTAAGCCATGACAGAACGGAGCATGGTAACCGTGTGACACTTTGGATTGCAATGCGGGCCAGCCATCCGGGCAGCTCTACAGCTGGACGGGAATGCCATTTTGTCTAACTAGAACACAGGGACGGATGCTCACGCCTTCTTCTCTATGATATAGAAACGCACGGCCGCACGCACTTGATACACAGCCTTGACCGCGTCCACACACCCGGGTGTTCCAACTACAAGGAGACCAAATAACGCGGCTACTTGAGGACACGCCATCCGGAGGGGGGGCGAAGGTACGCCCCCCGCCCATCGGCCTGGAGTGTGCTCTCATTGTGGGATTTGCCTTCTATTCGTCCCTGAGGTCTTCCCAGCCACCGTGCACGATGGAGAGAATCACGATGCTTTAGGGGATCAGCATCGTGAAGGACAGCGGTAGAGTCTTTTGCTCTTTGTGACCTAGAGGGGCTTTGAACTCGGGGCCGCCCTGCCCAGGCTGCTTTAGTCACCCGTCACATCATTGATATCCGTTGGCCAATATCACAAAAGCTGTTGCAATATTTCTGAGACTTGCACAGAATTCTGAACTCGGTAAAGCCTGTGAATTCCTGGGAAAACATTGACCTATCTAAACACATGCAAAAAAAAAAAAATGAGTTGCTTCTATACAGTTGTTTTCTGGGATCAGATAATTATCTAAATAGGTAATAGAATCACCCCTTGAGAGCATGCGATTGGAAATGTTGATTGCAGGCATGGAAGAAAGAAAGTGTCAAAGATGACGGAAGCCTTCCTCTTCCTCTTCCTCTGAGCAATACTGCAGCCCCCCCCCCACAATCCCCCCCCAGCTCCTTCCATTGCCTTCTCTCAGTCCGGCCTCTGTCGCAGCCCAGCCGCTACCCCTTGCTGGGTCTGCCAGGCGGGGCGCCTCCCGGGGGCTTGCAGCTCACTCCTCACGGGCACCCAGCGTTTCCTCTGGAGTTGTGAATGCCGGGCAAGGCCGTGCCTAGCTCTGCTGGCCGGTCCACTCCCGGCACGGACTGGCGAGTGCACGCTACTGAGCATGCGTGTTGGAGCCGGGCACGGCAGCTCTCAGCAGACTCTCCTTGGACCCACACGCTCCGTGACCCCCGGCGCTGGAGGTCTGGCCGCTGAACCCCGTTCCTTGGGCTGCGTTCTGGTGGTGGCAGGAGGGGCCCTGGCAGGCAGCTCAGCCGGGCTGCCCATCCTCAGGCCGGCTTTCTATGTAAGCGTCTGACATGCAGAGTTTAGAAATTCCAATTCATTGTCAATCCTCTGCTCTGAAGAGGTAGAAGATGTTTCCGGAAGAAGCCTTGTTTTTGGAGAGGAGTCTCTGGTCCCTAATTTATCAATTGATGATAACGGGTGGCTCTATTTGAAGTGCTCTGTGTATTGATAAAACGATCTCATCCACACAGGAGAAAGTGCGGGGGGAATACAGAAAGACTCTCTACGGAGCTGAGCGTCTGCCGAGTCACCTGTGAACCACCGGCATGCCCCGGAGGAGAAGGCGCTAGGACGGTAGAGGTCATTTTAACCATGTTCCTGTTACATCATTAGTTCTCTAAGATGGAAGAGAAGCCCCCTCCATATTTTGATGATTATGGAGATTAGCTAAGAATCTATCTATCCATCTATCATCATATTTCACGTTAACGCCAGGTAAGGGACTGGAGACCTTACCATCGTCAATGAAAACCAATCGTTTCTTTAAAGTATGCCCACATTATCCATGATCGGTACTTCTGTCTGAAGAGCACACGGTCTGACATAGTGTTAGGATGCTCGCTCCTCCCCCCCTCCTCCCCCTCCTCCCTCCTCCTCCCCCTCCCCCTCCTCTCCGCTCCTCCCCCCTCCTCCAGCTCCTCCCCCTCCCCGCTCCTCCCCCTCCTCCCTCCTCCTCCCTCTTCCCCCCACCTCCCCTCCTCCCCCCTCCTCCCCCCTCCTCCCCCCTCCTCCCCGCTCCTCCCCCTCCTCCTCCTCCCCACTCCTCTCCGCTCCTCCCCCTCCCCGCTCCTCCCCGCTCCTCCCCCTCCCCCTCCTCCCCGCTCCTCCCCCTCCCCGCTCCTCCCCGCTCCTCCCCCTCCCTGCTCCTCCCCCTCCTCCCTCCTCCTCCCTCTTCCCCTCACCTCCCCTCCTCCCCCCTCCTCCCCGCTCCTCCCCCTCCCCGCTCCTCCCCGCTCCTCCCCCTCCCCCTCCTCCCCACTCCACCCCTCCCCCTCCTCCCCGCTCCTCCCCGCTCCGCCCCTCCTCTCCCAGCCCATGTCCCCCTTCTCCACAAGTGCTTTAATGACTATGCCTCCCACACTGGCACCAACGCGTCCAAAACAAAGACGGCAAATGGCTGGAAATGGGAGTGGAGAGAGGGGGGAAACAAAAACGAAGTTGCTTTAAAATAATGACATGATCACTGAGATCCTCTCCACAGGCCATGGGCTCCCTGCCCGCTCCCCCCGCCCCAGCCCCCAGCCCCCAGCCCCTCCCCCGCCCCAGCTCCCGCCTCCTGCCCCCAGCCTCCAGCCCCCAGCCTCCCGCCCCCAGCCTCCAGCCTCCCACCCCCAGCCTCCAGCCTCCAGCACCCAGCCTCCAGCCTCCAGCCCTCCACCCGCACGTTTCTGGGGATGAAGGGAAAGGCACACGCTGAACACACACCACTGTCGAGTGGCGTGGAGGCCTGCCTTCCTTCTGTAACTGATATTGGCACCTTCATGCCATGGTGATAGCATGCAAATCTTTACACAATAATCTAGTTAGGATCCCTACAATAAACAAGTCCCATTTCCACCACTTCTGACGCATCCTTGCAGAGAGCAGAACATAGCAATGCGGCCTTATGTTTCCTATTTTCCAGATCAATCTGTTTTTCTTAATTTTAATTTATAATCAGCACAGTCAAAGCACCCTCATCACATCAGACACGCCAATCCTTTCAGAAGCAAATCTGATTTCACATGGAGGAGTCTGGCCTGCGTTCCGGGGGAGGAGGGCTTCCCACACCTCTCCCCACCAGGTTTTTTTTGGGCCGTACCTAAAACAATTACACAGCTGAGATGCAAACCAGTTTCCCGATTCTTGGTGGACAAAGATCTCTCCATTCACCCAAATAATCCACTACCTAGTCAGCACTGCAGGGGCCGGCCGAGCGCAGAGTTCCTTGTTTCTCTGTTGGTGGAGAGAAAGAGAAAGGAAGGAGGCTGCTGTTGTGAAGGCCTGCAGAGTGAAGAGGTGGAGCTACCTCGCCCCGCGGCGCCCGGGGAGGGAGGACAAGGCCCCCACAAGGCTTCCCACCTTGCCTGGCATCTCACAGCAGTTCAGTCTAACAGGCCAACTCCCACCCCGCCCCGGCCAGTCTTCGGGGAGACGCGATTCTCCACGAAGGCACTGTGTGGGTATTTTCGGCCTGTGGAGCAGACAGCTGATGAGCGCTCCTCACTAGCTGCAAGCTGTAGCTGTGTCAGGCTTCACTAGGCACACAAGGCTCTGATTGTGTATCATTAAAGACTCATTATCTCTTTTAACTTCTGTTGAGAGCATTCATCCAGAGCTCTAGCTACTATTGAAACAATAGAGGCTCCTACCACAGTCATAATGCTGGGAGTTCCCCCCCCCCCCCACTTCTTCAAACCAGCTTAAAGAGCCTTTAAAGGATGGATTGGCTTTCCTATGCAGAACAAAAAGCTTCCACTCAGGAAAATGGGGGAAGGTTATTTCCGTAAGTAACTTCAATTTTAAAGAGTGGAGAACACTCATCTGAGGGGCCTTCAGTTGCTCAGAGCTGGAGTCACATGCGTATGTCTGCATGCTCAGTTCCTATTGGGGAAACATTACATTTTCTGAAGGAGAGTGGCAGGCCTTACTTATGCTCAGCCTCAAAAAGGAAAAAAAATACTTTAATAAGAACAAAACAGGCTTGGCGTATTGATCTTACCAATTTGTTGGATATTAATATATATTTGGCAGGGAGCTAAACTCTCCATTGGATTCAACAGGGGATTATATGAGCAGTAATTCCTACATTACTGGCTTTGTTTACACTTCCATTATACCTCCACTGCATTATCTGAACAGGTTTCAATCTTACAGCCACTTTAATCTGCACCCGCACTCAGCATATCTGAGTGAGTTTGTTGGCATAAGGGAATTCTGAAGGTTATATTACAGCACATGAATCAACAGAAAATGCAAGGCCCTGGAGACATGGTGAGCCAGTTTTAATTCATTGCAGAAAGTTCTAGATACCAGCATGCGTTTCATGTAATCTGATCTCTTTATTCAGTCTTGAATTTATGAGCAATTCACCAGGAATCAAATGACAACTTTGTTTTTAAGGACAGTAGTCTATGTTGAATACCACCTTAATATATCTCTGACATATTTACATTTAAAGAGTGGAATCTTCGAACATAAATTTCTCATCTGGTGAGAAAGGAAGATGATATTTTTGTTCATTGTAACATTATCTGTCAATACAGCACAGGTCAGCTTGGCGATATCAGTTAGATAAATCCATCAGCATAGCTGCCAAACAGATTAGAAGCCCTTACAACCATAGAACATTCCATTTTCAGGAGGAGGCAAATACCCCAGTGTGCTCAGCTCTCTAAAAATATTTGTACCTGCTTGCTTTCTTTTTTTTTGTCAGTCGTGGGGCTTGAACTCAGGGTCTGGGTGCCGTCCCTGAGCTCTTGCGCTCAAGGTGAGCACTCTATCACTTTGAGCCACAGCTCCACTTACAGTTTTCTGGTGGTTAATTGGAGATCAGAGTCTCACTGATTTCCCTGCCTGGGCTGGCTTTGAACCGCGATCCTCAGATCTCAGCCTCCTGAGTAGCTAGGATGTCAGGCGTGAGCCACTAGTGCCTGGCTAAAAATACATTTTTACAATGAGTACAAAAACATGATCTACATAACAGATGATGTAAGTATGACTATAACTTTTGAAAACTCAGTCTTGTAATAAGGATAGAAATGATTCAAACGGCCACTGTGTTGTGTTAATAGAATCGGGATGGATGGATGGTGTGAGTTCCATGCCAGCTTTCCCCTTCTCGGTAAGTAATTCAAAGCCTGCTAGACTGTGGGGAGACGCAGAGACGCGAGATCTGTGAGAGGTTAGGAGCGCAGCCTTAAGCCGTGTGAGAGTAAAGATACCTCTGTGAGGACCAGGCTTTTGGAAACCTGATGCCGTTCATAAGAGCCTGTGGGGCCCACTCACACGCTTCCCCCTCCTCCCCCGTCCGCCCCCCACCGGTGTCCGCCCCCCACCGGTGTCCACCCCCCCCACCGGTGTCCACCCCCCCCACCGGTGTCCACCCCCCCCACCGGTGTCCACCCCCCCCACCGGTGTCCGCCCCCCCCCCGTCCTCCCCCCACCGGTGTCCGCCCCCCATCCTCCCCCCCCCGTCCTCCACCCACCGGTGTCTGCCCCCCACCGGTGTCCCCCCCCCGTCCTCCACCCACCGGTGTCTGCCCCCCACCAGTGTCCCCCCCCCGTCCTCCACCCACCAGTGTCCGCCCCCCACCGGTGTCCGCCCCCCCCTCCCCGTCCTCCCCCCACCGGTGTCCGCCCCCCACCGGTGTCCCCCCCCGTCCTCCCCCCCCGTCCTCCCCCCTGTCCTCCCTCCCCGTCCTCCACCCACTGGTGTCCCCCCCTCCCCGTCCTCCCCCCCGTCCTCCTCCCCTGTCCTCCCCCCCATCCTCCACCCACTGGTGTCCGCCCCCCACCGGTCTCCACCAGCACACTATCTCTTCTTTCCCGGCAGTCCTTTCTCCCCGTTGTCCTGGGAGTTGGCTTCCAGTGATTAAGATTCTATTCTTTTTAGGAACATCCAGACTATAAATGATTTTGTGGACAAAAAGGCTTCAAAATTTCAAGTACAGAGGAGTCACTTCTAAACCAGATGTTTTAATAATAATTCTAGTGTTCTTGGGGGCTGGCTATGACAGACCTCTCTGGAAAGAAGATCTGTCCATCTGCCTGTCTGTCTACCTATCTGTCCGGTTAGAACGTGTTATCTATTGGTTTGCTACCAGGGATTGGTTCCCAAGACTCCAGGCTGAGGAGTCCGTTACCTGCCTTCTGCAGGGTGAAGGCCCAGGAAGACTTACACTTCCCACGGAGGAAGCTCAAGGTCAGGAGAGGAAGGCTGCTCCTCCTTAGGCCAAGAGCAAGTCCCCCTTTTCTCTGCCTTTTTGTTCTATCCAGGCCCACCGTGGATTGCACCATGCTCATTTGCACTAGGGAGAAAGATCTTTGTCTCCAAATTCAAGTGCCCGACTCTGCTGGTAAAACTTTCCCAGCACGGTGAGAAACATCTTGCCAGCTCTGGGCGACCCTTCTCCAGCACGGACACATCACCTGCCAGACGGAGTCAGGACGGACAGGGATCCACCAGCCTCCCAGGTGTCTTCAATGTTCAAAGCGACCAGATGTCACAGAAAGAACATTTTATAATTGTCAGGAATGCAATCAAACTATGTACACACAACCAGTCGTGCAAATTGGCAGCTCGGAATAAGAGCTCATTGATTTTTCCCAACAGGGCTGACAATGAACTTTTTATCCTGGTAGAAAATGGTAACAAGGTTAAAAGAAAGAAAGAAAGATAAAGAAAACGGCCTGTGCGTTTGTTTGGATGCCTGGTGGCTTTCGCAACAAAATTCGTCCTGTGTCACCTCTCGGGGACGTACAGACGCCCCTAGGATTTGCCGCCCACCGCGAGGACACGGCTACTCTTTGACTCGGATAAGCAAAGAAATGGTTAATTGATCATGCTTGTGAAAGAGCAGACGTTCCGAGTGTTATGAGCGTTGGTGCCCACTAGGCCCTCACACACAACCCGTTGGCATTCTTTCTGTAGCGCATCGGGAACCCAGCCCATGCCTCAGTGGTCCATGCCAGGTGCGCGGGCGCACAGCTACAACTTCCCTGCTCCCGGAGGCCTAACGCTGCAACGTGAACTGCTAGAGAAGTCCAGGTGCGAAGTGTGCCCTCCGCAGGCGCGGGGCTGAGGGCCGAACAGAAACCAGGGCAGGCAACGCCGTGTGCTCACTCACACCGAGACCACGCTCATCCGTCTGAGGCAATGCAAACACGCGACGAAAGCAAAATGGCCAAATCCAATTACATGCATCAGTTCTAGCTTCTTGAGCAATTATCATTCTTTCGTAAACTGCAGTTTTGGCCACTTGTGCATACCAACCCTTAACGGTTGCAATTCTCCAGTTTCCTGGCATTGTGTAATGAGATATTTAGCATACGCCACGGCCGCCGCCAGTGTTTACGTCGCACCACTGAATGATCAGACACGGGAAATCACGGGGGCAGCACGGCCGCGTTCTTCTGCATTGTGTTCTTCCACCTGCTCCTCCTGGGCGGAGGCCGTGGAGGGGACACGTGCGGAACTCAAGGTCCCAGGTAATGGCCGCCACTTTCCAGTCCTTGCCATTATCTCCTCGAGAGTTACAGAGAGCTCCTTCTTAGTCAAATGATCCTGACACAGACAAGGAAACCCTGTTTGCTTCTGCCGCTGGCTTAGACGTGACTAAACTCCCTGGGACTCCGGGAAATGCGGCGTCCGGAGGAAGCCAGGCTGCCTCCCGCCCACATGTCCTGAGCGGCTCTTCACGGTGGGGCGCGTGGCCGCGCGTGGCCGGCGGGCACCCCGGCCCTCTCCTCCTCACCCCCCCACCCCTCCTACCTCACCCACGCAAGGGAGAAGCACAGCTCCGCAGAACTGCTTCAAGCCTGCCCTGGCTCTTGGTCACGAGATCTTTCTATCATGTTCTGACTGTCTACTCTTAGGTTTCCACCTTTTCAAGTAGATACGGCAGAGTCCCCGCAGGGCTCTGGGTGCCGGCAGCTTCCTCTTTTATTATTTGGCAGCTCCACTCCGACTGTGCTTAGGCTCTGGAAGGAGAATGCGCCTGACACACGCCTTTGTTTCCCAGCATCCACCTGTCTGACTCCCTTGTTCAGATCTGCTTGCGTGTTGTGTGGAGGCTGCGGTTTGTGCGGGATCACCCCCTGGAGACTGGCCTGCGGCCCGCCCACCCTCTCACGCGCGTCTGTCTGTCCTTTACCGCTCGAGGCCTATCTCTCCCAACTTACAACACTCATTTAGGGGGTCGGGGTTGAGTTCAATTCCATTTAGTCCATTTCGGTCTGGATATCGACCACCTTTCATCCCAGATGAAATGTACCTCCTCCCCTTCCTTAGATAGTGACATCACCGTCCATTCCTTACCTACCATACCGTTACCTGCCCTCGCTGGCCCCAGTGGGCACCCAGCACGGCTGTCCACCACCTCTGTCCACCACCACTGTCCACCATGGCTGTCCACCACTGCTAACCACCACTGTCCACCACCACTGTCCACCATCGCTGTCCACCGCCTCTGTCCACCATTGCTGTCCACCATCTCTGTCGACCATCGCTGTCCACCACCTCTGCCTACCACCTCTGTCTACCACCAGTGTCCACCACGGCTGTCCACCACTGATAACCACCACCACTGTCCACCACCACTGTCTACCACTGCTGTCTACCACCGCTGTCCACCACCACTGCCCACCATCGCTGACCACCATCACCGACTACCATCGCTGTCCACCATCGCTGACCACCACCACATCTGTGTGAAGCAACACTGGGGGAGATGTCTGCAGAAGGTGGAATGAAGGGAGGGTCCCGTGTCCCTCCGATGGCCACCTGGCTGTGCAGGTGGGCAGGTGAGCTAGCTGCTCATTTGGCCTGCATCTCCCTAGCTTGTGACAAATGACAAATAAGAGAGGGCAGAGCAGAGCCACGGAAGGGCAGTCACCCGTGCACGCGCGTGTGCGATCCTGTGCAGTACCTCCATCATCCCACACGCAACACAGACTCCAGGGACTCGGAAAGAGGGCAAGAGGCTTCGGAAGAAGCAGGCGGAGCCGCTGGCCACAGAGAGTTAGCGCCACAACTAGAGGGCGGGCAACCAGGGGGGAACCTGCAGGGTGCATGGCAGTTCCCAGGCCGGGGCGCCCACTCGCGGTACTGGTGGGGTTTTCCTGGGTTTGGGAGCATCTGTGGAATGCCGGGGGGGGGGGGGGCGCTGGTGAACAAATCAAGGAACAGAGGGATAACGTAGGTAAAAACCCTCTCTACTCCACAGCTGGCGGAACCTCCGACGCACTGGCACAGGGAGCTCCCAGCTAACCTGCCGAGGCTCTCCGTTCCATCTGTCCCCCTCTCTGCTTCTCAGCCTCCTCCTCTCTTTTAGTCTGAACTTCTCCACTCCTTACAGAAGACATGATTCCCGTGATGCTCTCTTTCTTGCTTTTCTTGTCGGTCATGAGGCTTGAACTCAGGGCCTGGGCGCTGTCCCTGAGCTTTTTCACTCAAGGCGAGCGCTCTACCACTTTGAACCACAGCGTCACGCCTGGTTTTCTGCTGGTTAATTGGAAGCAAGGGTCTCACCGACCTTTCTGCCTAGGCTGCCTCCACCTGAGATCCTCAGATCTCAGCCTCCTGAGTAACCAGGATGACAGGTGTGAGCCACCGGTGCCGGGCCTACTATTCTGCTTGTGACTGTCTATTCCATTTCTTCTTCACAATCTACTTACTGCTTAGTAGCTACTAATGATTTAGAACTATGGAGCCTTTTATGTAAAGCCCGGGATTTAAAGAGACCATGATTTCTTTTTTCCTTAGCCACCACGTTTCTCTCCGCATCTGGGGTCTTCTGAAACAATCTGGCACAGGTTCCTTCCCAAATCATGAGCCTGCCTACACACAGACACAGACACAGACACACAGACACACACACACAGTTCTCATGGCTTTAAACCTGGGTCTGCACGAGGCCTTTCAGAAGATTCTCCTTTCTTAAGCAAGTGCACTTCCCATTGCTGCGTGCTGTAGAGCTGCAAACCAACACTGCCATCCACTGTTCCTTCCAACAACCTGCCCCCCACTGCGCTCACCAACATGTTTCGAGGGGAAAAAAACCTAACAATAAAATTCAGTTTTTTGAATTGATGGGGGGGGGGGGAATGGGAGGGGAAGGAAGAGGAGAGAGAGACAGAGACAGACAGACAGACAGACAAAGAAACAGAGAGAGACACAGAGAGAGACAGAGACAGAGAGTGTGCTGTGAATTGCTCATTTTTAGCAGTACTGCAGCGCAGGACATCATGAAGGAATCAAGCAGGACGGGCTGGCTTCCTTTTCCCAATGCCTCAGCTGAGAAAATGCATCCATGGCGTGGTGAGCGCAGGGCAGAGCATCGGGTCAGCTTGCCTCTGAGCGGTCTGGGAGCCAGCAGACAAGGCACTCTGCCGTCCGGGATCCTGGCCGAGACCCTCCGAGACCCTCAGCCTGCACACCGAGTTCTTCCTGCTGTGTGGGGGACTACAGAGGCTCCTGCCTTTATTACGGAGCCTCCCCCCAGCCTTCCTCTTCCAAGTCTCAGGTCAGCTTTCCGCGGAAGGAAGGCGTGATTAAGATGATGAGGAATGGTTCACTTACACTCAGATTTCTCTCCTTGACCTTTGGCATCACATGGAAACAAAAGCAAGGGAACAAAGTTGGAGGCAGATGGTGCCATTGCTGGAAGAACCAGCGGTGACGGGTTCAAGCTCCCGCCTTTCCCGAGAAGACGCTAAGATTCAGAGACACGCAAGCGAAGCGCCACCAAGTCCGAACTGTCAGACCCGCACACACCACTTCGCTTCTCCAGAGGTATGACGTGCACGGTGCCTCTTTAGATGTCTGCAGATCGCGTCTCTTGTGACCCCGAGAAGTGATCTCGGGCAGGAAGTGCTGCGTGGGGAGCACACAGAGCCGCAGTGCTGCTTGCGTGGAGATACCAGCCCGTGTCCCAGAGACGTGAGGCCTGGGCTGACGTGTGGGTGCAAGGCAGAGACAGGAAACCTCGCTGGAGAGGATGGCGCTGGGAGCAAGCAAGCAGCTACTGACAGAATCACATCTCGTACCTCGCGCCCTGGTGTCTTGCCAGCGCCTCTCACGACACGGGCAGTGAGTCTGCCTCCCCCCCCAGCGCCTCTCACGACACGGGCAGTGAGTCTGCCTTCCCCCCCCAGCGCCTCTCACGACACGGGCAGTGAGTCTGCCTTCCATCCCCTCCCCCCCCAGCGCCTCTCACGACACGGGCAGTGCGTCTGCCTTCCATCCCCCCCCCCCCCCAGGATGTAAGTACCCTGTCAGCCCTGCCTATCTGAAGAAATTCAACTGCTGTGAACAACATGCATACACTGTAACACAGGGAGAGTACAGTGAAAGACGCTGGATTTTTCCCAGGACAGAAGAAGTCATGAGGTTTTGTCATCTGTAGACCCCAAAATAAATACTAAAGGAAGATCTTTAACCACAAGGAAAAGAATCAGGAAGCTCGTGCCTTCGGAAAGTCCATCATTTTGGGGGAAAAGAATGACAAGAATATTCTGCAGTACTTTATACCAGATCGAGGATGCATACTGAAACTTCCAACATTATCACTGAAAGGACAAGCAACATGCACCGCGAGCAAATTAATAGACTGGGCTGAGAAACTATAGCGTTGGGCTGGAATGGAGTGAGACCAGGATCAGTATGGAGGGCACGGCTCATGTGGGAAACAGAGTGGTAGGAGTGAATCCAGACATACCAGCAATTCCTGAACAGCCAGCGTACATACACACACTTCTAAGAACAAAGAAGACAAGCCAATGAAATATTTGAGTAAGAACTTTGCAAACGAGAATGCCCCATTTATCAGCAGACACAAGAGCTCAGCTTCGGTAGTTATCACGGAAATGTAAATCATGGCTTCACCAAGGAGCTGTCCCACGTACAACACAACTCGAAAAAAAATCTAAGAGACGTGTTACCATGTTGGAAACAACATGGAGGAACTGAGATTTCCATTCACTTCCCGTAGCTTGGTAAACCAGCAGGTGCAACTTGAGAACAATATGGCACTTTCTTGGCACACGAAACTCACTAAATACAGGTATAATAATTCCCCAGTAGAGTCATAATTCACCAAAGAGTCACCGAAGAATAGTCAGATAACTATTCATGACAACCCAAATAAGCCACAAAAGGAGTAAGACACGGAGCTATTCAAAGGTAGCACAGAAAACACTGCTGTGAACGGGAAAATTCTGCAGCAACACTAGATATACTAATGGATGGAAGAAGCCACTCGGGAAAGGCTGCATGTAGCATGGCTCCACTGATGGCAGTTCAGAGCAGGTAACGTGACCAGTGCCGTGATGCGTGGTGTACCGTTATGCCGCAGAGCCTTTGCGGTGAGCGAGCTGGATCCTGGGAGCTGCTAGGCCCGTTGCCGGATCTGATTTCTGGTGCCCATGCTTCGGGCTGGAGGTCACCTACATGTTTCCGAAGGTAAGCCACCATCCACTAAGAGCTTGCTGTTAGTTACTGAAGGGTTACACGGGCGAAGCCACGTGACCAGCTGCACGGCCTGCTGCTCTCGTATCATGCTCCGCTGGTAACTGACATGGCGAAAGAATAAGGCTATGAGCACTGGTGCCTTGTTACGCCGCTGCATGCCATAGATTTCATATTGCTCCTGACCTCAAAACAGTGTGTGTGCATGGTTTTTTTTTGGTCGGTCGTGGGTCGTGAACTCTGGGCCTGGCCGCTGTCCCTCAGCTCTTCAGCTCAAGGCTAGCGCTCTACCACTTGAGCCACAGCGCACTTCTGGCTTTTTCTGTTTATGTGGTGCTGAGGAATTGAACCCAGGCCTCATGCATGTGAGGCAAGCGCTCTACCACTGAGCTGCCTTCCCAGCCCCGGTCTTGTTTTTGTTTTTTAAATTTAAAGTAATGCTGCAGTAAATGTTTCTGTCACCAGAAAATCTGAAAGAAAAACGTTTCACAACAAAACGACACACCACACAGCCTAAAACTGGCGCGCGTCATTTTAAAAGTTGAACTGTGCTCCTCTAAGTAGCCCAGCACCTAACCACGCGAGCTCGCGTGGTCGTAAGGCCGCTACACGGGCCAGTTGGAGTTCACTGAAATGTTACTGTCTGTCTAACTGCTACGAAACGTGGAAGTTGCGAAAGAGGGACCTACCACGGTCCCGCCCTTGGAAAACCAGTGGATCCCAGTGGGACACCTAAGTCGGGCCTGTAGAGCCACACAGAGTACCGCAGCTCCTCCGTGGTGCCGTGGGGGAGAGGGGGCCCTGCAGGTAGCCACGTGCCAGGCGGGCACTCCACGGTGCGAGGGTGGGGCTGGCGGCAGGGGTGGGGTGGGGACCGGGCGTGGAGTTTGCTGGAGTTCTCATTAACACGTGTGGCGCTGGGCAGCTGTGCCGTACCAGTATGAACTGGCTCAT
Organism: Dipodomys spectabilis; assembly: GCF_019054845.1. Taxonomy (NCBI): domain Eukaryota; kingdom Metazoa; phylum Chordata; class Mammalia; order Rodentia; family Heteromyidae; genus Dipodomys; species Dipodomys spectabilis. Next base: position 1,962,790 of record NW_024870785.1, on the reverse strand, counting down.
AAATGGCTGTGGTGCCACCGTGATGCATCGCGTGTGAATAATTCACGCGTAGACGAATGGAGGCATGCAATGCAGTGGCGGGGTGTTACGAATTAGAATTTATGTGCATTGGCAGGGTGGAGGGAGACACGGGGCAGTGTACGACCCTCGCGATTCACTATTCCCCATTCCTACCAGGACTCGTGTGTGTGTGTGTGTGTGCGCGCGCGCGCGTACATGCGTGTGAGCGCATGCATGGACACAGTGCTGAAGCCAAGTACACCTAGGCAGCGACCTCACAAATGTCTTTCTCAAAAGAATTTCTGCAAAAGTCTTCTGATGTCTGCTCGAGGAAAAAGAGGCAAGATCATCTGAGGTGGCGGAGACTGTGAACGCGAGTTATAAACGGAGCTAGAATTTCAGTGGAGACATAGTTTGGGCAAGTTGTCCTGACATGATGACTGTTAATGGACAATTTCCTGGATAAAATCACTTTCTTCCATACTGTCATTAGGCTTTTCTTCTTCCTCTGAAATTACCAAGACTAACGTATTAGTTTTCTTGCTTTTTTTTTTTTGTTCAGTGTTATGGATACAACTGATAGTGATATGCACTAAAATTGTGATTTTTTAAAAAGAATTTAGTTTCACTATAAAGCACTGTAAAAAACAGTGCTCTGTCCACTGCCCTAGCAATGACACCAGTGTGCACGTGCGGTCATTTTCAACAGGAGTCCATGGCCAAGATCATTTTGTGGTTAACTTTCATCGTTAGATCACTACTGAGCAATGTCTCTCAGCTTTTTGGCTCAAGGATGGTGCTCTACCACTTGAGCCACAGCTACATTTCTGGCCTTTTGCTGGTTAATTGGAGATACGTGTCTGTGTCTCATAGGCTTTCTTGCCTGGGCTGGCCTCAAGGCATGATGCTCAGGTCTCAGCCTCCTGAGTAGCTATGAATATAGGCATGAGCCACCTGGTGCACAGCAGTATTACAGTGAAGCTGGATGGTAAGTTTGTACTATTGTGGTTTCTATAAGGAAGTTGATGCACCCAGACAGAAGCTTCTAACCTTGAACAGAATCCAATGGTGTGTTGTGAAGGGTCTGCTAGGTACGTGGTCCACAGCGCGCCTTCATTGCTTTTTAAAATGCCTTAATCAACCGTGCAAACCAGTCTTGCGCACACTCAGCCTCCCCTCCCCCACGCCACTTCCTTCTGCTTCTTTTTTCTTTAGCCACATCTACAATTTGTCTCTAATGCGCCCGTTCTGACCTGTGCTTGTCACCCTGGTGTCCCGCCACGCCCGCTATTCAGCAGTGTGACTTCCATGTCCTCCGCGGAGAGGTCTGACACCCGCAGTGGCTCCCGAGTGCAGGTGTCATTCCGCAACTCCACGGCGCTGTTTCCAGAAGCATGACCGCATTGAGACTGGCTCCGAGCTGCGTCTGCCGCAGCATTATTCACCACAGCTAAGATACAGACCCAACCCGGAGGCCCCTCAGTAGATGAATGGATCAAGAAAATGTGGTATTATATACACAATGGAATTCTATGCCTCCATCAGAAAGAATGACATTGCCCCATTTGTTAGGAAATGGAAAGGCTTGGAAAAAATTATATTAAGTGAGCCAGACTCACCTAAAGAAACATAGGTCTCATGGTTTCCCTTATCTGCAATAGTTAGTATACATCTAGGATAACTTAGTGGACTAGCTCAAGAGCTGCGTACATCTGACCACGTAAGATGAAGCTAAGTGAAATGAACTCTAAGACACGGACATGAGAGGTTTTTCTTTGCTGTTGTTGTTTTTAATGTACTATGTGATCTTTTGTTTCTTATGTATGTTCTTCCCCCTACAGCATATCCCTTGTTGTCATTGTATTTGATGTTGGTGCCCTGGTATTGTATAAAAGTGTATCTGAATTAAGGAAGGGAAGGGGAATAACAGAATGGTGGGACAAAGAACAATGATCTGTGCAACTTGGGGGGGGCTTAGAGGGGGGGAGGGAAAGTGGGAGAAAAATGAGGGAAGGGGTAACAAGTTCTACAAGAAATGTACTTATCACCTTACTTATGTAACTGTAACCCCTCTGTACATTGCCTTGACAATAAGAAATAATTTAAAATTTTTACACACATACACACACAAAAATGATTGGCCCTGAGGAAGACAGTACCAAAGCCGAGGATTCCAAACGCAGACAAAGTGCTCTTCATTTAAAAAATGAAACTTCATATTTTAGGAAAGATTTGACTTTATAGCATAAGAACAAACTTAAAATCCCAGGACATTTTCTTGGAATGATCTACAAAATCTTCGATGAGGTTTTCCAAGTCTGTGCACTAGAATATCATCGTTGTGCGGTCAAGGCAAACAGCAGAATTCTCACGAAGGTCAAGGACTTTGGAGACTCGTGGAGCAGTGGGCACAACCGCAGGCCCAGGCCCGGGCGAGATCGTGTGAAGGCTGGGAGGCTGCAGCCTTTACACGGTAGGCCCCAGAACTCTGAGCAATGGTGTGACACAACCAAACCTCGGGCTGACAAAAGGGGCCAAAGGCCCAAGGTAAAAAGGCTGAGCCGAGATCCCAATGACGGGACCAGACGTAGCGCTCTAGTAACAACGGTGGGTCATTCAGGAGACTGCTACCCTGATCTTTAGCGGGGTGCAGCAGCCTGGCATTCACGTATGCTAGAAGGTTTCATTGGTGCGTTGTGAGGTCAAATGTATTCAGATTGCAACTTGTCATTGGCTATCGCTTGTTTCTATTTCTGTGTTGATGGGGATGCCTGGTACTCACAGCTACTAATAATCCGAAAGAGTTAAAGTTTCCCCGTGGCCAGGACACCTCCGCTTCAGTTCGTCCTCCAAATAGCACCCACGTGCAGGGAGTGACCCTCACCGCCGCGGCAAGTTGCAGAGAAAGTGCTCCCTTCCAGGGGACATTTACGGCTTCACGGGGGCGTAAGACACATCTCACAACGCAGACGATGAGAATCAAGTGTTTCTTATCGATAAATGAGCGCAGCACTCGCGCCTCAAAAAGAACTATTTTTGGAGCAGATTCCTTTCCACTTCAATTATTTAGGAGAAAATGGTCTACTTTTAGTTTTATACAATCATCACCCAAAGGAGTTTTAAAAAGAAAATGTGATTTAAAGAATGATAGCACCGCATATTGGAACAGACAATGGATAGGGCTTTGCTATCGCAAAGATTATAGATCCAGATGAGGCACTTAGATAATAATGCGGGCTTTAGAGCCGGCCGAGCGACTTAGTCAAGCACTATAAAGTCTGCGGATCCTGCCTCTCACCACTCAAAGTTAGTAGAAATGGAATTAGAAAGATTCGGGCTGGCATTTATATTCAAAATCATTGAGATTCTATCTCCCAAAAAGTAACGCGATTAGATTTAAGTGTCTGGAAAGACTAGCATGGGCGCAGGCGTGCGTGCGTGCGTGCGTGTGTGCACGTGCGTGTGTGTGCGTGCATGTGTGTGTGTGTGTGTGGCATTGGGCTTTAATTGGCAAAATACGGATCTTGGATGAAGGAAACCAAAATCCCTGCAGAGTATCTGTCGCAGGCCCCAGAGGCCTGCGGAGCTGTCCTCCCTGTCCAGTGGGTGCGTCCCTTTCTTCCCCGAGTCCCGTTGAGGGGTCCCTCTGGTGAGGATGGACGAGGCGGAGCCCGCTCTCGGCCTCCTGCTCCCGGGGACAGGGCCCAGCCCTGAGCACACCGGCCTTCCCGTGGGAAAGCCTCTCCGCGGCCCCTCGGCGGCTCTGCCGTCAGCGCTGGACCACGGGCCCTGCCCTGCGGAGGAGCCGGTTTTCTGCCCACAGCCTGGGTGCAGCTGCGCCTTTGGCAATCCAGGGCCGAGAGACAAAACGCAGCGCAAGATTCCCAGACATCTCCAAGCCCATCTGCCGCGCAACCCACTTATCTGTGGCTGCGAGTTCTTTATTGATTCAGAGCGGGGAGTGGGGGCGGCAACAAAGGGGACAGGCGGGGGGAGAGGAGAGCCCTAAACCCGTTCTTTTGTTGCTCCTCCAGCAGCATCTGTGAGCAATTGTCACAATTACTAGTCAAACGGTATTTGACTGGTCGCCAACATGAATTTTCCAAAAACCCAATGTAAACAAACTCCGCAAGTACTTCCTCATTTGCCAAGCTAGCAATTATTTACTTTGTTTGGGCCTAGCATTAACGTCAGCTCCGCTTTACAGCCTGGTAATGTGTTTGTTAATGAAACCGTGAGGTCTAAAGCTACATATTAACCTTGCCACCCTTCAATTTTGAGCTCAATAAAAGTTGCACCATGGTTTTGTAAACTAGTGTTGGGGGACAGGCAAATGATTAATTATATTTTTCCCTTTTCCCTTTATCCAAGCGATTTGTTAATCTTTAAACCTGCCTTGCATTTTAAAGTTAACAGCCTGAGATCCAGCGTCTGGGGGACACGGCGTCCCGCAGCGGGCGGCCTGGCCGCTCCCCGAGGCCGTGACCCCACAGTGGGTCGGTGGGAATGGGATGGGGTGTGTTTTGTGGAAATGAAGGGAGAACCAGGTGGCACCAGGCCGTCCTGACAAATCCTGTGTGGAAAAGACAAGAACCTCTGTCCAGAGTGCAGAGGCTGGGAGAGTGAACTCTGAGAGCCCCCGGAGCTGCGTTGATCTCCAGGCACACGGAGTCTCTGTCCCACCACACACGTGCGGGCGCCCATGGGCCCAGGCCGATCGCCGAGGCGGGGCAGGGCTGAGGCCTGGCGGGGGGGGACTCCTGAGAATCAGGGGAGCGCTTCAGCATCTGCTCTTCCTCGAAGCCCGGGGAGCTGTCTGGAAACACGGCTCACAGAGATTTCCCTCTCGAGGTGGAGCTGTGACGGAGCGATTTACCTGGCTTGGAAACTGACTTCAGATCAAGGTTGCCTGTTTTAGCTCTCATAAAGCTATCATGCTTCAGGAAGTTACATGATTATTTCCCCCTTTATCTCAGGAGAAAGTGTGAAGAACTCCCCCCCCCCCCCCCCCCGCCCCAGAGGGGTAATTCTGTTTAGCATCAGAAACCGATGGTTGTGTTTGATTATGGCGTTCTGAGCTCAGAATAGGCGTTTTATGCAAAAATCAATATGAATTATGTAAAGAATCCAGCGTGTTAGTTACACGGTGTAAGGGTTTTACAGTTGGCTTCGGTGCGGACGGAAACCAGAGCCGGCAATTTCAAGAAGTCTTTGAGGATTCCTTCTTCCAGGGAGACACTTACACTCAGCAGTGTGAGTTGCTGCAAAATGCAAAAATTGGACATTCTCAAAATAAATGGTGAGAAGGAAAATGCAGAGAATCTTCTGGAAAGTGCCAATGGCTTATGAAAAATCATCTTTTCACGTTCTTATAGTCTGAGAGCATATAGGAAAATAAAATCATGTGGATTCCCCTCCCCCCCAAACATATTTACTTGGAGGTAATCTTAGCCTCTGAGCTAAAATTTCCAACTTGTCACACCAAAAATATATTTAAAACCACCATCCCGCACGCACGCCACCTAAATTGGTGGATAATCGGATTGGGTTCTGAGCTGCAGGATGAAGGAGACAAAAGCAGGCCCGGAGCGCTGGGCTGAGCTCGGTCTTATCTGAGTTGTTTTACAGCCGGCGTGGAGGTCGTGTTCTTTGCCACGGCATTTCGTTTGGGCTGGGATCCTGTCTCCAAGCCAGAGCAGCAAGAAGGACACAGCGATACCCGAAGCCAGGCCCTGCCAGCCGCCGCTGGGAGCTAGCCACCTCGGTAGATGGTGGAGCCCACAGAACCTGAAACCAAGTCTGCCATCTGAACTTGCTCATCCTTTAGGGTTGTTCTGCTTTCTTTTAAAGGTGTCACGCTTCCTAAGTACCATCCTAAAGGCCTGGAAGAAGCTTGCTCAGTTTCTTGAGCATCTACAGGAGGCCCTGGAGTTTGATAACAAAAGTGGCCACCCATGGGGTAGGGAGCCGGGGCTCTGGACGGGCAGGATTTCCTTTCTCACAGAAGTCCCGCTTGAGGTGACGGGGCAGAGGCTTCGCTGGGGAGTGAGGGCCAGAGGTTTTCTTACCTCTTTTTTTTTTTTTTTTACCCCCAGTGGGGAAATTGGGTTCATTACATATAAACCGGGACTAAAGAAAGGCCAGGGAAGAAAATGGCAAAGACACAATTAGAGCAGCAGGCAGGTACAGAAAGAAGCAGGAAGGGGGAGAGTAAGATATCAAACGTGATTCTGTCCCTCACCGTGAGCCTCCAAGTGCACCTGCCACGGCTGCCCACACAGCCACTCCAAGCCAGCGCAGTAGGCCGAGTAACTTTGTGATCCCATGCACTTATCCAAGATCGAAAACATGCATCTGAATCCTCCTCCCTTATAGGTAAGTATTGATAAGATATATTTTGTTGCACAAAATTTGGAAAATACAAGTCCAACAAGGTTGATTTAAAATCAATTCTAAACGTATTCGTAATCTTTGTACTCGTATACTTTCTCTAAAGCAAGCATAATTTCACTATAAAATTTGTCTTTTTAAAACAATATTTCTCAATCTGATTCCTGTTTATATCAGTGCACGCAGTACTACTGTCTCACTATTTTACCAAGGGAAGAAAATTAAGTCATGCGGCTGGAAGACAGCGTATCGAGTAGTGTCTTACAGTTAGGTGCCTTATTGTTTTCTAGGTTTGATTGCTTATCTATTGGCATATTGGGTTTGAGCTGAGCACATTGAGGTAGACACTTCAAGTCCGCCCAGGCCTGCGTGCGTCTATCCATGCCCCTGCTTGTTTACAGCACCAGGACTGAATTTCTCAGTCAGAATGTGCATCACATTAAAAAAAAATCTGCAGCCGGGCATTGCTGGCTACTCAGGAGGCTGAGATGTGAGGATCGCAGTTCAAAGCCAGCCTGGGTAGGAAAGTCCGCGAGACTCATATCTCCAATGAACCACCAGAAAACTGGAAGTGGCGCTGTGGCTCAGTGGTAGAGCACTAGCCTTGAGCTGAAGAGCTGAGGGACAGCGCCCAGGCCCAGAGTTCAAGCCCCACAACCAAAAATATAAAATAAAATAAAATCTGCCCCAATATCAAATCCCATGCATCTATATTTCTTCCCAGTCCTACTTTCAAGCTTTAGTTATCATCTCACTGAACTTGTCTCTACTGGTTCTGTCATCTGCTGGCCATTCACTTTGTGCTTATTTGCCGTACCCTGCCTCGGAGCTGTGTTTTTCCTCGGTGTTTCCCAAGCGCTCTCCTAGTGTGATACACTGAAATAGGAACCACATAGTAGCTGTTTGTATTTTGTAAATATTTCCCTTTTTCTGTCATTTGCAATTTATTTCAGCCACACTTTGGCCTCAAAGGTTTGATGAAGACTTTTTCTTTGTGATTTTACCTTTCCTATCAAGCTAAAAATGTATGTGAAACTAACGTGTTAATGGTTTGGCTTCCTGCATTTGAACCTTTAATGTGCTTAATGACTAATTCCCAAGAACGTCATTAGTTGCACAATATACATTTAAGATTATTTTTAATGTTTGGCCAGGTGTATGAATACAACTTTCTAAGTACCCAATTCTATTCTTCAGCAAGGTAACATATTTATCATCTATGTTTATATAAATTACTTCACGGCTGACCGTAGTAACATTCTCATCAATTATACCTGCCATCTCTCACAGCAGAATCATTTCATTTTATAACAATTAAACTATTACTAGAGTGAGAGTTTCCATTGATAATTTCAAAGGTTTTAGAATTTCTAACATAGTCATGTCATCCACACAGTTGTTTTGACCTGGTATCCACACAATAGAATACTATTCTGCCACGAAAAGGAACAAAGTGCTCTCTGCTTACTGAAGGCCGTACAGCGGGTAAACCTGCAGAGATGGTGTGCAGCGGAAGACGGAGGTACGGCGATCTCACAGGGTGCAGTGTTTGGAAAAGGCGCCGCTTGGCACAAAATGCAGATGCCCTGGGATAGGGGATCTGGTGTGGAGGCCGCTGCCGCTGCTGGGAATGGCAGAGCTCCGAGGGAGCGCAAGTCCTCGACCTCACTCAACTTGCTAGTTCAGCTGTTGTTCTACCACCTGAGCCACACCTCCAGCTCTGCTTTTTGCCGATTACTTGGGAGGCTGAGTCTTGGGGCCCTTTCTGCCTGCCTGGCGGCATGTACCTCAGACTTCCAGCCCCAGGCCCCTGGAGCAGCTGGGATTGGAGTGGGGGTCTCCATGAGAGGGGTGGAGCTCACTCAGGGTGATGGCCGCCCCACACAGAACGTGACTAAAAAGAAAGCCATCGCTGTTTTGTTCAAAGTCAGGCCACAGGGACGTGGTCCTTTTGGAACTGACCTCTGCTCGCTTAACCTTTTCTCTGCAGAAACATAATACTTATTTCTCAGAATTTTTACAAATTTGTACAAAGCTGCCACCTCCCCAGGAATCCCTTCGATCACGAGAGTTTTTTTTGTTATTGTTGTTGTTTTGTTTGGGCAGTGCATCGGTTTCCTTCAGTAAGCAGAATGACTGGTATTTGATACACAGAGGAAACGGCCTGGTCTTTATGTATTCATTTCGTTAACGGTCCTGTTAATGAAACTGCTTATTACTTCTAACACCCTGGCCCGATGGGAGGGGTGGGTTACATTAGCAATCTCCCTGACCCCCTGGCCCACGGCCCTGACAGGTTATAGATTCAGCCGGGAGCTGGATAATGACACTGTGCAATTACTCCCCTCCGTCGTGAGACGCAGGTCACTTGATCCTGGCGATTTATCAACGTTCAGTTTGTCAATTTGTTTAAATTCAGAATATTTACTATGGATATCAGACCTTACACCTACGACCCGCCAGCCTGAAAGGAGGGTTTTAGAGTTGGGGTTTTTATAATAAATTAGCTACCCAGCAGAGCAGCGAGTGGTCAGCCTTTCCTTGAATCTGATCAGACGTCCAAACACAGGGGCCATCGAGTGAATCTATCTGGGCACGAAATGATCAGCCGGGACAAATCTGCTCTGCAGCTGGTGCTCACGGGGTGAGGGACGCTTGTCTGATGCCTACAGGGAGCAGCCACCAAACCTTTGAGAAAACCTTCATAGCAGTGAAAAAAAAGTAAGGATTGTAGGTGCTTCCGTTTGATGGTTGCGGGGTTCTATTTAACTTGAAGACACTGTGCTGTGCTACCAGATAAAGATACGTGGGAGGACACTGGAAGGAAAAGAGGACAGGGAGGAGATGCAGAAGGTAGGGAGAGACAGAGGGACAGAGGGACAGAGAGACCCCCAGGGGTTCGGATGGAGTGTGGCTACAAGCTAATCGGGGCAAACTGCGCTGAGGGAAAGTCGTGCAGCAAGGTCAAATGGGCATCTCCGCCCTCGCGCTGTCACATCTACTTTATTTGGGAAACGTGTGCGCCAGGCCTCGGTGTGAGAGCTTTCAGGGGGCGGGGGCGGGGCCGAGGTCACAGGAGAGGACCCGGACCCGCTGCTGGCCACGTGGCTGCTCTCCACGGCACGCACCCCGAAGCACATGCGTGAAGTGTTTCCATGGAGACCAGAACGTTCCGTGGCCACGAGTTACAGATGCAAAGATTTCTTGGCTTTTTCTGTAAGCCTGTCTCACGCAAACATAACTTGGAAAACAAAGCACAAAAGAAAAAGGTCTGACCCTCACCCCAAGCTAGATACTCGTGTGTGGTATCTTCCATGTGAAAATGGGGAAGCCGGGGCTGGAGCCGGGGCTCCCGAGGCCACAGGGGATGAGCGATGCATCCGTTTGAGTCTGAGTCTCGCGACAGCAACAATAACAAGTGACATGGTGAAGAGGACCTCGGGGGCCCTGGACCACAGAATCCTCTAGAAAGCTGACATCATGGAGAGTGGCCAGCTGGCTAGTCAAAGCAGCAATGGCGTCATAGTGCCATGAGTCTAACCCTAGCACAGTAGATCAAAACTGCTCATTGCCTGCAAGCCCAGCTACTCAGGAGGCTGAGATCTGAGGATCGAGGTTCAAAGCCAGCCCGGGCAGAAAAGTCCCTGTGAGACTCTTGTCTCCAATGAACCATGAAAAAACCAGAAGTGGCGGTGGCTCCAAGTGGTAGAGTGTTAGCCTCGAGCAAAAGATCTCAGGGACAGATCCTAGGCCCTGAGTTCAAGCCCCACAGCTAGCAACAACCACAACAACCCTGTTCACGGCATAGTTTCTGGAGGAATGACTGCAGACGGAGAGCAAATGAGTACAGGGCATGTTTCCTGCGGCCCACTGACCACACAGAGCCGCAAACACAGGGCACCCTAGGACGGATGCCCAGTGGAAACTGCACAAGCTCGGAGGGAATCATGACCTTCCACCTGGGGGCTCGGGACAACTTTGAAAATGACCTACAGACCTGTTAAACCAACGAAGGAAGGACACCGAGCATCGGTGATCATCCGCGCACCCGTGCGCCAGGCGGAGCCGACCGGGGCGCTCCGGAGCCGCGCTCGGCGCCGGCTGCCTGCACGTGGAACTCAACCACCACGTGTGTGCTTTCTGCCACACTTCCCACCTTTTATCACTCGGAGTCCCATTCAGAAGCAACGCATCTCTCATGGAAGGCAAATACGTAATTAAGATCTACTCTGGCTCGGTGAGAACAGGCCTCCTTTCTAAGATGTCCCCCAGCCCCGGCTCACAGCAGGCAGGGCTCGATATGGTGGATTTATCAGTAAATTTAGCCCAATTTAAGAAGCATGCCTCCAAACCTATCAAAGATGGCGCTTCGGTGGCAGAACTCTGTGAAGCCTTCCGCCTGCAGATCTGGGCACGCCACCGCTCACTTTAACCTTGAAAGCGGGTTTGTACGAGAGAAAAGGAAAGTACTGAGAATTCTTTTTTTCTTGGTCTAACATCCTCCCTTTGACCACATAATAGGCCAAAAACTCCCGCAAGCAGTTCCAGATGGAGGAGAGGAATGTCTAGCCAAAACAAGTTGTTCAGCTTATTAGCCTTGGGCGGAATAAGTGGCTGGGAATATCTGGCATGGCTGCCCCTTTCCAAAGGAGGGAGGGAGGGGCGGGTGGCCACGTTTGCTGCTCCATCCTTCCTCCCCTGCAGTTCTGAGAAGACCAGGTTGGGGCAGCGAGGCCAGCCCGGGCCCTGCGCTCCCCTCCGCTCCTCTCGGAGTTGGATAGGCTCCCGTAAGAAGCAACACAGACTTCTTTGCCCCCAACGGGCTGCATAGACGGGCACACCGCACACTTTTTATTGTCGTCATGCTCGAGCCTTCTTGGACAAGACTACCAAGTCGCTCTGGTGTGAATTGGGGCAGAAAAAGCCTCTTCTCCAAGAACGTGAAACACTGTAAACAGCAAGATACAGCGGCTCCAACTTTAAGCTCTACTGTGGGGGAGATGCAGGATGGCAGAAGGAGACTTGGAATCAGTTTTAAGATCTCCAGTTGGCATTGTCTGGGGTAAGGGAGGGTGAAATTGCCTTATTTAATGCATTAACATTTAACGTATGAACACAAGAAACGACGGCAATTTCTCGCTTTGGATTCAGGTACTGGTTGTCTGCTCGTGCAACTGCGTGCCCTGCCTCCTGATTTTCAGGTAGATCTTCCGAGGACCTTTGAAATGAATTGTGAGCAGGATGCAAGGCGTGCGTTTTGACATGCCTTCACAAACATAACCCACGAAAGAATTCCTTTTCCAAACACTTTCTACACTACCACAAATTTCTAGTTATCCGCCTCTTTTCTAAAAAACAACAACAACACGTTATTGGCTGCCTTTGGAGGAAGGTCCCCTAGTAAATAACCTTCATCTCTTCATCTTTTGAGCTAAGCTAACCCACGTGGACTTGCGCGTGCTAAACCACACAGCCGCTCCGCCTTCGGAGTCATTTCCCTCCACCGAGCCCCGGAGACCACGCCACGCTGGCAGGCCGGAGTAGAGAGCCCGGGAGGCAACTTCCCACAACACAGCTTGCTTTGCTCGGTCGCGACGAATCTGCGTGGTATACGGTCTGCCAATAATCACCCTGATATTTTGACGGGGCCTGGCTTGTATGTTTGTAAATATTTGTGGTTGCTAAGTTACCAGCTACCGTCGTTTGTGTTTGTGCACGATGTCATCTTGTGGCAAAAGGAGATGTTTTAGACTTCACAACAAGAGACTCCTACCTTCTCACAGAAGCCTTCCCTGAATTTCCCCACAGAAAGCTTTGGAAAAACAACACCACCCCATATTTATACTGCAAAACTCCAGTCCTTTCCGTGTCTGTCAGGTGTGTTACGCTGTTGTTTTCCCTCCTCATACGCAGTCTATGTGGGAAGAGATCGGGCATGTACTTGTTCACTCGTTCATTGCAGCACACATTTTGGAACCCTGCGTGAGGTCTTTGGGCAATGGGGGATGAGCTCCGCTTTCTGCTGGGGTGGAGAGGATGGAAACGGCCGACGTGGGTAGAACCCAGGGCTCCAGATCCCCCTTCCCTGCACAACCTGCCATCTCCACGCCTGCTCACACAGGCCATGGAGATGTGATGGGGGTAGACCCCTCGCCGGGCGTGCCCGGAGCCCCGGGGAGCCACGTTCACGAGCTCACAGACCCAGGAGCAAGGGGAGATCCTCTCGGACCAACACACACACACACACACACACACACGCGCACTGGAGGAGCATCCTCTGGCACCACTGTGACGCTCGGGGCCAGCACCTGGGTCTGTGGCAGGCTTGTGTTACACGCATGAGAAGTCACGTGTTCCAAGCGACAGGGAAGGGCGGATGGCGGGAATGTCGGAGATCGCACCGCGCGGGAGCTGCGTGCGAGGGACGGCTTGCACTCTGCGTGGCGCAGGGGCCGGGCCGGCTCCGTGGAGAGCGCTGCGCCCGGCCTGCCACGCCCCACGCCGTCCTGGAGACCGCGGTCCCGTGGGAGCTCCCGCCCTCCCGAGGCGACTCCCAGGCCCCGCGACAGCCACGCTGCATTGCGCAAGCTGGGCCTGCTTCTCGCCCTGGGTCCCGCGTCCTGTCCCCACGCCGGCCGGCGAGCGAGGACTGGAGCCACGGGAGGCGGCGTCGGCGGCCACGCACCGCTCACGCGTCCCCAGAGAAGCAGGGTTTTGTTTGAAGAGCTGCGCGAGCCAGCCGGGCCCACGGCTGTGGCCGGCACGGCCTCCTGCCCCCGGGCCGTGGCGGGGGACAGCCCTCCTGGAGCACCCACTCGCGCTGCCGTGGGGCCGTGGAAGGTCCCCTCTCGCTCCCTCCCCATGGGACTCTCACCCCAGAGGAGGTGGAAGCCGGCGTGGAGATGATGTCCGCTCCCAGGGCAGCTCGAGCTCAGTGGGGGACAGGAATGCATGGGGAGGGGGGCTGGGCTCTACGCTCAGTCACGTGGCCGGGTCGCGTGTCTGCTGCCCTCCGAGCCAGGGGGCCAGCCCGACCCCCACCGGGCGATGGGCTCGAGTCTGACCAAGGAGAAGCCACGTCCTCCTCTTCCCGATCGAAGGCATCACTAAGCAGGAAGAGCGTGGAAAGTGGTGGGCCAGGCCTCGGGAGTGGGAGGTGACAGCGGGGGGGGGGGGGGAGGGGGAGGGAGATTGGGGGGGGAGGGAATTCGATTCCCACTGCACACTGTGCTTTTCCTCATCCAGGACCCCAGAGCCGGGAGCAGAGACGCGTGTCTCCGACCCACAGACTACAACGGGTGCTGAACACGATGTTCAAGGGAGCAGTCCAGGTCTCAGGGAGCCTCCCGTCGTCTGGAAGCTTCACTGAGGGTCTGGCTTGACCGCGTCTCCCGAGGTTGTATGATCTGTGGGCTGACCGCACGCACTGACCGGCGTGGTGTGGACAGCTCCATCCATGCTACGCCAGAGTATGAGCTCCACAGAAAGCCAACCTCTGAATCCATCACGTGCCTGAGGTATTCTCTCCATTCAATCTGTGCGTGAATGAATGGTGATTACAACTCTTGACTGAAATGAGTCTTGGCACGGCTCTCTCCTTCTGGAAATAAATAGTCTTGTGTGGGTCGACTCACACTCAGGCGTGGAGACGGTGCGTGGGGAAGGAAACGCAGCTCTGGGGGCGGCCCTGCCTTGCTGCTGCGTGATTCCGAGCTTCACGGGAAGCGCAGAGGCCCGGCCGCCACGTCAGGGGTGCTGCAGGCTGCCGGAGCTGCCACCGGAAGACACGTGCTGAGAAGATCTTCCCAGTTCCATTTGGGCTCCGGGGCCATGAGAAACGCCTCCGTGGCTTCCCAATACTTCCTGGAAACGCTGCACACACACCGACCTGATGTGTTCTAAGTGCAGACGCGCTCTACCACCTCAGCGCAGACGTGCTCTACCACCTCAGCGCAGACGCGCTCTACCACCTCAGTGCAGACGCGCTCTACCACCTCAGCGCAGACGCGCTCTACCATCTCAGTGCAGACGCGCTCTACCACCTCAGTGCAGACATGCTCTACCATCTCTGCAGATGTACTCTACCACCTCGGTGCAGACGTACTCTACCACCTCGGTGCAGACGTGCTCTACCACCTCGGTGCAGACGTGCTCTACCACCTCAGTGCAGACTCGCTCTACCATCTCAGTGCAGACGCGCTCTACCATCTCAGTGCAGACGCGCTCTACCACCTCAGTGGAGACGCGCTCTACCATCTCTGCAGACGTGCTCTACCACCTCAGTGCAGACACGCTCTACCATCTCAATGCAGACATGCTCTACCACCTCAGTGTAGTCATGCTCTACCATCTCAGTGCAGATGCACTTTACCACCTCAGTGCAGACGCCCTCTATCATCTCAGTGCAGACGCGCTCTACCACCTCAGCGCAGACGCGCTCTACCACCTCAGTGCAGACGCGCTCTACCATCTCAGTGCAGACGCACTCTACCACCTCAGCGCAGACACGCTCTACCACCTCAGTGCAGACGCGCTCTACCACCTCAGTGCAGACGCGCTCTACCATCTCAGTGCAGACGCGCTCTACCACCTCAGTGGAGACATGCTCTACCATCTCTGCAGACGTACTCTACCACCTCGGTGCAGACGTACTCTACCACCTCGGTGCAGACGTGCTCTACCACCTCAGTGCAGACGCGCTCTACCACCTCAGTGCAGACGCGCTCTACCACCTCAGTGCAGACATGCTCTACCATCTCAGTGCAGACGCGCTCTACCATCTCAGTGCAGACGCGCTCTACCATCTCAGTGCAGACGCGCTCTACCACCTCAGTGGAGACGCGCTCTACCATCTCTGCAGACGTGCTCTACCACCTCAGTGCAGACACGCTCTACCATCTCAATGCAGACATGCTCTACCACCTCAGTGTAGTCATGCTGTACCATCTCAGTGCAGACGCGCTCTACCACCTCAGTGCAGACGCGCTTTACCACCCCAGTGCAGACACGCTCTATCATCTCAGTGCAGACACGCTCTACCATCTCAGTGCAGACATGCTCTACCATCTCAGTGCAGACACACTCTACCATCTCAATGCAGACATGCTCTACCATCTCAGTGTAGTCATGCTCTACCACCTCAATGCAGACACACTCTACCACCTCAGTGCAGATGCGCTCTACCATTTCTGCACACATGCTCTACCACCTCAGCGCATATGTGCTCTACCATCTCTGCAGACATGCTCTACCACCTCAGTGCAGATACACTCTACCATCTCTGCAGACAGGCTCTATCACCTTGGTGCAGACGCACTCTACTACCTCAGTGCAAATGTGCTCTACCACCTCAGTGCAGACATGCTCTACCTACTGAGTGCAAGTGCTGTTTATCATCTCAGTGCAGTCATGCTCTACCACCTCAGTGCAGACATGCTTTACCACCTCAGTGCACACGTACTCTATCATCTCAGTGCAGACATACTCCATCATCTCAGTGCAGACATACTCTATCATCTCAGTGCAGACATACTCTATCATCTCAGTACAGACATACTCTATCATCTCAGTACAGACACACTCTACCATCTCAGTGCAGATGTGCTCTATCATCTCACCTCAGACACGCTCTACCACCTCAGTGCAGTCGTGCTCTACCACCTCAGTGCAGATGCACTCTACCATCTCTGCAGACATGCTCTACCACCTTGCTGCAGACGCACTCTACCATCTCAGTGCAGACGCGCTCTATCACCTGAGTGCAGATGCACTCTACCACCTGAGTGCAGATGTGCTTTATCATCTGAGTGCAGATGTGTTCTACCATCTCAGTGAAGATGTGCTTTTCCACTTCAGTGCAGATGTGCTCTATCATCTCAGAGCAGATGTGCTCTACCATCTCCATGCAGACCTGTTCTACCATCTCTGTGCAGACATGCTCTACCACCTTGGTGCAGATGCACTCTACCATCTCAGTGCAGATGTGCTCTACCATCTCAGAGTCACTGCCCTGGTCTTGAGGGGCAATATTCAATCAAACATGGGATTAAATCTCAGTCAGGAAACTCTGGTTAATTTCTTTGTTGTATAAGCTTAAGTTTCTTTATCTGTACAGTTTTGGAGGTAATAGCCGCTTTCTTAAGGATTTGACTTTGAAAGGAACAGCCTGAGGGAGAAGGATATATCCATAAAATTCCTCTAAACTTAATAGCTCAAAACACCTCCTCCTAATTATGTCGATTCTGTTCATTTGACATTTCCTACGTATTGTGGGGAATTGGTATGGAATGAATGCTATGTTTCCCCAATTTCTGTGTTGAAGCCCTCATCCCCTGTGTGGTGACATTTGGAGGTGGCACTCTGGGGAGGTGATATGAATTAAATGAAATCGTGAAGGTAGAATCCCATGATGGGACTGATTAATGGTTTATTTAACTATCCTCTGCCTAGATGCAGCAAGAAACAGCCACTGTGTTAGAGAAGCTGAGAATGATCCGAGTACATTATATGTGTCTGAAAATGTAATAGGAGTTCTCCTTA
This sequence comes from Dipodomys spectabilis, assembly GCF_019054845.1. NCBI lineage: Eukaryota > Metazoa > Chordata > Mammalia > Rodentia > Heteromyidae > Dipodomys > Dipodomys spectabilis. The sequence continues at coordinate 1,945,861 of NW_024870785.1, read as the reverse complement.
CTTTGTACAATTAACACATGCTAATAAAAGTAATTCAAAAAGTAAAGGACAAATGAGAATATAAGCAGGAAGAGAACTCTTTTTTTTTAAATTTTTTTTATTGTGAAAATACCCAACAGAAGGGTTACAATTACATGGGCAAGATAATGAGTGCATTTCTTATCAAGCATTGTAGCCTCCTCCTTTGTTTCCCCTTCCTGTCCCTTCCCACCATCCTCCCCCCCCCCCCCGCCCCCCGGGAAGAGAACTCTTACTCAGCCTGTGTGGATGTACTAGAATACCTGTGACGGAGCAGTTCACAGAGAACAGAGATGTGTTCTTCAGAGTTCAGGACTCTGGGAAGTCTAAGATTGAGGCACTGGCCCAGGAGGAGGAGGAAGAGGAGAAGAGGAAGGAGGAGGAGGGGGAAGGAAGAGGGGGAGAGGAGGAAGGGGGCGGAGGACGGCCTTGTGCTTTGTGTTAGAAGATAGAGGAGGAAATGAGAACAAACACCAGAAGAGAGTAAACCCACTCCTGACGTGGACCTCACCCATCCTGCGCCTGGAGTCCTGGTGACCCCTACAATAACAGATAACTTGGAATGGTGCCTAAGCCAGTTAGAACAGCCACCTGTTCCTCCACTCGGGCGGCATGGATGCTCCTTTTGTTTTGGTCCTGGGGCTTGAACTCAGGGCCTGGGTACCGTCCCCAAGTTTCAGTATTCTAGGCTAGCACTGTACCACTTCAGGCACAAATCCACTTCTGGCTTTTTGGTGGTTAGTGGGAGGTAAGAGTCATATAAACTTTTACTTCCTAGGCTGGTTTCAAACCGTGATCCTCAGATCTCAGCCTCCTGAGTAGCTGGGATGACAGGCATGAGCCACCGGCGCCCGGCTCAAGTTCTCCTTTTTTTTTTAAATCTTCTCAAGCACCTTGCCTTTCTGTCTCTCCACCGGCTGCACTTTGAATCTTCCCACGGCAAGATGGGTATGGAGAGTCCAAGCAGCCCTGTGTTCACGGGGAAGGCGTCTCGAGGGTGGGTCTTTTCAATTCGCAGAAGCCGGGGCGCCTGCGGGAGCCGGGGGTGCAGCTCAGCACTGAGCTGGGGCTCAGGCCTGGCTGGCATCCTAGCTCCGAAAAAACGGAACCGAGGCCTAAGCTTTAGCTTTGTCAGCCAGCTTTGCCCCCACCTTGGGTGAGCATTTGAACCCGGGACACTTTCCTGTGCCATCATCGGAGCCTTTTTGGTGTGTGCAGCATTTTGTTTTTGTTTTTCTTTATTGCAGTGGTCCAGATGACTTAAAAACAAACAAAAGTGTCCGTTGCTCCCTGGAAAAGAGCAGCGGAAGCTGTTTTCATTCACCAGCAAACGTGTGAATGGAATGGCGGTCCCTGCTCTCCGGGACCGCTCTGTTTTCATTCGCACATGGTTTTCATTTACTGGAAGCTGGTAGAAATTCATAGAAGCTATTGATTCTGACAGTGAATATTAGGACATCTTAAGAGACCTTTGGCGGTAGAATCCAAAATGAAATTGACACAATTATAACAAGCCCTCCTCATCCCTAGTCCCTCTTCAAATAGCTTCCCTGACGTTATTGATGTTTTCATGCCTAGAAATGGAGAAATCAAGAGTGGATTCAACTTTTACATACATTTCCATCTCTTTCCTGGTGAGTATCTGTAGCATTCATCTGGGTTTGCTCTTTTCCTTTTTTTTTTGTTAATGTTCTTCAATGTATCCATGTTTGGGGGATAATGACTGTATCAAGAGATCGGATACCTAATAGTTAATGCAAAGATAGACAAGACTTTTTTTTCTGTATTTCTCAAATGATATTCTTTCTCCCTGTAAAGAAAATCAAGGTGTTTTCTTTCTATAATCACAAGTTAAGAAGCATTGGTTTCAGTGCACAAACCAATGTGATGTTCACAACCTAGGTCTTAAATTCTAGAATATATATGTACCTCTACAAAAGAATGTGTTATTTGAACTACTCTACTTAAACCTCACAGGCCTATGTGACTCAGATTTTGACATTCATTCTCAATTTCTTTTCCACTTGTTTTTCAATAAATTTGCCAAAAATGTTCAGTGGGAGGGGAAACATTTTTCACCAAATCATGCTAGAACAACTAAGACACTAATTATAAAAGAAAGAAAATTCAGCCTAACCTCAAATGAACTACTATTTCTGCCCCAAATTACTTTGAGATGGACCATAAACCTACATATAAAAGCTAAAATTATGAAGATGGTAGAAAAATATCTTCCTCAAATAAATAACATCTTCAAAATAACAGAGAAGCCAAGACAGGACAAAGAGAGCATTAGCCACAAAAATGTATTTTGGATTTCACAAAAAGTAAAATCTCTTCACTTAAAAACACAACTATGGAAATGCATAGCCTTACTATAGCCTAGCGTCTACAACAAATACATAAGACACAGGACTTCTTTCTGGATGACATAAGAAACTTCAACACAACAATTCAAGGACACACTCCCAATGCACAATGAGACCAAATGGGAAAAGAGCAATTGCGACCAGCATGGTGGAAATGGAGATGGATGAATGCTCAGTGAGACCGTGAAAAACGATCAAATGTTAGAGGCTAGCCGAAAAATGAAAACTTAAACCACAGTGAGTCCTGCCAGGCGCTCCTGACATAGCCAATGGTAAAGAGATGCAGCCGCGTGCCGGGGAAAGCATGGACCGGGACTCTCAGATACGCGATGCGGGAATGCCAAACGATCCCTGTAAAATGACTGTCGCTTTACCTTGTTTGAATGAGTAAGGTTTTTAAATGCTTGTAATACAAAGCACTTGTGCAAATGAAACTTTAATATACAGGAGATCTACTTCTAAAAGTATAATATGAAAATAAATGGCATTGGAATATGTTTGATACATATTCTTTAGCTAGAAAAACACAAATACCTCCCTACGTGTCTTTTAAATCTGTACATGAATGAAGAATTTATTCCAAAGACTGGAATTGCCCGAATAAACTGGTAACATACCCCCAAATGTGTGTGCATTCACGTATTATTATTTATAATAGAAAAAACGAAAATGTCTTCAGTTGGTAGTGTTTGACTAATTCTCCATTGTCTCCCTCATTACACATGTGGCACATCTTTATTTAATGATATGGAACAATTTCCATGACGAATTGAGAAGCAGGAAAGGCCAGCTAGAGAGCATACATGTGCAGCAGCCCACACGCCTTCCCTCCCTGCACGCCTCAGGAAGTCTAGCCACAGGAAGCCCAGAGACCAGCGAGCAGCATGTAATATCAAACACAAACATAGTCACGACAGAATGACAGTGCTTTTGATGGTACATTTTTTGGTATTATTTGAAATACCAGCACCATTATCTGTCCATTAATAATAAGCCCGCCATTGGAATTGTCATTAATTAAATGATGACTAACCGTGTTTAAAATAGTTGCTCTCTTTCCCCAGTAGTTCTATGCTAGGACTAGATCTTAAATATTCAGAGTTGCAACCATGAATTTATATGCAAAGTCGGTATCTGCTTATACTTTTGAATATTAGAGACCACTGGAAATACGTAATAATCCAGTAATTTCACCATAAATTGTACCATATCCACGTGACCATTATGCTGCCTGGCTTGGTGGTGCCCATCTGTAGTCCCAGTACATAGGAGATGGAGGCAGAAGAGTCAGTAGAGTCAAGAGTTCAAGGCCAGCCAGGGCTACACCGTGATACTTGTATCTTAAAAAATACTAGGCAGCCATAAGCTATCATGTGGTAGAGCTCCGTTTACATCCTGTGATTGAAATCCTATGAAAAAATGTATGTGCCCGAACAAGAACAACTATTGGAAGAAATGTAATGAATGATGAAGTGACTTTATTTCTGAAAAATCCACACTAGTATTGGTTTTTAATTCTTTAGGACCATATAGAAGGTATATATGTACGTAGTGTATGCACATTGACAGTATGTACACACACAGTCTGGAGACACCTGTGATGCAGATATAAATGTACATATCAATGTACATAGGTGTGCTATGGGTCTGGTTTTGTCTAATAAGCACAACCTACGTATTCCACGTGAAGAATGAGCTAGATGATAGCTCCCGTTTCCTGCCTTGCACAGCCGTGTCTTGTTTTTATAGCGGTAATTCGTCCTACGGCCCTGGGACCCAGAGCGTAGTAAGAATGTCTTTGTTTTGGACACGAATTCCACACGAATTCCAGGAGGGCCCTCAGAGAGACACCGGCCCTCTCTGAGAACGCAGATGCATCTTCGTCCTTCCCGCCGCGCCCTCTGATCTCAGTCCTTGGGGATCTGGGAGATTCTGATGTGGAGCAGGTTTCCTCCGACAGCGGAGGGATGGTTCAGAATCTGTGGGCTGCCCGCAGGCCAGCATCTGAAGGCCTTCTGAGGGCTCGCTTGGGCAAGGCCAGATCTCCTCCAGCCTCCTCCCCAAGCCCCGCAGAGCACTTTAGAGCAAGGGGCGCCAGTGCCGGCTCCGACAGCAGTTGCAATGCATGCAAGCAATCTGGGATGCAGGGCCGGCTTCCCGGCAGCGAGGCTGACTGGCCGGCCAGCGTGGAGACAGGGCGCCGTGTGCCGGGGCAGGGCTGTGGCGGTGGATGTGCAGCCATGGGTTCCGGCCTTCTCCCCAGTGCTCCCGGCCACCACGCGCCCCGCGCCACCTTGGACCATGGCAAGCAGAGGACCCTGCGCACTCCGCACCCTCCGGCTGCCCACCTGGTCTGACATCCTAGTTTCCAGCCCCGCGAGACCCCTCCGTCCACCAGTGCCGCACTCGGGCCCGCGGCAATCCCCATACCACGGGTGTGACACCGCCACGCCACAGGGGCCGGCAGGACCCGTGCAAAACAGGCCCTGGTCCTGAGAGCTACTCCACACGGGTCTACTCAAGCAAGTCCGCAGCTCTTGGCAATTTTTAAGAGTAACTCTTCCAGTCTGAAAGGACTTTCTCTTAGGAGAAACCGTTCTGTAAGAGCAGCGTGCTGTGGTGGGAGCAGTCGCTATTCAATACAGGTTAACTGACAGATCCTAGACACGAGGAGGACTCGCTTCACGGATCAAAACGTTCATGAGAAGAGCAGAGAATCAAGGGTTTGTCTGCGTCAGGAGACGGATCTGCTCTCTGCTCCTTCCCATCAACCTGCCTCTCAGCTTAGGTATTTTTTCACGAATATTTCTGTTAAACATATGCATTACAGTTCCTCTTGGGGGGGAGGGAACCACCTTTCACACACACACATGATTACTGATTTGTTTCAACAGATTTCATCTCTTTCACTGGGCGATTTCAGGGAAGGGTACGGTGTGCATACACTACTCAGAGCCCACGTCAGGCGAGGAGGTAAAGCTTGCTCATCAGGCTACGACACGAAGAAGCGGAACCGAGGAGACACAGACGGCGAGGTCATTCACACCCAGGAGCCCGTCCGTCCGTCCGTCGCCACCTTTTGGAGTGGGTAGTGGGGTCTGTGTGCTTGACATGCACAGCCCTGAGCCGGCGCGTGGGCGCTGAGCTGCGCTGCCTGGCAGGGGCAGAGCGAGGAGCAGGCCAGCCAAGACGCGGGGAGGGGTGGGCGGGCGGAGGCCACCAGGGCGCTCGCTGGCAGGCGCAGGACAGATGTCACTGCCGCTGTGTGTACCGTCCGTCTGTCCCCCCAGCCCAGCGTTCGCATTCTCCGTGGGCACCGGCAGACCGGCCTCCACGCAGATTGTGAGCTCTGAGGTGCTGGTCTGCAGTCGGTGGTCAGTACCTGGGGGCGGGGGCCATTAGTCTATGCGGTGGTGAGTGGACACGAGGGACAGAGCCAGGCTACCCCTCCCCTCCCCCCCCCCCCCCGCTGTGGTGCCGAGGGAGATGTGCGGGGAAATCTGCAATCCTCGCTCTCGGGCGGTGTCTGCTTATGCTTCTTAACAGGTGCCGTGCCCGCAGGAGTCTGTTCCTTCACCACAGTCTCCTTGACATGCCAAAAGAAAACCCCCATTTACTTCTTCATTCGGACTCAGCTCACCCGTGGGGAGTTTGCAAAGCTGAGTCAATGCTCAGACGTGAGTCCCCTTCTTCCCTTTTGGAATAATAATAATAATAAAAACCCAACAACTCCCTTCTGTCACCACTAAGCTAACATCTCTAGGAAGTTTCACTTTTACTCTCAATCGTAAAATGATAGCAGATACGAATAGGAAAGTGCTTGATTGTGATGTTACCGCGACAAGGACTATTAAGGATAGATGGTCTATCAGGCGCATAGCATTGGGGACAGAGGACAGGGCTCTGTGTTAACTACAGATACGCACACATGTATATTTCCCCCCTTAGACTCTCGCACGGGTTTCTGACTCGGCGCCACGCCAGCGGGTGTGCTGCGACACCAAGCATTCTGCTTCTGGTCTCAAGCACATGGTCGGAGCCGAGGAAGAAAAGGCACTGCCTTTCTCTACACACAACTCAGTGGGGCGCAGTGTGCCTGTCAGCACTGGCTGGAAACACCCAAACGTGGCATCCAGCACAGCAGCAGCTCCGGGATCCTCATCCGTTGTTGGTCTCTTGTGCCGCCATGGTGGGCTGCGCCAAGGGCTCCTGACCGTGGGGGGGGGGCTGTGGGGTTCGGTCAGGGCTGAGCCTACTGTTCTGTCACTTCCTGCTTCCTCCAGTCACCTCCAAGTGACTTCATTCTTCTGCTGGATAAAATGAAAGCCCTACAGCTCTCTCCCATGTGTGCGGCTGGGGGTGTGTGTAGATCCTAGTGCTGGGAAATACACTGACCTTCTCGAAAAGCTACCATTCTCTCAGAACCAGAACAGGAAAGGGGGAAAGGGGAAAGGCATCGGGCAGAGTGAGGAAATGGCGCTGACCGGCGGGCAGAGCCGGCCAGCTGTGCGCATGGCGGTCATGCCAATGTCCAGGGCCCGCGTGGAGCCGCGTGGCCGTCCCTCGCTGGATGCCAGAAGGATCCACTCCATACCCACTGGAAGAGCGGACAGAAGGAACGTGGCCTACAGCTCCACGTCGTAACTCTCAAAGCCTTCTCGACAGTGAGCACCATTTGCAGCCATAGAAACACAACAGTGCATCTTTAAATGTGATCGAGCATCGCTTCTTCCTTTCCGGGCGTGGGAAACTGCTCAGCGCTGACCACCGCCGCCAGGTCTGTGAACACGTGTTATCATTCCTGTTATCCCATGAGTTATCACACGTGTCGGCGAGGATCAAACGCCCCAGGAGGTCTCGGGAGCTTTTGAAATGACATTCAGCTCTGGGTTCCCAGAGTCTGAATGACTAGCAGATGACAAGAGATTGGAGGTATGTAAGAGTCGGAGCCAGGAAATGCATCCACAACGCAGTGGGTAAGGACTATGAAGAACAGGGAGAATTTTTGGCACTCTTCCATTGCTCAGAGTCAGGTGGAGTTATAAACTGAGGAGATGTCATCTCTGAAGATTTGAGTGTGAAGGTGCTGCGTTCATTAGAGAGGGAGAGAGGACACTAGAGGAAAACTAAGTAAGGAAGAGAAAATAGCCCATCAAAAGGCCAAAGCCTCAGGATGCGAGGGCAAGGCTGGGGTGTGTGTGTGTGTGTGTGTGTGTGTGTGTGTGTGTGTGTGTGTGTGTGGTGTGTGTGTGTGTGTGTGTGTGTGTGTGTGTGTGTGTGTGTGTGTGTGTGTTTCACCCAAGTATAAATCTTTCTAGGTGATAAACCCTACAAGATCTACAACACCACGTTCACAAATCAACATTTTCTAGGTACAGGGAAGGTCCATTTGGAGTTCAGGTCTACCAGTTCAATACCTTTTCCCTCAATAACCATACCCAGCAGAAGATATTTAACTTCATGAATTATAAAATGACAAGAAACATTTCTGTATTGGTTGTAGATTCAATCCCACAACAGGTTCAAAAGTTCATGAGCAGCTAATACCCAAATTTATCATAGCATGGGCTACCACATGCACAGTATTAAATAATATATACTTTAAATTATTGAAGGTGAGTAACAACAGGTAGGAGCGTGGTGTTTTAAAGTGCTCTCCTGTTTCCTAAAATGCCCCAGCTCTTTTCAAGCATCCCTCCAAGTGGTAAAGAATGGAGCCGTGCAGCTTTAATATCAGCAAATAGCTGCTTGACGTATTTTATTGCAAATAGATATTTTCTATGCTGTTTTTTCCAAGGGCAATAACCCTAATAGAACACTTACTGGGTACTTACTCTGTGTGTAGCACTAGAGAAACATTCTAGAAACACGAGCTCACTTAATTCTTGTGATTCTGGAGTGGTTCTGATTACCGGTCATGTTAAAAGAGAAGCGGAGGTCCGCAGGACCAAGGAAACATGGCTGCTCTGCTGGGAAGTTTGGCCTCTCTTCCCCCTCCCATTCTGTTCTCTTAAAGACCAACGGAGATCTTTTTCTTCCTTTTTCTAGTAATCGTTGGAGTTTTTCAGCCCAATCTGCCTCCTTCTCTATTTACCCAGTTGCTCATTTTTGGGTTTATCTCTTCCTGACTGTTCCTGGTCACAACCACTAGTAATAGGTCCAGGGATACAGCAGCTTACCCTCCACCCCTCACCTTTGCTAGATACTGCTGTGCCCTGGCCCAGCCCGGTGCGTGTGCGTGTGCGTGTGCATGTGTGTGTGTATGCATGTGTGTGCATGTGTGCGTGTGTGCACGTGCACACGTGTGTGTGTGTGTGTGTGTGTGTGTGTGTGTGCATGTGTGTGTGCTGGGCTGGGCTTTGATTTCACGCAGTAAGTTGGTCTCCATAATCAGATCTGAACTGAGGAGGGCAAGTTGAGCAGCGTGAGGAGCGTCTTTGCATTCGAATCACATTCATCAGGGTGAAGAATGGCTGGAGGCCCTTGCCAGGTGCAAGGCTCTAGTGCCTGGGAAGAGACCCGGTGAGGGACGGAAGTCCCAGCACAGGAGGCCCAGGGCGGGAAGGCCGGCAGGGGAAACAGGTCTCTCCTTCTGATGTCCGACCGCAGAAAATAAAGACAATAATTACAAATAAGTCAGGATGCAGTGGTCCCAGGGAGCAAGGTCAAAGCATGAGAATTTCAAGGTGTGAGAACGTGCACACGCAAGAAAAGAGGACGCTGCCCAGAAAAGCACTAAAGGATCTCCAAGGCTGTCAAGAAACGCCTCCTTCCTCCTTGTACAGAAAGGGAGAAAAAACAATTTCAGACATGCCTCTGGCCTCTTTGAGCTATTTCAATCTATCCTTCATTCCGGCTGCCAGACAGAGCACTTCCCTGTCCTGGTGATGAGCAAGGCTTTCTGATGGATATTGACCAAATACATATGCTTTCTTTCTTTCATCACCATTCAATTTGCTTAAATAAAAAGTCCAATGAAAAATGACTTCCTTGACTACATCTACTCCCCATCTGTCCTCTCCCGTTATTTCTGGGCGTCCCTCCGGAGTGATTGTGTTGTGTACATGCAACTCTCCATCCACCACATCTAATATGCAAGTCTTAAATTTTTAAAATTGCCTGGGCGGCCTACGGACACCCCGGCGAGAGAACAGGGCATCCATTTGTGACTGCAGAGCTGATACTCCGAATCGAAGGGAATTCGTCACCACATCCATCTCTATTGCAATCCCTGTCTCCTTTCCTTCTCTCTCGTTCACCAGACAGTAATGTTCTCAGATCAAATATTCTCTATAAATTGAGAGAACATTTAGCTGATTTATGGGGCTTTTAGCTATTATATACTTACCTATTCAATAAAAGTAAGTACGCCCATCACATGACACATATGCTACCTTCCCACGATGAGATCTTTCCTTGAAGGGATTCGGGCATCAAATGGTAATGAGATTTCTTGTAGCTAATACATCACTTAAGGGCAATCTGACATCCTGAATCCATTTCTCTGTCCTCCCTCCCCCCTCTCCCTTCCCTCTCCCCTCCCTCCCCTCTCTCCCCCTCTCTCCCTCCCTCCTCCCTGTCCCCCCGTCCCCCCCAAGCCTCCCTCCCTCCCCCCCAGGCCTCCCTTCCTTTCTGTTGCCATCTATAAATCTGCACTCAGCTTCCAAGGGGTCGTTCTGTGATTCTGAGAACAGGAACCTTAGCGTTGGTTGGCACGTGGGCTCGGGAAAGGGATTCCCACTTGGTCTTTGATTCCGCAAGGTGGAATTCCAGACCTGGAAGCGGTGCAGAGGCCGCGCCAGGCGCACCAGGCCGCGCTGGGCCGCACACTGGGCCGCACTGGGCCGCACAGGCCACGCTGGGCCACACACTAGGCCGCGCTGGGCCGCGCCGGGCCGCGCACTGGGCCACACAGGCTGCACACGGGGCCGCGCGGGCCGCACAGGCCGCGCACCGGGCTACGCCGGGCCGCGCACTGGGCCGCACAGGCCGCACACGGGGCCACACCAGGCCGCACAGGCCGTGCACTGGGCCGCACAGGCCGCACAGGCTGCACACGGGGCCACACCAGGCCGCACAGGCCGCGCACTGGGTCGCACTGGGCTGCATAGGCTGCACACGGGGCCGCGCCGGGCCGCACATGGGGCCGTGCCAGGCCGCACAGGCCGCGCACTCGGCCGCACTGGGCCGCACACTGGGTCGCACTGGGCTGCACCGGGCCGCACAGGCCGCGCACTGGGTCGCACTGGGCCGCATAGGCTGCACACGGGGCCGCGCCGGGCCGCACAGGCCGTGCACTGGGCTTCGCCGGGCCGCACATGGGGCCGTGCCAGGCCGCACAGGCCGCGCACTGGGCCTCACCGGGCCGCACAGGCCGCACACTTAGCCGCGCACTGGGCCGCGCACCGGGCTGAACAGGCCGCACACCGGGCCGCACCGGCCGCAGGGTCGCCGACCCTCGCTCCCAATCAGGGTTTTTGGAGTGCGCCTCGGGCTGCCTGGTGCCCCGCACCCACGGCCCGACTGCGAGCCAGTGCCGAGGACAAGGCCGGCACTGAAGCGTGCGCCCCCCGGAGACGGACTGGACGGCTTGGGGGGTTGGGGCGGGGGGATAGAGAGGGGGCGCGGGGTGCGTGCGCCCTGGACGGCGGGGGGGAGGGGGCGCGGGGTGCGTGCGCCCTGGACGGCGGGGGGGAGGGGGAGGAGAGAGGGCGCGGGGTGTGTGCGCCCTGGACGGCGGGGGGGAGGGGGGCGCGCGGGGTGCGTGCGCCCTGGACGGCGGGGTGGGAGGGGGCGCGGGGTGTGTGCGCCCTGGACGGCGGGGGGGAGGGGGCGCGCGGGGTGCGTGCGCCCTGGACGGCGGGGGGGAGGGGGCGCGGGGTGCGTGCGCCCTGGACGGCGGGGGGGAGGGGGCGCGGGGTGCGTGCGCCCTGGACGGTGGGGGAGAGGGGGCGCGGAGTGCGTGGGCCCTGGACGGAGGGGGGGGGGTGGGAGGGGGGCGCGGGGTGCGTGCGCCCTGGACGGCGGGGGGGAGGGGGCGCGGGGTGCGTGCGCCCTGGACGGCGGGGGAGAGGGGGCGCGGGGTGCGTGCGCCCTGGACGGCGGGAGGGAGAGAGAAGAGGGTGGCGCGGGGTGCGTGTGCCCTGGACGGCGGGAAGGAGAGAGAAGAGGGTGGCGCGGGGTGCGTGCGCCCTGGACGGCGGGGGGGAGGGGGCGCGGGGTGCGTGCGCCCTGGACGGCGGGGGGGGAGGGGGCGCGGGGTGCATGCGCCCTGGACGGTGGGGGGGGAGGGGGCGCGGGGTGCATGCGCCCTGGACGGTGGGGGGGGAGGGGGCGCGGGGTGCGTGCGCCCTGGACGGTGAGGGGGAGGGGGCGCGGGGTACGTGCGCCCTGGACAGCGGGAGGGGTGCCCGTGCCCTGGCCGGCCGGGGTCGGCGAGGGCACAGACGCAGCCTGGTGGTCCAGCAGAAGCAAGCCTAAAGGGAGTCCATGCTACAGAGTTAATTGGGTGTAGATATTTTCTTAACTTGAATTTAATAAATTTTTTATGGAAAACAATTCATCATGTGAGTTCATCGACGATAATTTATTTACATTTAATGTCCTTATAAAGAGCTTAACTCTAGGTACGATTAAACCGGAAACTTGGTCATGTGAGAGGACATAAAAATGTGGAAGACACTAAGTGTGTAAGATACAATTTCTCTTGATTGATTTTTCTAGGTTATCTATTAGATAATAAGCCTCTTACACAATTAGTGCCAAAAAAAAAGGCAGAGGGCTTTCTTATTGCCTGATGAATAATATCATATTAGACACTGTGGGTGGCGCAGGAAGGATTAAGGTCCCGCAGGGACTCAGAGTCAAGCGGCGTAACGGCACGTGAACACCACTGCAGAAGGAAATGCGCCAGGACCTGCAGAGAAGTCACCTGCAGCCCTCAGAGCCACAGAGTGTGGCGTGGGAAGGGTCTGGAACAGGTCTCCCTCGAGTGGAAGGGGAGAGCCAAAGGAGAAAGCGTGTTAGGTAAAAGAAACAGCACCAACCGCCTGGCTGGCTGGCAGCTGTGCTCTTGAGTCCTGCCCGAGCTGCTGCCGTAGGCAGGGCAGGGAATTTCCACTCGTGTTCCCAGGTAGGGGGAACACCAGGGTGACGTCAGGGTGGACAAACCCAGAGGACAGGAGGGACAGACAGAAGAAAACCTACGAGAGGCCCCCACAGCGGGAGATGCAACTCCCACCTTCGCATGGAGAGACGGCCCGATGCTGTGTCCCGCTTAAAGTTTAAAGGAACTCCTGGCGTGATGGGACTAGACATGTAGTTGAGGGAAATGAATCTCATAGACCAGTAGATATAGAGACTTCAGGAGAATATTAAGGAGGTTATGGTAATAGCCCAGAAATAAACATGAGACGGGAGCAGAAATCTGATTTATGTGTAAATATACAAGGTGAGAGAGAGATCATCAGGTTTCGGTGGCCGACTTGCTGACATACATGTGCTCGAAATGGCCTGTCTGTTTTAGCTCCGTAAGCTAAATGCATCTGTTCTTCAAACATGGGGAAAGCTGGCTAATTCTTACCTTCACTGGTGTTTATGAGCACAAGAATACCAACACAGAATTGATGAGGTGTTGGGCAGATTTCAGGAGCATCTGACTCGGATATGATCCTTGGCTTGAAAAGAACACTGAATGAGAGAGTACCCCCCCCCCCCCCCCGGCAATCAGAACAAAGTTTGGAGGTGACAGATTTTTTTTTTAAGTAACAAATAAAATGCAAGGAAATGTACAAGGCCTAGTTATCTAAATACATTCCAAAAATGGAGTTGATGGCTCTGACTTGTCATTTCCCCCTACCCATCATCTGTTTTATTTTTTCTTTCTACATAGGACTTAATGCAAACAGTGAAGATTGGTAACCCCTGCTACTTTTAAAAAATGTTTTAAAATGTATTTTCAAGATGATCTTAGCTTCAGGAGTTTTTCCTGGCCTTAGGAATCCTGTAGAACATTAAGCAAAGAGATGTTTATTCTTTTCCTTTAAAATGAGACAAACCAACAAAAGTCTGTGCCCTAGAATCAGTATTCTAAAAATAAGCAGTGGTACAGCCCGCGTGAGCTCCGTGTCGACGCGGTGCAAGCACGCACCACCCCAGCCGGCTCCCAGAAAACACCCTTTCCACAGCACCCTGAGGCCTGGTCCCGCAAAGCCCACGCAGGGCAGCCGGGATTCCTCACGCGAGCCTTCCTGTTCCCACATCAGTCTTTCGGCACAGAGTCGCCCCCTGCTCCCTCTAGGCCGCTCTGCTCCTCCCGTGTTCAGGTTTCGGTCAAGCACGCCCTGCATGCAGGCCCTTCCCGCGCAGTGCCTGCAGCTACGGTCGAGCTGCCCGACTCCCTGGGAACCCAGCTGGCAAGAGAGCCCCTTCCATAAATTCATTTCCCCTTTGGTGGCATCGTCTTCTTCTTGTTGTTTTGCTCCAGATTTTTCCTTACTTAACATCGTCATTTACATTCCTAGTACAGTCATCATTTTCTTAAATGTTTTACCACATAGTGTATGTGTGTGTAAGTACGCACAGGAAAGAAGAAAAATGGACGGAGGAGAGACATTCGTGGGGTGGGGCCTCGGGCTGGGGACCCTGTGGGATCCCTGAGAAGTGGCTGCTCCCTCACCTTTGTCCGCACGTCCGGTCTCCCCACGAGTCCCTCCCACCCCAGCTGCCCCAGCCAGCCATGCACAGCAGGCCTTGGGCTCCACCCCACGGAGCACAGCTGGGGCTTGCCAGCCCGTGTTCCCAGTGTGAAGGTTTTACCCCTAAGTTCAGCATCTCTGTCGCCTACAGCAGCACAGAGATTATGGAAGGTTTGTGTAGTAGCATTAAAAAAATCATGACAGATAATGGCTTCGTGACATTTAAGACAATGAATGAGTGCTCCGGAAGTAAGTAGTAATTTTAAAAACTAGCAGCTAAGTTGGGCACCTGTGGCTCACGCCTGTCATCCTAGCTACTCAGGAGGCTGAGATTTGAGGATCACAGTTCAAAGCTACCCCAAGCAGGAAAGTTTTTGAGTTCTTACCTGCAGTTAGTCACCAAAAAGCCAGGAAGTAGAGCTATGGCTCCAGTGGTAGAGTGCTAGCTGCAAGCCCAAAAGCCAAGGGGCAGTGTCCAGGTCCTGAGTTCAAACCCCAGGACTGGCACAAACAGGCTACAGCCTTCTCTGCTAGAAAACAATATTTGCTGAATTTCCAAAGTTAACTCATACACACGTAGGAAAAGGCCTAAAATCCATCCTAGATAAGGATAAGCAAGGGAGAATGAAAAACAAAAGCCTGTATAAGAGTGCTTAGATGGTCACGTGGCATAGTTACACACTTGGTCCACACACCCCCCGAGGGTTTGAGGCAGAGAGTGCAGAGATGCGGGCCTCCCGAGGAGAGCCCCCAGTGCCTGGCCTGCGCGCGGGCCGCTGTCCGGGGCCTCCACGGCCCAGCGCGCTGGAGTTCCACCAGGTCCTGTAACGCGTTTCAGTTAAGGCGTGTAATTGAAATTTTAGCACAGAAGTGTTTTCTTGCAAAACGAAGCCCACACCTGCTTGCTGGAAAAGTGAATGCTTCCAGAACAAAAGCGAGACACTTGAGAGACGGAGGACGCGTCCAGGTGTGGGAGGACGGCTGGCCCCGCCTCTCCTCAGCAAGCTGGGCTGGCTGCACGCGCCGCTGCCCAACCTGAGTCTCAGGGGCGGAAAGCTTCTCCCGAGCAGCCAGGGAGCAGGTTTGCCCTGGCCGCTGGCCTCACGCACAAGCCAGGAGAGCAGTGAAAGCTCTGCTTTTGTCATCCCGATACAGTCTAAGGGTTTTCTGACCGTTTTCCGGTGGTGGTTACGCTGCAGTATTACACTTTTTCTGGTCTCCCCAGCGCACGTGGGATCAGCAGGTCTCCTCCCCGGGAGCGGACCATCCCGGGCCGCAGCGGGCATGGCACGGTCAGCTCCTGGGAGTGAAATCCATTGCCCTGGCCAAGCTGTCCAGCTTTTGCCTTTGTAGCAACTTTTAGCCCACAATAACCATCATCAGTTTACAGCAAGCAGATCCATTACGCTTCCTCCGTTCCTGCAGCCCCACATTAAGCTAATATTATCTATTTCCCAAGTGGAAAGAGTCCTTCCAGCCCTATCAATTATTAATTCCTTGCTTGCAGCTAATGTTTTCTTTGAATTATTTAAATGCATCTTCATTTATCAATAAACATAAAATGTTAAACAAAGAATACTGATGAAGAGCATTATTTAAGCCATAACGTTTTATGAGATTATTTCAAGCGCCTTTTCTGATTTATTAACACAATATATTTTATAATTATTTTTCCATTTCTGAAAAAAATTATTCTGGGAATTATCTAGAGGTTTGCAGATTTTGTGAGTACTCCAACTTGTGGTGTAATTTTGACCAGGTTCTATTAAAATATCCTTGGGTGTATGTATGTATCCCTGTGTATCATGTCTGTGCATGCATGTATTTATGTGTGTGTATATATACATATACATGTGCACACACAAACAGGTAGCATATATAAATATACATGAGTATTTATATTTACCATAAAAAGTGTTCATTATCCCTAATACTTTTCTTAAAAAAATTAAAGATACCATTAAAAATTTAAACTTCTTGATAGGAATTCTGAACCTCTATATTCTGAAAATTGTATTCATAGTGCATTTACAAACTTACATACACATAAATTTGGTGCATAGGTAAGAAGCAATGCTGTTTATCCTTAAATATTAAACCTCTGAACAACACAACTGTTTAGTCTTTGTTGGGGTCCTGGGTTAGCAATCTGCACCCACACCATACACAGACCAATCCTCCTGATAGTCTTTTTTCTTTGCTTTCCAGACTTGTAACCCAAACTAAAATATGAATATTTGAAAAGTGCATGTTTTATAGGAATATGTTTAATATTGTCACCTTCTGAAATAGGAAGAAACTGAGTGTTTTGATATAAATATTCTGGAGAGACTAAAAGAGAAAAGTTAAACTTTCCTGAACCCTTGTCAAGTAAGAAACCAACAGGCATGAGAGTGATGGTGGAGCCCGCGGCAGGTGTGGTGAGGGAGGGCGGGAACAGACCTACAGTCCTAGCACCGCCGTTGGCCTCCCCACAGCACTTCCTGTTCACACAGCCCCTCCTCCGGGCCCAGCGGCCCTGCATCCCGGTGCAGAGCTTGGAAATGTCTCTAGGAAATGGCTAGAGAAGGCACAGTGTGCCAGCCTCAGGGTTTCAGACTGCACATTTGAAGGGGGGGGTCACAGGGGACACTCTTAAGTTAAAGCCTGGTTTTAGGTAACACAGTCGAGGGAAGGGAGCCTGGTCGGCTGGAGGCTAGTTTGGGTCCCACTGTGTCAGTTGAACAAAGGATAAAGCACACGGATGATAGGGAGGCCCAGGAGGGAAGAGAGAAGTGCTGGCTGCAGGCTGGGGGCACTGGGAGGAAGGGAAGAAGGCGCCAGGGCTGGTGGCCAGGGAGCCCCGGAGCTCAGGAGCGTGAGCGCAGACTTGGATGGGAGACAGATGCACAAGTGTCCCATGGAAAGGCCTGGGCGCCTGCGGAGGAGTCACACACGATACACTTGGGAACATTAAATATCCACACACTTGAAACTCAGGAGGACATTGACCCGAAAGGTTCCTCTCGCTCTGCTCCACCGTCCATCGAAATTCACCTGGGGTGGGAGAAAGCAGAGCTGGCAGCTGTTGGCATAGCTTCCAGCAGTAACTTTAACTGCCATGTCATTTGTAATCAAAAGGCTCCGAGATAATTATTATCATTCAGATGGAAAGGTCATGAATTTCAACGCAGGACAGGATAAAACCAGAAGGGTTTCCTTTCAGACATATGCAGATAAAACAGAAGAAATGCTTTTTCAGAACGTATAACATGAACGGCAATATAATAGTAGACCGGGCAGCAAAGAATTGAATGAATTCTACAAAGGCAACACTGAAAATGCCAAAGAATAAAAAGTTGCATAAATGATAGAATAACGAAGCAAATAGGAAAGATATATTAGAAAAGTAAAGTAGATGATTGCTGATGAGCATGGTAAGAAGAAAAAGAATTTACCTAAAAACAAGGGGTCTGTATTCAAATATACTGCTACTTTCTTTGCTCTTGTATTGTTATTTAAAGTTCTGTTCTCCATGTGGTCGGTACTTACTAAATCTGACAACACCAAAGGCAAACGTGAGGCCCTCCTCGGCCCTGAGAAATGAGTGGTTTTGTGGAAGAAAGGCAAAATGTTCATTTGAGCCCTGTGACAAGTGTTGGGCTAAACATGAGCTGGGAGTTGGAGGAGAGGCAGGAGCAACGGAGGGGAGGGGGCCGGAGGGGCCTGAACCTGAACACGGGAAGGGAACGTGGAGGGGAACGCGGTCCAGAGGTGGCCGGGGGCGATTCCATGCCGACTCGGGGGACGGGGAATCGGGGGACAGGGAATCAGGGGACAGGGAGGCTCCTGTGAGGAAGTCCGTGCAGCTGCTCCCGTGAGCGGGAATGAGGCGTGGGGACTGCGGGTGGGGCTCGGTCACCGTGGCCTTGCTGGCTTCCTGGCCACGAGGGTTCAGTGGACGGCAGTGCCACCACGCGGGCAGCAGGAGGAGCCGCGGCCACCTGCCCTTTGCCACCCAAGAACTGAGATTCCTGCACTGCCACTGCCCCCCCATGCCCCAAGTCTCCAGAAATGAAAGCCTGGAGAGGATCACTTCACAAAGGGTGTCAAGGTCACAAGTCTGAAACCAGGCTGGGTCTCCCTCCTTGTGCATCTCCTGGGAGTCTCTTCCAAGAAATGATGGGTGCCATTAGAGACTTGATTCTGTTCCCAGAAATCTCCCTCCATGGCACCGCACCCCGGCAGCCTCCATGAGGCGTGCTTCCCATAAGAACCCTCTGTCCACGGCAGCAACGCTGCCCGTCCCAGACAACCGCAGTGTGCAGGTAAGTCCTTGCTCCCCAGGGCACGGAGACACACCCTCTGTCCCTGAAGTCTCCAGAAGACGCTTGCCACAGAACTAAGCTAGAAAGCAACGTCTCCATCCTGTCCCTTTTCGAGAGTGAAGTTCTGATGGAAGGCTGCGCTGCAGACACATTCATACCGCACTAGCTCCCCATGATTAATATGACCACTGTGAATGAATTAATAATGACCGGCCACTTCACTGAGGTCTTTGCTCCCGCCCCTCCACCTTGATGTGGAGCAGGTCCAGGGCATTGATGATCACAAGTAGGATGGATTGATTCATCATTGATGGGAAAAGAGCTCCTCTTCCCATAAGCCTGCTCCCTTCCTTGCACTGCTCCTGAAGATGTACAGCCCCTGGCAGCGGCTCAGACCCGTCCATGGCCCACTCCCTGCAGCCAGCAGCTACAATGAAGGATGGTGAGCCAACAGCAGCCTCGAGTGAGAGGCCCACAGACATGGAGCTGCTGCCCACAGAACCATCTTCTCCTCTGTCCACACTCCTGGGCTGATGAATGGACACCCTGGCTGCCTTCAGAATACAGCAGTGAGCCAGCTAGCTTCACTTGACGTCTATACACCTCAAAACACATCGAGGGTGCTATGTGCCTTCACCTCCACCTTTGCCTCCTCTTTCCGGCAGGGGCACAACGATTAAACTGTTCGTTTCCCTTGCGTTGCTTCTTTGGCCTTTCTAATCCTAGCCCTGCTGACCGGTGTCAGGCTCTGCCCTGCCCGGGAGGAGACATTCTCCCACTGCAGTGCCCGTGCGCCCGGTCCACCTCCTCCCCTCCCCCTCCCCCCCGGGCTGACTGCTGCACCGAAACGCTTACCTTTACCTAGAATTGGCTTGTGGTTGCTGTTTAATGCAAGCAATTATGCTTTTAATTGTGTTTATAAAAGTATTGGCACATTTCCTTCTCACTGACATTTGATCCATAAGCAATAAAGGAGCCCGGTGTTAACTCAGGAGTCCCACACCCCGGCTCTGGGCAGTAAGAAGACCACCGCATCTGTCCATCGCCACACTTCGCAATGCTGTTGCACTGCAGGAACGAGCACTTGTGGTTTCCTAATGAAATGGCTAAGACTTCTTCCCTGGAAGTTGTAGATGGAAGGAGCTTGAAAGTGTTTTATACATGCATTCAGCGTGAGCACACAGCCACTCACATGAACACACGTGCATTCAACGTGCACACAGCCACTCACATGAACATGCGTGCGTTCACCGTGAGCACACAGCTGCTCACTTGAACACGCATGCGTTCACTATGAGCACACAGCCGTTCACATGAGCAGGCATGCGTTCACATGAGCAGGCCCTTACAAAGGGCCTTCTTCAAGCTGGGCTCCCCACGACTCAAGACTGGGAGGCGTATGAGGATAAAGGACAGCGCTCCTGGGCTGAGGGAAGATGATCAGGTGAGGAAATCACTTCGTGACAATACGACACTTAGGGAAAAAATAGTCTTATAAATTGCGAAGCAGATCCAAAGGCCGGCTCCCTGAGGTGTTTGCAGAGGAGAGGTGGGAAATAGATATAAGGGGATGGGAACTGCGCCGCCAAGGACGGGCGGGGCTTGCTCTGCCTCCTGAGATGTCGGGGCTTGCTCTGCCTCCTGAGACGTCGGGGCTTGCTCTGCCTCCTGAGACGTCAGAACCTTGTGTGAAGGTTGTGGGCCTCTCCACTGTTAATATAGAGCGCTGCATCCAAAGAACACAGGTCATGGACCCAAGTCTATGATATCATACGTTCAACAATCAGCCTGGAAAATTAGCACAACAACCCGCAAGAGAATGTGCTGGAAAAAGTAGCCTGCCTGCCCATCCACCCTGATTTTCTCCCCAGGTGTCTTCTTGGTGAGGGCAGAGATAGAGTACTATCCATTAGAGATTTAAATAAAGCATGTAAGACAGCCTTGAAAAGCAGGTGAAGAGCAAGTCAGGGAGTCTATGATTACATGCTATGCCAGGGGAGAATTACTACCTGGATCTTCTGGCTGTTATAATTCTGGGTTGAGTGCTGGAGTCTCATTTTTGCTCCTGCATTTATTTTTAGAGTCAACACATCTGCTTCACAGGGGCTTTGAAAGAGCTGGTGGAGAAATTAATTCTATGGTACTGGAACCACGCAAGTGGGGTGGTTGTTATTATCTCTAAGAATGTAGATGATTATCTGGCCAAAATATTAGAATCAAATACAATGAGAGTGGCTATTACCATCACTGTTGGGGTAGAGAGAGTCTGTTTAATTTCTGATATAGAGCTAAAGGCTTGCTGAAGCAGAAAGGGAGGAAGGGAGGGAGGAGAGGAAGGGAAGGGAGATAGAAAAAGGAAGGAATAATACTAACAGGTATTTCCATGGTAAGTTTGGTGCTTACTACATAGCAACCTAGAAATCCTTCCAGTGATTTTCATTGATATTTATTTTATACTAATACTGAGGGAAGATCATGAGAGGAAGAAATACAAGGCGAGCGGCAAGGAGCTTTCAGAAAAGAGCACCTCACAGGGCAGCCAGCGTTTTCTCATTCTTGGCCCACGCGTCCTGCTCATTCTGTGAGCTCTTCTCCCAGACTCGGGCTTGGTGGTCCAGAGCGAGCCAATGTTAGGGCCCAGGATGAAGTCGCCCTCTCTGCTGCACCTGGAGAGCAGGTGTCATTCTGAGCGGCAGTGGGGAGCAGTATTGACGCGACTCTGGCTAGCCAGCGTTTAACCCGTGCAGCCATTCAGCCTGTGAGGTTTGATGGGTACCTCAGTGTCACCTAGACATGCTGGTCATATGTCACTTGCTAGGAGAAATACCTAAAGGAAATGGGGCACAGAAAGCAGCACCGTTTGCCCGTCTCCCTGCCGCACAATCTCGGCAATGAGTGGTCATGAAAGGTTGTTCTTCATCCAGGTAAGTCCGGGCTGAGCTGCCCTTTCTCCCGGGGAGGTGGATGCCGGGAGGCGGCACGGGGTTCTGCTTCCGTAACTCCCTCTGCAAGTGCTTTGCAACCATGTTCTTCCAGTTTGCCAGTGACACGAGAAAATGTTCCGATCCCTGGGAACTGAAGGGAAGTTCAGCACATCTCCAGGACCTCAGCTTCCTCTCGAGACATTCTTCTCCCTTTGGAAAGACCTTCCTGAGTGCCGCCCCGGGAAGAGGAAGGCTCCTCCTTTTGTTTCTCATTTCCAGATGAGTCCCTTGGTAACATTGGTTTTAATGTCACCAGTATAGACTTCTTGCTTCTACTGACTCCAGATCTAGTTATTGTATCTACTCCCTGAGATATTTGCCCCTTAAGACTATTTTCCTGCTCGGAAATTATAGCTATAAACTGATTAAGGAAAACACCCTCTCTTTTCTTAAGGATAGGCTTAGTTATTACTTGGGAAACAATGCGATTACGCGAGATTAGTAAGATTAATCAATGCTTTACAAGGTTACTGGGCTTTCTTAAATTAGATCGTGCCTTAGCCACTTCCTCATTCTGAGCACTGCCTGGATGATTCGGCTGCTGGGTTCTTTTTCCTGAGGAAATCTGATTCTGATGACTAAGTGGGTCCCCGGCACCCTGTTTCCCTCACTTGTGAATAGGGAGGTGGAGGCTTTACTCTGTCCCGAAAGAACTGGCGATAGAGTCATTGGGTGGGAAGATGGGTCCTCTGCTCGGCTCTCTGGGCTTGCCTTCTTTTGCTTGTTTTCTTTTCTAAGCCATAGCAGGCTAAGTCGCAGTCCAAGCTGGGAGATGTCACACAGAGCGTGGCCTGCGGCTTCCTCGCCGGGTGGACATGAGCACCACCGGGTCCAGCGTGGCCCGCCCTGTCCCACGCAGATCCCAGTCGCTCTTGATTTAAAAAGGACAAGGGGCGGCTACTGGCATGTAGCACAGCGAGGTCCAGTCTCGCCCCGGCCTTGCTGCCTGGGGAGCCCTTCTCCCCAACAGCTTCTCACCCCTCCTTTCACGGTGGCTGTTCTCCAAGCCACACTTGGGAAGAATTGCTGTGAACGCATTACAGATACCAAGATGCGTGTTTCTGTGTGTTTTTGTGTAGTGGCCACTTTATTTATCCGGTGAGGGTTCTAGGCTTTGTTTTAAAGTCACTTTGGGCTGCTTCTATTTATCCTGCGGATCTAGTAACTTATTTTTGGGGAGAGCCGCTGAGCCGGCTTTAAGGAGAGCTCTTTCCCACGCGCATGAATGCCCTGTCTTTGCTCTCACGCAGCGGAGCGATGCTGTCCACCACGGCTGCGTAGGCCTCTGAGCTCGGGCCCTGATCCTGATCCTTCTTTGAAGTATGCAGTGATACATTCCTAAAGCTACAGTTCTTTTAAAACTTGGTTTGTGGGGGAGACGCATGGTACCCCGCAGCCGGCCTGGCCTGCAAGTCAGCGGCCAGACGCCAGGGGCAGGCAGTTCTGTGGAGGGCTGTTTTCGGGACTCGCTTTTGTATGTTAATCGCATATGAAAAACAACAGCTCCCCCACGCCCGGAGCTCAAGCCCCACGACTGACCAAAAAACCCCAAGATTAAAAAAAGAAAACCAGCAAAAATGTCAACTGCACCGGGAATCTTTTTGGCTAGTTAATACAATGTTCAAATCAGAAACCATTTATTAATATGCTTTCAAGTGTCTGTCTGTCTGTCTGTCTCTCTCTCTCTCTCTGTGTCTCTCTGGGGTCTGAACTCAGGGCTCTGTGCTTACTAGGCAGGAACACTTCCATTTAAGCACACTTCCAGCATTGTGTTTTCCTTATGTTCTTGATCGATCTCAATTTCCACCCCCTTGGGCCCCCCCCCCCCAGAGCAGGTCTCCATATTTGATCATCCGACCCATGCCTCCTAATTAGCTGGGATTACTGTTGTGAGTCAGCATGCCTGGATAATTTGTTCAGAGGGGGGCCTTGCTATCTTTTTGCCCTGGCCAGCCTTAGGCTATAATCCTGATCCACACAACCTAACCAGACCAGGATTACAGGCATGCGCCCTGGTGCACAGCCCAAATGAGTGCTCTTGAACTTCATCGTAATGGTATACAAGATTTGTACACCAGTGAGGACATTTTTTAAACAAGAATAGATGATGACTTTATTGCATAAACAACACAACAACTTAACCCAAACCCCACTGTCGGCGTATCTCAGAGGCAAGCCAGGGCTCAAAGATGCTCATCAGGACTACGTGGCCCTGTGCCTTTGTTGGGAGGGGCAGTTCCGTTGAGCTGTCCCCTGCTTGATAATTTCAAGGACTATTTAAACGGTAAGTGGCTGATTCAACACGATGATGGGTTTTCAGACAAGGAGGAAAGACTGTGTACAGATGCATGTGTGTGTGCGTGTGTGCATGCATGCATGTGTGTGCGTGCATGCATGCATGTGTGTGCATGACCATGTGATTTAACACTCATTTCCAAACAGAAATGTTCTCGAAAAGCAATATGACCATGTGTGTGCAGGTGTGTGTGTGTGCAGGTGTGTGTGTGTGTGTGTGTGTGTGTGTGTGCACGTGCCTGTGAGAGACAGACAGACAGACAGACAGACCAGAGGGGTAAAGTTTGCTGGATATTGGATCCTTAAGGGTAAAATCCTGTTTAATCAAAGATTGAGTAGCTTGGAGCAAAATGAACAGCCAGATCCGATTTGTTCTCATTCTAACTCTCCTCATCAGCAATAAAGATTTTAAAAAATAAATTAAAGGATGATATTAGGGAGGTAATTATATCAATCTATGTTACCTTGGTGCAGAAAGCAATAAAATACCCTCACAAAATTTCTATGTCCGTTTGTAAAATTCTATTTGCCTTTATTAACAAGTGCTTAAGGCTAATTTCTCAGCTGAAATCATAATTTCATCCATCCCTCATACCGGCCGCTGCTGGGCTGCGTCCGGAGGCCGAGAGCCCTCACAGCTCACGAGGCTGGGGCGGGCAGCCGCCTTGACCGAGGGCCTTCATTAACTCACCCAAAAAGTGCATTTCAGCGACCTTTGTCACTACGGAACAAAGTTGATTTAAATTCCATTGTAAAGAGCAGTCTTTGGTGTCAAACTTATCCTAGCAGTATGCCCACTAAATTGCATGAACAAATTTGGTTAGTATCAACTTCTGGGAATAGTTTCTGGCCGACTGACCTGGGGACCTTATCTTTAAATATTGGCATTGTATGGATTAACGCAAATCCAGGAGAATGTCAGATATTAAGGCACATAATTGCAGGTTAATTGGAAGATAAAGATGCTCTAATCTAATGTTGCACAGGGGGAAATAATGACGGTATTAACTTATTAGCTTGGCTGGAGGAAATAATCTTATTATCCTGAAGAGGACCAAGGTAGCGTGGTCTTTGTGTAATGGCTCTGCAACAAAGGATCGGGGCTCTGGCTCAGAATGGCTTTCTTGTTTCCTTCCTGCTCTCCCTCCCCCTCTGCAGGACGGAGCAGCAGCGAGCTCTCTCAGTACCATCTCGGGTAAGTGAAGTTTCTTAATTTTAGGGCAATACAAAGAATGGTAGTATGCTATGTAAAAGGGAGCTATGTAATAGCTCCCTTTCCCATATTCAAGAAACGGAGCATATACTGCTCACCTCCGTGACTTCTGCGTGGGGTGGTTCACATATTCTTTGGCTCATAAACTACAAGTTTCTGGTAGGGGGAAATAAAGACAAAACAGAAGCTCTTGAAATGCAGGGACGGGGTTTGGTGTTTTAACGTATGCACAAGGTTCTTGTTTTGTTTTGTATTGGTCCTGGGGCTTGAACTGGGCACTGTCTGTACACTATCCCTTAGCTTTTGGGCTCAAGGCTGGTACTCTACCACTTGAGCCACATTTCCACTCCCAGCTTTTCGCTCATTAATTAAAGATTAGAGTCTCCGAGACTTTCCTTCCACAGGCTGGCTTCAAATCCCGATCCTCAGGTCTCAGCCTCCTGAATAGCTGGGATTATGGGCATGAGCCACCAATGCCTGGGGAATTCATGTATGAGGTTCTTGCCGTTTAATTTTAAACACTTTTCAGAAAGTATCTTCGAGACTCACAGTTGCATAATGTTATTGGGGCGGGTTTGGAGGTAAGCAAACACTTTTCCTAAGAGCATTCTGAGGACTAGTGCATGGCTTTGAGGGGTGGGGGGCTACTTATCAAGCGTCTTTTCAGGTAAAGCAAGCAGGCTTGAAGGAATTCAATTCATTTCCTCAAGCTATGCAATGGTAAAGCAAGGGGGCAGGAGGAAGCCATCTTTCTGGGCATGGGTGAGTTTTCCCTTGTGATTATGATGTGGATATAAAGTACAGTAACTCCCTAACTCTACGCCTTGTGAAATGGGAGGTGGTGGGGGGGGAGTTTCCTAACACGCGGGTCCTTCCCGACCCTCCACGCTGCGGAGCTCCGGCACCCTTTCCCGGCTGCCCAGGCCACACCACTTTGTGAGGATTGAGAGACGTGAAGGTAGAAGCGGCAGCAAAACGGGGAATGTGGATGCTGTTTAGAAACAAACTCATGATGGAATCCCGAAAACGGTAAAATTAATTCCCCCTACCAGCTCTAGTTTCACTCACACACACGTACCAAGAAAACTAGAACACAGAGCTGTCCCAACGCAGAGGTGGCTTCTGTCTGTCCGTCCAGCCACACCAACTAGGAGAAAAATCAACTCTGGCTTATCAGACACAGAGAAGGCTTCTCCCATTCTCCTGGGAGAGGACAAAACTCTACAGTATGACACCAAGCAGAGGGAGAGGTATATGCCACTGGGCAATCACAAAATCCCCATTTTTAGAGCATTTGTAGCAAACAACAAAGAGCCCCACAGCCCCGTTACCGTCTAGGACACACAAGTCCATTACAGCCCACCAAGTGCCACGTGATCGATTGATCCATCGATCATCTATCTACCTCTGGTGTGATATACATGTCACCCTCACTGAAGCACAGAGTCATCCACGCAGAATTACTGTACAGACAGAAACACAGAATGCAGAGAGACACGCAAGCCGAGCCTGGATGCAGACCACTGTCCTACAGCGCTGCACCATACTCCTCACAGGACGTGAGCGGCACAGAGATGACACGTGCAGACCTCGGGCACACAGCACCATGCGGCAAACGCCTCTTCTTTATTCCGCAGGCGTGACTGCCGATATGGCCCCCACAGTGGACTGGCTGGAAGTCACTTCCCGGGCTGTCCGATTTGAATTTCAGGATGTACGGTGGTCACTTGCAGCCAGAAGCCAAAGCTCCAAAAGGTGGGTGTTTGGAGACGTTCAGAAAAGCGGTCCGGATGGAAGATCACACCCTTCCCAACATGCACCAAAGTCCGTCAACTGGGCATGTCTCCCGGCCAGATTTTTAATACTGAATTGAATTTTGGGCCCACTTTGGTTTGCTCAACACTGGGGAAGCAGCTGGGAGGAGGAGGAGGAGGAGGAGGAGGAGGAGGAGAAGGAGAGGAAGGAGGGGGAGGGGAGAGGAGAAGGAGGGGGGAGGAAGAGGAGGGGGGAGGAGGAGAGGGAGGAGGAGGAAGAAAAAGGGAGGAAGGAGGAGGAGGAGGAGGAGAGGAAGGAGGGGGGGGAGGAGAAGGAGGGGGGAGGAAGAGGAGGGGGAGGAGGAGGAAAAGGGGGGGAAGGAGGAGGAGGAGGGGGGGAGGAAGAGGAGGAGGAGGGGGGGGAGAGGAAGAGGAGGAGGAGGAGGAGGAGGAAGAGAGGGGAAGCTCCGCCGCTATTTGGTTGGGAGGATGGGATGAGGTCCCTGGCGGTGGGGGGGGGGGGCGGCATCCCTCTTTAGCCCCTAGCGTTATGGGGTAAGCCCCCAGGAGAGCAGACCAGGGCAGGGCCCTGGGGTTCTGTGGGACTCCAGCTCTTGGGGCCCTGCGGCCCCCGGGCCCCGCTCCAGCTCCAGCTGCTCCAGAGTTGGGCCGGGTGGGTGGGCAGCATCGCACTCCAGTGTTTTCTTTCTAGCACTTTTACATCGTGTGTTTTTATAGATCGTTCTTTTTTTTTTATTTTCCAGAAAACCAGAGGCCCTGCTTACACAGTACACCCAATGAAACAGCTACATTTTAATTAAATTTGCACAGCCTTTATTGCACCCGTGGGCAGCCTTTAGCCGTACCCAGAGAAACCCAAGAGCCATCAGATGTACTCCACATGTAATTAATCTCTAATGCTCGATCTTGTAAGATATGTAGTAATGCTGTCTGGGTAGAAGTGAGCGCCTCAGAGAAGGGCCATATTAAAGATGGAGAGAGAAAATCTTTTGGCAGAATTGGTTTTCAGGAGAGTAACTAAGTGTGAACTTTATTAAAAGCAAAAGAAGTAATGGGAAGATGGTGCATTAAGTAAAAATGTTTGACATCTTCAATTTTTCAGTTTCTTTTATTTTGCCCCAGACAAATGTTCCGAGGTTTGTTTTTATAATGCACACCGTGTGTTATGCTACGTTTCTCGCCCCATAGATTTAATATTTGAGCAAGGGGAGGATCCGTCGCATGGAGGAATGAAAAACAAAAACAAAAGAGGAGGAGGAGGAGGACAGAGCTCCCCCCTCCCCCACACCGCAACCGAACCTTCAGCGGAATTTCCATACTTTTCCCCACAAATATTTTGGATGTTATTTTCAATCAAGAATTTCTTGCTCCAAACTGACGGACACAAGAAACGGCCAAGAGCGCGTGCGGCCTCTCGGTTCACGGTGGACCAACGAGCCACCCCCTCCTCGGCTGGCTGGCTGGGATGACGCGTACAGGCCGCCGTGGCCGGCCCGTGCGGGGGGATGCGGTACCCCACGGCCTTCACGGAGCCCAGCGCGGAACCCACACCCTTCCTATCTGCACCCCCACGTCACTGGGTCCACAGGCCTGAGCCCCGATCTCTGCCCTTCCCTCAGCACCCTTAACAGCCACGTTCATTGATTCTATAGTTAAAACGTTTTAACTTCGAATTTTTAAGTTTGACCCAGATTTCCAGACTTGCCTCTTTTCCTCCTTTGTCTCTACACCTGACTGGGGACAGAATTACCATTGCCGGTCTTTGGATCAACGATCCCCCCCCATCAATAACTTTATAGACCCTGTTGGTCCTCACAGGACCAGGCCTAACGCTCACCCGCGCACAGGACCCTTCACTCGAACCCCGCATGCGTGCTGGCCCCCGGCTCCCAATTAGTGATATTTAGATGTTTGGTCTTTCAATACCTTTCAAAGATCATCTTCTATGGAGAGACAGTCAGACAGGAGAAATTGCTAAAACTCAACCTCATTTCTCTGTTCAGCACAGCTAAATGACTAGAGCCTTATGCGTCCACGCGAGCGGACGACAGTAGAGAGACTCCCGGGGGTGGTAGAGTCCGTGTAGGCTGGTGGGCCATTTCAAAGCTGGTCTGCTTTCCTGCTACGTCAAGGGTGCAAGTGCGCACGTGCGTGTGTGTGTGTGTGTGTGTGTGTGTGTGTGTGTGAGTGCGTGTGCGCGCACGTGTGTTCCCTCTAATTGTCAGTCTGAACAAATGAATGTTCACCAATGGTCACGAACGCCCCACGCAGGCAGGGCAGGCCGCCAGACACTTCCCTGTGCCCCTTTCCAGTCCCCACAGCCTCCGCCATCCAACCGCACGAGCCTTGGGACAAAGTGAATGGAAAAGGCTCGGAGATACTTCAAGCTCCTAAAAGTAATTAAAAACTCAAGCCAGCGCCAGGCGTCTGTGTTTTATTCTGACGGCTTTCTTCCTGCACTCCCCCCCCCCCCCCCCCCCCCGCAGGGATAAATGGAGACACACCGCGGAGACCGGCTGCCATTGCCCATGAGCCGCCTGCCCCTCGCGGAGACGGGCATGCACCGGTGAGCGCCGGCGCTCCTTCCCCGGCAACCTGAAGTTTTCTCCAGTCCTCCAACTCTTCCCTTCCCCGGTGGGCTCTCCAGGGGAGACGGTGCTGGCAGAGCTTCTGCTCAGCAAGGACAGGGCATGCCGCAGGTCTGCCCCAGATGCCATCTCCGGTCATGAACACGGCTCCACTTCACCCCCTGGCCTCGGTCTCTCTCCCCCGCCCTCCAGCAGTTTGTAAAATCCATTGCCTGGGGGGATTTCCAATTGCATCTGACCTATTGATCCCAAGCAGTGGCCAGGAGCAATGCAACCCAAGACCGGAAAACGTCAGCCCGCCCAAGACACGAGGAGCGAGGAGCGCAGGACAGAAAGCCGCGAGGCGGAGTTGCCGGGGAAATGAAAGAAATATTTATTAAGCATTCTGGCTTGGGAATAAAAAAAAAAAAATGAGCCAGGCACCAGTGGCTCACGCCTGTCATCCTAGCTACTCAAGAGGCTGAGATCTGAGGATCGTGGTTCAAAGCCAGCCCAGGCAGGAAAGTCCATGAAACTCTTATCTCCAATAAACCACCAGAAAACCGGAAGTGGCACTGTGGCTCAAGTGGTAGAGCGCTTGCCTTGAGCTGAAGAGCTGAGGGACAATGCCCAGGCCCAGAGTTCAAGCCCCATGACAAAAGAGAGAGAGAGAGAGAGACTGGGCATCTACTAAGAAGCTACGTAAACCAGAAAGCAGAAGATAATGCTTTTATCAGTAATTACTTAAAATCTAATTGCAGTGACTTATGGTCTGCATGCTATGCCTGTGTTACATTCTCATTTCCATCCTGGGTTTGGAGATTTCTGTTGCAGGTTACACCACAGTCAGAGGATGTTTGATGGAGGAACCCGCAGTTCTTGCTCTTTCCACAGTTGTAGAAGGCGGTGTGGAGGGGCAGGCCGCAGCAAGGCCGCCCAGGGCGTTCCGTGGAAAGCCACCGACACGTGCAGCACTGCAGCTCGACTGGACATGAATAGCGGCTCTAAGATAACCGCTGTGCCTTGGCTCCGACAGTGGAGCATTTAATTCTGTTTAATTCAACCCAATCTTTATTTCCTACGTAACCTGTGACCCAATTGTTAGATTAGCATCTCAGGGGATATTAAAAGTAGGTAAGACAACCTGAAGGAGCTGAGAATGTAATCAGAGGTGCTTGCCACTGAATTGGTTAAGGACGGGGACTGAGGTTCCCTTTGATCTTGCTTTCGCATATTAGCTTAGACAATCAACACATCATCATCGTGCAGAGGAAAAACAAATATGTAAAATGGAAATGGAAACAAGCCTATATATTGTGCCCTAGGCCACAAAGCCTTGCTTTCCTCTTCTGCGAAATACGTAGAAACATACGGGATTAGCAGTAGAGGGGGGGCTCCGTAACCACTATTGAACTTCAAAATGAGTTTAGTCATTAGCACTGACAAATGAGGAGACCGTTATTGATTTTTACACTTGTCTATCACTGGATCTATTTAAAAAGAACAGTCAATTCTAAGAAAGATTATGCTAATCTTATTGGCTTGATGTCCTAATGGGTGGGGGCAGAGCAGGAAAAAAATAGAAGGGAGGCCCAGAAATGGGAGGATGTCTGCATGTATCATTTTCTAAAATCAATTCAAAACACAAATTGGCAAGAAACCAAACAAACAAGAATATGCGTCTTTCCTATGAAAGCTACGGCTGTATTGATGAATCGTCCCGGCGACGTTACCCGACCGCTTGAGAAGTTCACGAGCAGGCCGTGGACAGGAGCCGTTCGATGGCTAGTTTGGGGTGAGAGCGCCAGGGCCGGCCGCAGCCCTCACACTCCACGGGGGGGGGGGGCCGCCCGTTCTGCTCTGCGTGGGGTCGGGCTGGGGCGCGGGCACTGCCCGGTCTGCCCCGCTGTCCCAGCCTGCGCTCGGGTGACACGGCCCGGCTGTTATTCGTGAGCTCTGACAATAAGCGCCACTTCCCGAAATTCCCAAAGTTTCCGCTACAAGCGCGTCTCCTCGCACACAAGGCTTCCTCCGGGGGTCCACCCCTCTTTGGGGTGTTCCGGAGGTCCTCTGCGCCGCGAGACAGCTGTTTAGGTCGCTGAAGAGCAATTTACTTGGTTTTGATTTTAGCAACTCTTTTGGAAAGGCATCAAAAAACAAACCCTAAAATCCCAGAAATCGGCAGTGCCGAGGGGAGCCCTTCCTAGCTGTGAATTCTGAGCCCAGGCCCTAGCCAGCTTGGCCATCTTAGGCATCTTCCACCATCCTCCACTCTGATCCGCTCACGGAGAGACAACCGCTCGTCCACACCCGTCCGCTGTGCCAGCGGCAGAAATCTACCTTCACACTCTACAAGTTGAGTCTCCCGTCCTGAGTCCTGGACTTCTCTGTATCTGATCAACCCTCCTTAATAACATGGCCATTGTTGACCCGTGCTCACACTGTGACAGGTAAGTAAAATACAACATGGCCGTGAAGTCTGCTTCCGTGCGTGGGCACGGGCTCTCGCGCGGCGTTCACGCTCACGCGGCGGGGCTCCCTGGTGCCCGGCCCGGGCCCCGCGGAGGGCAGCCCCGGCCTCTCCTCTGGCCTTGCTGCCCTCAGCCGCCCGTGGCCCCGTCATAGGAGGAGGGAGGGCTGCTCTGGCTGCAGAGTGAACAGGAGCACAGGCCTGGCCTGTCAGGGACGCTTTTTGAAGCTGACCAAGTCTAGTGCTCCACACACAATGCGTTTTGCAGCCGTGCGATGAGACACAAGCGTCACTATTCTGCAGGAAAGGAAAACAATTCTGAAACTTTGAGGCCCTCAGGACAGCAAGGCGTTGGTCTTCGAGCCCTGTGCGTCGGGCCGTTTTTGAGGGTTCATTCTTCCTCCAGAGGTGGGGGGAGGAGGAAGGCGGCTCCCGGTGCCTGGAGGCCCTGGGGGTGGAGGGCGTGGTCACCCCTGCCCTGACCCTGGGTTCGAGGGACCGTCACCTGCGGTGCTCATCAGCGATGGAGAGGCCCCTGACTCTCCGTCTCGCTTCTCACACCCAGTGGTCCGCGGGACCAGGCGCTAGGGGAGCGTCCGGGTGCCCAGGGCTCAGGGCCGGCCCTGCCCTGCTACATGTGCACAGAGGTGAAGGTCGCATCTCAGACGCCTGCACCACGTCTCCTGTGTCTGCACCGCACGCCGGGCCACAGGGGTCCCAGGGGTCGCAGGGAAGCCAGGGCTCCAGGGGTCAGGGGCTGGAGGCGCCCTGCCACAGAGCCGAACCCGTGCGGGTCTTGGATGTCCTGATGTAACAAGGAGGCTGGGTCTCGCTGGCCGTGCTGGCTGCATGGCGGACAGGGCATGGGGTCCAACGGGCACAGCAGGTCTTCGTGGTGGAGGAAGGTGAAGTGCCACCTCCGGGTGATGGGCGGCCTGAATTCCTACAGTCAGGGGTTGGGACTTGGAGGGCAGGTTACTGCACCTGTCAGTCCTGTGCGGTGACCTGTGAGCTCCCTGGGACCCTGCACCGACCAGGACAGAGTCTGGGTCCCGAGCAGCTCAGGCGTCGCTGCTCCATCAGAGCTGACCAGTGCGCCAGACCGCCTTTTCTCTCCGGTCTTTGCTTTACTACTCTCATGGCTCAGTTTTCTAACAGTGTGTGTTAAGCTTTCTAATAAGGACTCCCGATTCAGTCTCTCAAAACGTGGCTTCTCTGTCTCTCCGACCGCGTTCCCACACAACACTGACTTCTGCCTTGCCAACGTCTTTTCCTTGAGTTCTGCTTCAATCAGAAAGAAAAGCCCGCCTTGAACAGATTAGCGGGATCTGCGCTTTGCCCTGTTGTCTGTCCCCCTCTGTCCCTGTGTCCCTCCACCGTGGGGACAAATCGAAGCTCCTTTCCAGGAGAGGGTGGAGAGCGCGCGTGTCCCTCCGGTGTGAGCTCCCGACGGTCACGCAGGCTGAGGCAAAGCGATATCAGAGGCCATGATGAATGAAAGGCCCCTGAAGCCGGGACTCATCTTCCTGAGGTGCTCACTAAAACCGAGCTCCCCCCAAAACCTGAGCTCAGGCGCTATGTCCCACATGCCTTCATCTCCTCATGCCTCCGTCTTTTGAGTGGTTTGGTTCCTGTTAAACCTAGGGCCTCTCTCCTTGTTCCTGTTGCCTAGTGATGTACTTTTCCAGGCCGTGCGTGAGCTCCAGGCGCTCACAACCAGTGCTTGTGTGAGAAGCGCAACGGGGAAGATTCAAGCTGTTAGAGCTCGCCGGAGGTGGGTGAACAACAGCTACTTCAGGTTCACACGTAAATGCGTGCACACAAGAAGGTTTTATTGCGTCCTAAGTCTGCACTGTGTCCTACGGTCAAGCGCCATTTCAACCTACCGAGCGAGCGCCTCTTCCATACTAACTAAAAATGAAGATTGGTTAAAACGCAATTCAATCATGACAATATTGTAAGTGAGAATTTAATGACATGCTTAAGTTAATTTCAGCTTCGAAGGTGTGGAAGTCCTGTCAATATTGTGCAAAGAAAATCACTCTCAAATTTAGTTAAAATTATGTTCTGCTCGCCTGTCAAGTGGCCTGCTAGCTACCTTCCGCATTAATATGAGGACTGGAGACGCTGCAGTTACTAGCACAGTGGCAGTTTTGCTGATGTCGCCTTCCATTTTCTCATGTACTTATAATTAGTACTCATTCCTTAGGATCTGGTCAACAAATCCAATAACCTTAGCCAATGAGCGTGAAATGTCTAGGTTTGGCATTGTCTGACACATTTCCTCCTGTCCTCTGTACTTCGCCGTCTTCTGAGGCTCTGTGAGTGCCGATTCCTCTCCCAGATACAATCCTGACCCCTCTTAATCCTCTCCTTAGATTTCTCCTCCCAGCTCACTCCAATCTCCATTCTCTTTCTATGCTGTCCTTATACCCTAATTTGTTGTGTACACCATTTTCTTGCAAATATACCTCTAAATTGCCTGTGGAACATTCTATATTTTACAAAAAATGGTCTAACACCACCTCTCCCACCACACAGTTAAAAGACGACGATTCCTATAGATTTTCCCTGTTTCTGGCAATAGCATCCCTGGGTGGCGGGAGTGCGCTGGCTGGCCTTTAAGCTCAGGCTCCGGCTTGCTGACCTGAATCCATCCTACTCTCCTGTTCCCTACAAACTCACTTTTTCACTTTAACGTGGGTGATGGAAGGGACTTCTACTTCCAGCCCGTTGCTTTGCTAGTCCTGGCGGCTAGAACAGTAACTCCCCTGCAGAAGGCTCTCTGCTTATCTTCCTAGACCTATCAAAGGACTCGCTGTCTGTGACCTGGCACCGTGTAAATCTTAAATGTTAGCACTTGAAAGGTCTAAATTATGCCGTGGTGATGGACGCTGTGTTCACAGGGATGGAATCAATCATCTCATTGTATGTCTGTGATGGTTAACATTACATTCACCCATTCATTCATTCTTCGTTCGCTCTTTCCTTCTGAGGGTACTGGGGATTGAACTCATAGCCCACTGCTTGCTAGGGAGGAGCTCCACCGCCCGGGCCATGTCCTCAGTCCTTTTACTTTCTTTTGGCTTTAGGAGAGGGCACTGCCCTTTTGTCAGGCCTGGCCTGTCTCCACTCTCCTCCTCTCTCCACCTTCTGGGAGCGGGCACTACAGGCATGCTTCTACACACTCAGCCTGCGACGGTTCACCTTGTTGATAGGATTGAAGCATGCCTAGAAGAGTGCGCCTGGGAGCTGTTTCCCCAGAGGATCCAACAAATAAATCCTGCCCTGAGTGTGGCTGCTGCCTCCGAAGGCCAAGATGGAGCGGAGGGGGACACACAGGGATGGCTGGTACAAGCCCCGCCTGCTCCCTTCCTCCCCCTCCCAGCCTCGCTCCCTCCCTTCCCCACCCCTGCCCTGTTCCCATTACTCCTCCTTTCTCTTCTCCTTCTCCTCTCCCTCTCCTTCTGCTCTCTCTCCTCCCCTTTCCCTTTCTCTGCTTCTGACTACCTGAGTGGGCGCAGCTGTGCGGTGCCGTGCCGTGCTATGCGCAGCCTGAGATCCTGGAAACCGAGAGCCAGAGCAAGTCTTTCATGCTCCGGAGCGCTTCTCTCCGGAGCCAGGTCCCAGGGACGGAAAGCAAACCAGCAGCGTCTCCACCACAGCTCCCCGGGGACTAGGTGCATCACCAGTGAACAGGAGTATTTCAAAAGGTACCTTTTGTTCTGGTGGGTCTAAAGAGTAGGCTTGAAATACATCATGGAGAGTGCTGTAGACGGAAATGCTGTCGCACCGAGTCCGGGCCGGGAGGTGTAGTGCAGTTCTTAAAGGCCCCGGGACTGTCAGAATGGCAAAGAACCGCTGGTTTCAATTTAGCGTGCCCAACTCCAGAGCTTGCTCTTCTATGAAGCTTTCATCCCTCAAGCTCAAGCAGCTCTTTCTAACAAATATTTGGTCGCATTTTAACATCACCAACGAGGCACGTTCCCCATGATTCCAGGACCTGACTGTCTGCACCGCCACGGCCTCTCCTTATTAGATGATACACAGGACAAGGGGGCGTCCGGGGTACTGCACACCCACGTCTGTGTCCACGGACACCGGAGACCCGCACCTGCGCACTTCAAGGATCTCTGATAGCTTAACTGAAGCCAGATCCTCTCCACCTTTATTTAATCGGACCCAGTCTATTTGAACTTGGTTCTGACGTCATGAGCCGCTAATGACTGCTACCTTTACTTGCCTGAGTCAGCACCGCAGCCCCATGTCCATCTGCACTCACTGCCAGGACCGTGTGGAATGCTAACTTTCTCTGAATGCGTGGGAATGGCTTCGACGCTTCGCTTCCGATGTCCTGCCAGCCACTTGCTCAATGCCAGACACACAGTCTCCGCTCACGAAACGTTTAGTGCCTGTGTTTTCAGTAAGTTGTTATTTTATTGAGTTTTTCAAAAACTCAAAGTGTGCCTGGTCTTGGATAGTCACAGATGAATGGCCACATTCTTCATGGGGAAAAGCAAAAATGGAGCTCTCGATTTAACATGATCGCCAAGTTATACATCAGACAGGAAACATTCCACACAGCACGTGGTCAGAAGCACGCCTCGGGACACACGGACGGACGAGGGAGGCTCACACGGACGGACGAGGGAGGCTCGGCCCGCAGGGAGGCCCAGGGCCGGCTCATGCCTTCCACCTCGGGACAGCAGAAGAAAATGGGAAAACCAGGGTACACGTCACCGCACGCTATCGAGTTCTGCAAATCTAACCAACGTTATTAATTTATTGTCAGTCGCTGAGATGCCTGATAATTGCATTTCTCAACTGTCTTTAGCAAACGCCAGGCTCCAGGCCTGGGAATAGCAGGACCAGAGCCTATAAATAAGAAACTCATTAAGCTACCTGTAGCAGGCCTGCGCTGGGTTAGGGAGCTTAATGAGGTGATAATGAGGACGTGGTTTAGCTCCTTTTTGGCCTGGTGTGCGATGGGCAGGGAAATCCACATGTTCCTGTGAAACGCCTCCACAGAGCCCAATCCATCACGCGGGGTGGGCCTCCATCGGAGCCGTGATTTGCATCTAGGCCTCAAGTTATTTGGCCTCCCTCTCTGGACACAAAGCGAGCTATTCATGCACGTTTGAAGGGACGGTCCGAATAACACCAATAAAGGGTGTTAGCGCTCGCTCACTCTGGTCATTAGCGTGTGAAGGGAATGACCAGGCGGGGCGGAGGCCGGGCAGCTCTGAATGGAGTCATGCCAGCATTATTTTCCTCTCTCTGATGCTGGCCTCCTCTCTAAGAATTCACGTTCATTCAGGGCTGGGCCAAACCTTCGTGGCCAAGAGTTCCTACCCCATTTTCCCCTGCAGAGAAACTGCCGTCATGAGCAGGGCTTGAGAATGCCACATTTAACCGAGATCGGTTCACACCACCACTGTGCCTTCCGAGGACGGTCTCTGACCATCCCCGAGAGATCTTGGTCCAGAATGGACTGGATCAGCCGCACATTAAGCAGGCCTTTCTCACGGATGCTCCGTGTGGCGGACAGAAGCCCTCTCCAGGTAAAGGATGAATGAAGTACACGGAAAGGGGAAAGAGCAAAACACCTCAACCTTCTCCACCGCTCCGCCACCACGGAAATCCTCTACACTGTGTCTTAGGGAGGAAGATTCAACTCCGGAGTCTAACTGGGTGGTAGAACAGCAAGCATTCCTGTGCTCCACAACCAAGAGTTCTGCTAAGATTATTTTGTTCTCAACATGCTGTTACAAGGGCACCCCAGCAGTCCTGGGTTTTGTAGATGAGGGTCAGTTCAGAGAGATTAAATAGCTTACGCGCTATAAAACATCCTTTAAAGAGTTGGTGTCAAAATTCCCACTGAAAAGATGCAACTTTGAATAAGACCATC
Source organism: Dipodomys spectabilis (assembly GCF_019054845.1). Taxonomy (NCBI): domain Eukaryota; kingdom Metazoa; phylum Chordata; class Mammalia; order Rodentia; family Heteromyidae; genus Dipodomys; species Dipodomys spectabilis. The sequence continues at coordinate 1,908,259 of NW_024870785.1, read as the reverse complement.
GGGACGCAGAAAGTCTATGAACTTCGGCGGAGAAGAGGTGGTGATGATTTAGAGATCGTTTTCAGGAAGAGAATTTGTGACTTATTGAGCCTAGGAATTGACCTTGACCCCTTAGTAGATCAACTGCAAAGAATAAAAACAGTCACAAACTGACAAGGACAAAGATAAGGAGAAAGATAAAGACAGTTGAGAACGGTACACATTGTTCAGCGAGCCAACCAACCAATCAAATGTCCACCAACCAGCCAATTAACCAGCCAACCAACTAGCCGATCAAACCAGTCAGCCAATCGGTCACTGGCTAACCCAACTAGCAAGCAAATCCACGTTAACTCTCATTGGAGGCCAGGAAGGAGAGAAGGCCAGGCCTCTGAGAAAGCCAGTCCCTGCTGCAGAGAAGGGAAGAGCGTGTGTGAAGGGCTGGGAGGGACCCAGAGCTACCCTGGGCCCTGTGGGGTGGGCTGGACTGGGGCGTGAAGGTTGCCGTGGACTGCTCAGCACACCGAGTCCCGGTCCTAGGAACATGTTTTGTTTCCTACCCTTTGTCTCCCAATAACTTATTGTCAGTTGGACCTGTCTTTACGATGTTTACAAGCTGTTTTTACAACTTTTCCTCTGACTTTCCTGGTCCTTCAGTTTATCGTGAAGTGGTGGTTGAGTGTGGACGGGCATGGGGATGAACCAACCGCAGGGCGCAGGGCGCCTCCCTCTCTTGGAGCATTTACCCACCGCCCTTCCGCCCCTCCGAGCGCCAGGCCTTCGGTTTTAAGCTCTTTCATTATTCAATATATTTGACACAGCTGTGAGAATGTCTGCACGTCTTAGCGAACCGTCGTACTATAAATGCTCCAAAGAGCACCACACGCATTAAGACCTGGTCTTTAAGCCACACTTGGATACGTTTACCACGATTTGCTTTGCTTCTGCTTTCTTTCAGAGGAAACCATCCATTGGATGGTTCTTTGGCCTGTTGAAAAATACGATTTGCCACACACAAACAAGTGTATGGCCGTACGTCCGTGTCTCTGAAGAAAATGCTGCTTAAAAGTGGGATGTGACGGCTCACTCCCTAACCCCAGCTCTTCGCTAGGGTCTTGTTTGGGGCCATTAGCGAGCTTCCATCTCAATCAATGGGCACAGTGCCTAGTGTGCACCTTGATTTTGGCTACCCAGAGGCACAGGCGGAGGATGGCAACATGAGGTCATGTGACTCCCATCTGACAAATCACCAATGCATAGAAAGGGCCGGCTGGCCGGGCGCCGGTGACTCACGCCTGTCATCCCAGCTTCTCAGGAGGCTGAGACCTGAGGATCAAGGTCCAAAGCCAGCCTGGGTAGAAAAGTTCCTGAGATGCTTTTCTCCAATTAACTACCACACAGCTGGAAGTGGAGCTGTGGCCTTGAGCAGAAAAGCTCAGGGACAGTGTCCAGGCCCTGAGTCCAAGCCCCAGGCTGGTTCAAGAGGTAGAAGGTTTGCCTGGCAAGTCCAAGGCTCTGAGTTCTAGAACACCCAGGGTGCTTTGTGTGGAGCACTGGTTACACAGGGTGCGGTGCAGTCAACGCTGTAGGGCAGGGCCAAACACTTCTGTACAGCGACTGCACTCATCATACGCTGAACGGGCAGTAGAACAGTTTCTGGTGCTCCTCATCTCGCTAATAGACATCGCCATAAGAAAACACCCGAGCCATGGCTTCAGTATGGAATTTTGCTGGCCAGTCGGAGATGCTAAGAGCCTCCAGGATTTGTCTACCTGTCTGAAATCCTCTAATCCCAGTCCCCTGATTAGCTAGGGTTGCGGGCTGGAGTCACCGTAGCCGGACTCCAGTAAAATCTTAATAGTTTTCTCAAACTATGCTTTTCAAATTTATTCAAGAAGTCAAAAGAAAATACAGGGCTTTCAAAATTTCAAATTGCTATCCAGTGCAGTCAGCCATCCTGTCCTTTTTGTTTCCTAAATGCAGGCTAAGAAAAGAGTAGAATAATGCATATCATTAAAGTCAAAAGGGTTGTTTCAGCTAAATGTGCTTAATTCCAGGCCAACACCATGCCTGGCATAGTTTTCATATATTGATTTCTGCTCTTAGTGAAAGACAAATAGAATAGATGGTGTTGTCAAATTTTCTTGACTGCATAAAGAAGCGGTTAGAATCGATGAGCTCTAAGAGGCCTTTCAGTTTCAGGAAAATACACCTGTTTAAAATATAAAAATTACATTTCCCATGAATAGCTTGCCAGTGAAGAACTGAGAGATCAGTAAACACTGCATTTTTCTTCTGTTAACCAAGTACCAATGCTGATTTTTTTTTTTTTTGGCCATATAGTTGGCTTAACAACAATCTAATGCTGCCCCCAAGTTACTAATAATGAATGCTGTTCCTAATGGAAAACTGCAGATTGAGATTTAGTGCAGTCGGTTCGCAAATGCAGATGGATACTCCATCCCTAAAATCAAAGTTCAAGAACGCACCCTCGGAACAGGTCTCCGGGGACAAAGCCACAGCGGTGCCTGAGCCCACAATCAGGCAGCTCAGAAAGAACAGCCTTCTCAGATTGAAGGGAATCTCACCCAGTAATATCTATGCAGTCCAGGAAGAGGAAACTGAGTTTGCAAGAGGAAACTGGGTTTCTTTTATTTAAGAAATGAAGTGTCCTGGAGACCGACGGTCAGGGCTGTGGAAATGTACTGAGACTGTGCCTATGAGGAATGCAGTGCCAGTTTGTACTTGTTGCAGGAAAATTCTAGGTTTTATATTTTAAGCACATGAAACACATAAGCTTCTCAAGCTGTCAAAGTGGCTTGGAGGTTACTTGTGTGTGTGTGTGTGTGTGTACATGCACACGTCTGTTCTGTGTGTGCATGGACCCACGTATGTAGAGATTAAGAGCAGACCATGAGCTTTCACAAAGACCTGGAAAGATAAAAATTGCTTTTTTCATGCAGCAAGTTAATTTAAATGAAGTGATCAAACACAGCGGGGGTTTTGCAGGGTCTCGAAGATCTACAAGTACAACGTTAAGAAACAACACTGGAAACATTCATTTCTGAGATCAGATTCAGGGCAAATCAATACATAGAAACACCAGTGGCCTTAATTGCTATACAATAGTGTGAAATAAAATAATAAATGTTTCTGTGTAGAATTGAGGTAATTACACAGGCAGTAATTCCACTTCATAAAACTTAATAAAACGATGCAGGATGGATAGGCTTGTATGAATCACATCGGTATAAGGCACCAAATTTAATATATTATGTTTCAAGTTGAAAGGTTGACAGTTGAAATCTATATAGGAAAGTGACTAAGCAGCACACAGAGACTCTTTTTAAGTTAGAGAACTTGATAAATCAAGATCGATCTCTGCATTACCTTTCTGGAAATATCTGAAGATAACCCTTTTTACATGTTCAGGCTTCGCATTCTTAGTTTTCCGCTATGATTGAAGTATCTGGGGATAGTGGAGAGAAGCCTGTCTGGGCAACTCCTCACGGCCTCCGAGGGCAGCGCAGGGGCCCTCCCAGCCCCCCTCCCAGCCCCTTCCTGGAGGTGGCTCATCCCGAGACGGATGAGTTTTCACAAGCCTCTCCAAGGCTTCGTGCTGGGTGTCAGCGTGCTTGGAAGTGGACCTAGAGTAACAGCAGCACGGTTGTCTGTCAACGTCATCTCTGATTGTTAGCAGCGCACCCTGACACACATTGTTTCAGACAAAAAAAACATAGTATTTTGCAATTGAAGAGGATAATTAGGCAATAAGATACACACGCTCACGTGGTTCTCCGGGGACAGACACACACGTGGGCTGTTAAGCGGCACGGCCAAGAGTCAGCCCTCCCTCCAGGGGAGGGTTATCTCCTGATAACCACACGCCCTGGAGTTGCCTTATTGCTATTATAAAATATCTTTATTATAGGCAGAAATGTACGTTTTTGTGCAGACGGGAGACAGGGCTGGCAACTTAGAATGCTGAACAGCACTCGCAGGCGAGCTGAGTCCTTTACATAGATTAATCTAGCCTATTGCATGTTTTCCCGGCCAAAAACATGTTCCCTGAATCCACGCAGTCCTAACCTGCAGCGAAGCATGCTGTGTGGGACACTCGAGGCGCCCTGCTGGGTCGTCGGGGAGCGCAGCCACATCTGGGAAGCTGGGGTTCTCCAACCCCAGTGCCATCCATGCAAGCGTCAGAATTCCGTGCTACCGTTCTAGCCAGCTTCTTGATCAGAACAAATGCCTGTGGTTCTTTATGGCAGGAGCACAGAACAATGGGAAGCCTGGCAGAGGAGAGGAATTACGTAGGTGGACAGGTGGAAGTCAAAAAGGCAAGGGAGCCTTACTGACCATCCTAGAAAGAGATTCTAGAGGCTATCGGAATAAAGAATTAGAGGGCTCTTAACCCGAGTCAATGAAGGCAGAAAGAAAATAGGAATGAGTACCCATAAACATCTCAGTCGAAACCATAAGGCACTGACTTATTCCCTAGGATTCCAGAGACAGTTCCGTTTACATGAAGACGGGGGAGAAAGAATTCAATTTTGCCCCAGGAGTGTAATTCTAATACTTAAAGGTTAGGAAATTGTGGCCTCTCCTGAAAAATAGCCTTGAGAGTGATGAATCAGAGGGCAGGCCCTGGCGTCTTCAAAACTGACTCTGTGGTGGGCATGCGCTCCGCCGCCTGAGGTCTCAGATGGACAATGTCAGAGCGTGCACCAGGGTGGCCGGCGAAGAGGTGTGCGTGCACAGCACCTCCCAGGGCGGTCCGGGCGGGGGGCGAGCGGCGGCCGTAGAAACCAGGAGGCTTCAGGTCTGCTAAATGCACTCACGTAACCGCGCGGTGATCGGGTGTCAAGGGCTGCTTATGCGAATTATATCTGATTTAAAGATGATGGTGTGAATCTAATTATTTATTTCACCTGATCGTCTAAGCCTGGTTTGAAATCGGAGGATGAGCAGTAAATACGTTTATCTCCATAAATTTCCATTGTTGTTCAACTAAATTGTGGGGTAAAACCAGCAGTGGGCCAGGCTATAAATTGCATACAAATTAAAATCAATATTTACATCCCCCATTTGAGTTCCCAGATCATTAGGAAGAGATCCAGAGGATTTAGCCCGGCTACATCCTGCGTGCTGTGCGGCGCTCATCAAAATGTGTCAACTCTAATGGTGGGAGGCTGTTTAATATGGAGTATGAAATCAATGTAACTGACTTGATTGAATTAGGAGAAAAAAAAATGTCTGTGAATATATGCCATGCCTCTTTCCAAACGCAGCAGAGCTAGTGATTGCCTTAAATGTACAAATAAATAGCATGCGGGGCTCCTCTGCCCAGCCATGTTGATGCCTTATTGGTTTCTGCGTTTGGTTAACTGATATGCTTTCATGTAGAATCAATAGCTCGCAGCCTCTTCTATTTTGCATTGTTGTGTTGTGGGTTTGGGAAGCTGAAAGATAGTTTTGATGTATAATCCCAAGTCTTTATTTTATCATAAAACTTGCCATGGGGGAAATTTAAAGGGGGCTCCATTTGTTTTCTAACTAGGCAACAGCGTCTCTCACCTCATTGACAATTGTTTCCCTGCAATGCTATCGCTTCCCGTCCAAGCCCCCGCCCTTTTCATGTAGCCCCGGGCCGTACCTTTGACAGGGATTGCCAACCGTGAAATATCAGAGGCTCCGGCGGCCCCCACCCGTGCACCTCCCTGGTGGCGCGGCGCGGGAAGTTCACACCTACGCCCAAACTGCCAAACATGCTGCTACACTCCGCAGCACCGAGGGGAAAACATATACTTTTTCCCTTTGGGCAGTTTTGACAGTTTTAATACAAGTGAAAAGCAGGTTTTGCCAGCACGCACGCACACACACACACACACACACACACACACACACAAAAGGGAAAAGGGAAGAAATCTTGAAATTATCACGTGAGAACCTCCTAGCCTTCCGGGGGTGGCAGGGGAGGCAAGGCCGCGAACATCTCAGAGAATACTTGGTCTCAGCCACGTGACCAGTGGCCGATTGCCTTTGGAGAAAATCACGGCAAGTGAAAAAGGCCAGACACGTGAAGGGTAAAGCCAGTACTAAATAAAAACAATAAAATATGGCAGTAAAAAAACAAACCCAGAAACCTTGAACCTCCTGCAGCAGTCTCCCTCGGAGTTAAATCATAAGTGAAGCCAATTACCTCTAAGATTCTGTCTCACACTTTCCAACCTTCCTCTCTCCCCGCCGCTTCCCTCTGCTTCTGTCGAGATTTAGAAATCTCCCTCAGCTTGAAGGGAAAGAGATAAAAATATGAAAGTCACCAGTATGTCTTAGCGACATCTCACTCCCCCGGGGAGGGGGGTGCCTTTCCCCCCCCCCCCCCCCCGCCCCTGCCAGTGCGGCCGCCCTGCCGCTCTGTGGGAACGCGGCTTGCTTCCTGAAAGGTTTTTAAATAGAAAATTGCCATTTATGAGGGCCATTTTCTTCCTTCACCGCAGGCTCAACACATTCAAGAGATTTGGGGGCAGAGGAAATGCTATGGCTAGAAAACACGTGGACATGTAGGTGGGGGGACTCAGCCAAGCAGAGGAGTCTTCTGGACTTATGAATTCCTGTAGCATTTTCACACTCATTAATCACGCCTTAAAACAATGCAACACTCCACGTCAACACCAAGTGGACGGGAAATCGAATGCGCCCAGCCGTGCCGCAGCCACCACAGCTCATCTGGTGGAGGAGCACTGGGCTCGGCGAACACGCAGGGTGAATTTGAACCCAGCTCTGGAGCAGGTGTCTGTGCTGTGTGCCGTTCAAAACACTTCTGGGAAGAGGCGTCTCCTCTCCCATCGCAGAGGGACCAAAGCTGAGCTCGGCCCTTTGGTCAGAGGTGGGGATCTACTCTTCACGTTGTTTGGCGTGGGGGGGGGGCGGGGGGCTGGGAGCATCCTCGGGCTGCAGGGCCAGGAACGGAGCCATCGCTGGAGCTCAGGTCGGAGGAGAGAACTCGGGGAAGAAATACCCAGCCCGCTCCGCGCCCTTCAGCACACTTTCCTCACAAGAGGGGTCAGCTCCACGCAGGGACATGGCCGCCTGCCGAGAGCCACCGGAAAGATGCTCTCTTCCTTCACCACACTGAAGATTCCTAAAGGGAAAGCAAGGCTGCCCCGCCTCGCCAGCACAGCTCTACGGGGTACCGAGTCCACTTGGCTATTGCTCCGAAATTACCTTCACTGTTCGCCCTAACAATCAATTCATGGATGAAAACCCCTCCGCCCTCCTCCGGACCCTTACCATTGGTAAAACAACATCCTCACTTGAACTGTTAGCATAAGTCCTCATTTGCAAATAGACATACGTTCCGTGTTAATGAATTGGTAGAAGTAATATCCCCCCCAAACGGCCAAAAAGTACTACGAAAAGCAATCCGTGAACTCAACGACCACCCCCAAAATCCTCATGTGATCCTTGGCAAAAACAGAAACATTGGTGTTGAGATTCACAGGAAAGCATAAAAGGGCCAAGGAACAAAAGGAGCCCTGAGCCCAAAGAGCAACCCTGGGAGGAGCACGGTACTGTGTTGGAATTCAGATCATACACAGAGACATAGCAACAAGATCAGCAGGGCACCGGGAGCAAAAACGAGCACAAAAACCCAGTGGCTGAACAGAAGACCCGAGAAATAAAAGCCCACAGCCACAGCACGAACTGGACGCAGCAAGACAGGCCCTCCGGGCCTGGGCTGCCAAACGGACATCTCCATGCAGAACTCTGGACCGGGGCCCCGACCCCCATCCTGACCGAAGTCAACGCCACGGGGAGCGAAGGTCTCCAGGAAGACATGGAAAACCTCAGAGGATATAGGCATGGGTCATTACTCTCTGAACTAGAAGCATTGTATATAAAAACATCTTCAGGCCTTTAGTGGATATTTTTTTTTGGGGGGGGGGGAGGTGAACTACTACTGGCTCTCTTATCCATAAATTATAAAGGTTAGATGAATTCTAAGACATTTGCATTGATTTCCATGATTTTGTATTCTTATTTGAACAATTTTTGTAGGTGATAGGTGAACTTAAACGGCTCTAGAAACTTCCGCATGATTATCATCATGATAACTGATAACAAATAATTGAACCAGAGATGCTTGGGAAGTGTTTGTTCTTTAAGGTTCTGTTTTCCTAGTAGATTACTCAATATAACAACAACAACAAAAAGTCCTAAAAAGCAAACTAATTACTTCTGTAAAGGCTTTCATATCGACTAGTAGATTTAAGATGGTTACATGTCCTTTGTTGGCCTGAGATACCTCAGTTTGTGTTTTTTGTCCTTCTTTAATAATTTTTAAGGTTTTCCCCTCAGCCCTCAAAAGCATCCCGGTTTTAAGGGCTGCTAACGTTTTTGTCCTTAAATAATTTGTTTTATCCTCATTGCCGCTGACGATCTTTGTCTTTGTTTGGAATATGGAAAACTTCTTAACTAATGTTTTAATTTTACATCACCTGTGAAAATTAGTTCCCAAATTGTAGATCCTGAAGAAATGTAATATAGATGACAGTATTTTTCTCTTCTTCATGTGAACCACATTTTGGTAGCTGTTCTACATCTATTGACACAAAGGCCTAGGACCGGCAGTGCCGCACCAGCTCTGGCTGCACGCATTCATTTCTTCAGGGGGGACCTTTGGGGACAATGCGATGGTGCTGGCTACCATTCATGTTAGAAATCAGAGCGATTCCAGACTACCACTTACTACGCCAAGCCGCAGCCGTGAATGACCGGAACGATCCCGGTGTTGATGTCAGCGGCTCTCACCCATTCTCCTTGCTAGAGATTTTCAGAGCTGCGTTTCTGTAATAAACATCTGAGTACGAGACGCTTTGACATCATTAGGACTCAATTGTTAAAATTCGACATTGCTGTTGCTTTGATATTGACATTATTCGTTCAGAGCTAACTCGTGAGGGTTATGTCCTTCTACTTCTTACAGAATTGGAATTCTTGGGTCAAGAAGGATTCACCTTATTGTAGAGCAATTTGGCACACTACGAGCTGGATGATATGGGTTTAGTGTTATAAACCACGCTGTTGCTGGCCAGCCAGCGCAGGAAGCAGTGGAGAGCTTGCCCAGCATGCCTGTGGCCCTCGGCTCCCTGGAGCACGGCAAAACCTCAACTCTACAAATGCAAAGCTGAAAATGCCAATGTTGTCTGAACAAAGAGCATCAGGACTTAACTCTGAGGTGGGGGGGGTGTCTCTGGAGTCTGAACTCAGGACCTTTGGCTGCTAGGCAGGCAGTGGACCACTGGAGGGACATCTCCAGCCTATTCTCTTTCACGCTATTTTAGAGATTGGCCTTCCTGTTTTCGCTGGGGTCAGCTTGGACCCTGGTCCTCTGTACTTATCACTCTGTCTTTGTTGAGATAGGGTTTCACTAGCTTTTTGCCCAGGCTGGCCTTGAACTGTGGCTCTCTCAAGCTTCACCTGCTAAGTAGCTGGGATTACAGGCAGGAGCCATCGTACTCCAGACCACTTTTATTCTTGAGATTTTACATTCACATTCTTTTGAAGATGAAACAAATGTGTATTTCCTGTGTCTTACAGAAGGCCAAATTATTTCCTTTTAACTGGGTTTTAAAGTAAAAAGAAAAACAATGTTAATTTGTAACAAAGACTATATAAATACCTGTCAAATTCTGACTTTACCTAAAGTCAAAATGACTTTAGGTAAAGATTTAGAACTACAATTCTAAATTAGAAAACAGAAGAAAATCATATTGCATATGAAACTCTGTTTCCTTAGTAGCGTGCATTTTAACTTCCCTGAGTCTATTTTTAAGCAGAGTACAAGACTGACATTTACCAGCTAATAAATTCAGAGGCATGTAGCCGGTCTTGCTCCCATAATCGTATAATTTATATTTGGACACATGCATCTACCCTTAATTCGACCTGACTGGAAACAAGTTTCACTCCAGCTACTTTCCACACTGCAGACAGTGATATTTGTCAATTGCAGCGTATCTCTTCCACTGTGGTGGCCACTCTGGTGTCCGCCAGACTCTAAGGAGGTGTTTGTCTAGTGTCTGAGTGACTGACTGTCATCACTCAGCTTCCTGAGATGCCTTTGATGCTGTGAGATCTACAATGGAAAATCCACATTGATTACGGAGACAAGGGGCTTGTCATTAAAAAAAAAAGACTGGATGAACTACATTCTTCCACATGTACGAAACATGTTTAGTAAGTCTTACTGCATTTCCATAGTACGGGAAGCAGGGCAGGGTCTTCAGAAATGAGAGCTGTTTTAGAAGCTAAATTTACAGTCTGTTGTTTAGAAACCAATCATTTTTTCTTCTGGGCATTTGACATGGTATTCCCCTCCTGCCTTCCAAGATATATGACTCTCCTGACCTAAAGGCTCTGAGTGCTATTCTCGGATTTCCCTGCTGTGAGAGCTGGCGGATCTTGAGACTACTTGGAGGATGCCTCCTCTGCTTTCCGTGATGGGACTCAGGTACCAGGAAGAAATACTCTGCCCAGTTCATCTCCTGCACCGTACACCTCACCACGCATTTCCTCACGGTGACGGAGCTCTGGCTGTACGCTGGGAAGGTCAGGAACTATCAGAACCTAAAAATGGGTACGTCAGAAGCTGACGTTAATGTGTTTCAGCTTCACAGCTTGCCCTTCCCTCTGAATTCCCCATTATTTTCCAAGTGGCAAGCTTCCTGAATTGCCTGGGACCGAGCAGTCCTGTCCCTTTGCTAACGTGGCTCACGTGCTGGGCGGGACACAGATCTGGGTGTGTCCATCTCCACACCGCCCCTGCCGCGCACCACGCGCTCTCCCGAACCGCCTTGCGGGTGGAGACCTCTCGGGCTGAGCTTGCCCACACAGCGGACCCCAGCTTCCACACGGGTCTGCCACCCCCCAGCTTCCACACGGGTCTGCCACCCGGCACTCACGACATTCGCTGGGTTCTTTCTTTCGCCCTGACTTTTCCGCTTCCTCCCAGCTGTGCCCTTTCCCAACAGCCAAGTGTGTTCTGCGGCGGCCCCCTGCCCTTGTTAGCTGCGCTGTGCTGAGGATCACTGGCTCAGCTTCGTGGGAGATCATGCAGCTTCCTCGCTGGGTGGTTGATTCTCCCGGTACCCTCACCAACGCAGACCAGCGCTCACCAGTCAACACGCCGGCTGACTAACCTGTGCCACGCACGCTATGGTGTTTTAAAGCCGGAAAAGGAAAGATCTCTCTCTCTCTGACTGTCATATACACACGCACACACACACGCACACACACACCCCTCAACCATCCACTGTGAGCTCTCTCTCCGTGCCGCAGCACAGCGCCGCTCCCGGGCTCCCCTTGGCCGGCTCACGGCCGCGTCTTGCCGCACCCTGGCCTGCGGGCCTCTGTGAGCTCCTGTCCCTGGCGCCCTGCTCCTCTTGGGACCCTCTGCTATTACCTTCTCTCCCAAACCAGCAGCTCAGTGATCTGGAAGCTCGCTATTAGCCTTCTGAAAGCGCATCGAACACTGCACGTCAGGCCCGTGGCCCGGGCAGCACAGGAGCAGGTGTGGCCGCTCATGTCCACACCGGAGAAGAAGAACGGGGAGGAGTCATTGCACGTCCTCTGTGACATCCTATTTTTCTTGACCCCAGAGTGATGGCCGCCGCCGCCGTCCCCGGCGGTGATGTTTTTAATGTCACAGTTTGAACATGCCCAAGATTTTAAATTAAATCCACAGATTAAACAGCCTTCTGAATTTCCTGATTCCTTTGGCTTATGTTATTGCCTGCATTTCTGTTTCCTTTGCCTTCACGGACCTAAATAACGAAACCCTTTATAGTTCATCCAAACCTCCCGGGCTCTGACATGTGGTATTCACATTGTCTGAGGGATTTCCAGGATACTTCCTTGTTCTTTTTTTTTGCTGAGCTGCATGCCAGCATAACTTTTGGACAGTAGAACCACAGGGGAAATTGGCAATTAGCCAGGAATGCGTGCAGGGTGTTCCAGAAGTGTTTGTGCAAATGAGAAGCTGGCAAGCAGGTGAGCCTGTTATGTGTGGCCGGTGCTGACTGCGGCCGATTCCTCCCGGGGGGCTGGAGATCTTCCTCCACAAAAGCCTACCCACAGACACCCAAAGACAGCCGTAATGAGGTAAGCTGGCCAATTAAGTAAGGAAACACCATGCCTTGTTAACAGTGGGCATCCACGGTGGGGTGACATTTTGATAAACCACCTCAATATTGCGTCTAGCATTTTGGTGGTGTGTTGCTTTTTCAAAGGTCATGGTCCCTAAAAAGCAGCACTGAGAAAGCTGGTATTTAAAGGCTACGGGAAGACTCAAATAAATAGCCTGCCCGCTCACGGGCATCTTCCCTTACGATAACACCCTGATAATCTGCTTGGCCTTTTCATTCTACTTGTTGCTGCTTCCATTACTGCACGCACTGGAGGTGAGGCCACGCTCCTATCCAGAACCCAGGCCTCCGCGTGTGGACCACCCCTGTGTGCCCAGGGGCGCCGGCCCCCAGCGAGCCCTCGAGTGGCCACCAAGCCCTGGGAACGCAGCTCCGTCCCTGCCTCCTGGCCACCCACCAACCCCACCCGTTATTCAAAAGACGCGTTTCCATTGCCAGGCGTGGTAGCTCATACGTGCAACCACAGCTGCTCAGGCCGCAAACCGTCAGAGGAGCCCACTTTGAAACCACCTGGAAAGGCAAGGCCTCAAGATTCCGTCTCTGACTAACCAGCAAGATGACAGACTGGAGGCATGGCTCAGGTGGTGTGGGCAAGCAATCTGAATGAGAGCAGAAGGCCCTACAGTTACGCCACGGGACACACACACACACACACACACACACACACACAGAAAAGGAAAAAGAAGTGTTTCTGGAATGTTAACCTGCTTAGTTGGACAGCACTACTTTTGTGGCCCGCCTTTGGTGTGAGCGGTGCTCGGTCCCCTGCCGGCCTGCGGGGGTGTCTGCTTGTCTGGCTCCTCCGGCTTTGCTTGCTTATGCCTTTCCATGCTTGCTCATGCCTTTCCATGCTTGTGCATGCCTTTCCATGCTTGCACATGCCTTTCCTTGCTTGCTCACGCCTTTCCTTGCTTGTGCATGCCTTTCCATGCTTGCTCACGCCTTTCCATGCTTGTGCATGCCTTTCCATGCTTGCTCACGCCTTTCCATGCTTGCTCATGCCTTTCCTTGCTTGCTCATGCCTTTCCATGCTTGCTCATGCCTTTCCATGCTTGCTCACGCCTTTCCATGCTTGCTCATGCCTTTCCATGCTTGTGCATGCCTTTCCATGCTTGCTCATGCCTTTCCATGCTTGCTCACGCCTTTCCATGCTTGCTCATGCCTTTCCTTGCTTGCTCATGCCTTTCCATGCTTGCTCACGCCTTTCCATGCTTGCTCATGTCTTTCCATGCTTGCTCATGCCTTTCCATGCTTGCTCACGCCTTTCCATGCTTGCTCATGCCTTTCCATGCTTGCTCCGGGTCTCTGGGGGCGGGGCTTCCTGCTGGCACTATTCTGATGAGGCTAAACACCTGCGGGCGAGTCGCGGGTCCTGAGCACCTGCTCTGCGGTACGCATGCTGCCAGCCCCCCAACCACGCAACCGTAGTCACGACCGTAGGTGCGTGCGTTAGGGCTGACCATGGAGCAAGTACGGCTGATCCTCGAGGCTGCGCCCCTGGTTCTCTGCTCTTTCCAGGGCCCTGACCATTCTGGTCCGTACATGAAGAACGAAGGAAACGGCAGCTCCCGTGGACAGACAGGTGGAAAAATTAGGATGACTTGAGTAGTTGCTGAGGGCCGAGTATTGGATGCTTCTTCTGGGCCAGAAAATGCCTCTTGGGGAAAGGAGAGGCAAGTTGAGTGTATCAAATAGTAAGAAGTAGGAATGAGTTTATGTATATAGAACAGCATGGAAGCCTATTCCAGAAGGTGCACCAGGCTTAGCTGGGGGCCTGACACGGGAGCCCGCCCCAGCCACGCGGACACAGCCACCCATCTGCCGTGTCCCACGTCCAAGATAAACGTGCTTTTAGAAAACATCGCCTCTCATCATGCAGGTAGATATCATCACCATGTAGCATAAAGATCCTCATTCTCTAGTTTCCTTAAAAAAAAAAACACTAGAATTCCTACCATTCCTTAGCTTATGAACATGCAGTTTGTTAGCATGTTCACCATATTTAGGGGAAAAAATGTATCTCTTCCTAGCATTTTTTGCTTGGTATATGGTGTTACTTATTGCTTGGATAACGCCCTGTGAATTTCAATGGATTCCTTCTGACCGGATCTGCACCGAGGGGCAGCAGCACTTCTGTGCGCGAGCAGGCTGCGCTGATGGAACCCATCACACCACACATCCCAGGCGTCTGCCCGGCGACTGCTGCAACCGTCGGACATAACAAATGGCTGTGCGAAGAGCTGGCTGCAATTCCACACGCTTTTACTTGCAACGTCTCTGGCTAGATGAGCAGAAGCCTCCAAGATGGAATTCTTTCCGGCATGAATATGCTGACTTGCCCCTCCAGAAGGGACAGCTGGGCATGCCGGCCCCGGCCCGCTCCCTGGACCCCAACGACGGCTTTCTTTTAGGGTCAGTGTGTTGGAACATGCTAAGCATTTATTTTCTCATCCTCGGGGTGGCAAATGGCACATCAGGAGAGGAAAACGGAATCTCATCGGTGCACTCCCCGACACCACCCATGTTAGGAAACGGACGCCCCAAAGAGGCCTGGCAGAAGCCAGTGTTCTATCTAGAACCTTTGGCTCAGTTTAATTCTGTAGAGAGTGTGGACGCCCTCCTCTCCCTCACGAGGATCGGCCAGGCCATGCTGAAGATGCGGAGCTCCCGATCGGAGGCAGAACCGGGTCCCAGCATGGACGGGCACCACAATCCTCAGGTCCGCTTGCAATTACGGCAAAGAACACAGTCCTCGGAGAGGAAGACATGCCCGGGCTTCACTGCTTACGACAACCAAAAAACTGTGGGAGCACGCTCAGTACTTTATATACTCACATAGATTAAAATTGATCTTAAAAAATTACCCACAGGCACGGATGGCTCACACCTGCCACCCTGGCTAATCAGGAGGCTGAGATCTGAGGATTGTGGTTTGAAGCCAGCCCTGGGCAGGAAAGTCCATGAGACTCTTAGTTCCAATTAACCACCAGAAAACCAGAAGTAGTGCTGTGGCTCCAAGTGGTAGAGCGCTCGCCTTGAGCTGAAGAGCTGAGGGACGGCGCCCAGGCCCAGAGTTCAAGGCCCATGACTGACAAACAAAAATTTAAAAATTAATATATATATTACTTACTATAAGCTTTGGAAAATTGAAATTCATCGTATTTTTTAACTTGGAAACTCATGTAAATCTTGCTTTCAGTGGCTTTCTCCTTCTCTTGGGTGTTTCCCATTCTGATGATTCCAGGAATTTAGCCATTTAATTCTTTGAAGACTATAGGTTCCTTAGGCCTGGCCCATGAATTCTGATTCATAACATTCGCTGGTCATATTATTACAAGATGATTTATTTATCATAGTGTACTAGTAGAACACAAATGTGGTCCATGCACTTGTGTGTGGATTCCCTTGTGTGAGTACATATCGTCTCTTGCACCTACCAGTAACGGTGAATTTCCAGATAGTGAAGCATGCTATTAAATACTTAACATGTATAGTAACACTTATCAACGTGATCTGAGGTTTGTTTTTTAAACATAGGGCCTGTTGTGGTCTTTTGTCCTCTAACCTGCTTATATATCTTATAAAACAATCAATCTAATGTGATCTCTTTTTTTTTTTTAAAAAAAAAAAAAGGTTTTCAGATACAGTGAGACAAATATAAGGTTGGAAATTGTCAGTGCCTTCAGATACAAAGAACACAGGATTTTGTCTGTAACAGGGAGTTTGAGAATTGACTATGAATCATGGTATAACTTAAGAGATATAAATGTGTACTGAGCAGAAAGAATTCGGTTCAGGTCTGCTGGCCCAAATACAATGGGCTGAGTAGCAAAGTCCTGCGATTTCTTAGATGCATAATGTTCTTCCAAATGGTCCGTGCTGTGCTAATAAAACTACGGTGACTGGGAGCTTTTGCAGTGGAAACTGACAGATGAGGCAGAGTTAAGTACTTTTTCAGACAAGCTACTATAGTAAATCATTAAGGCACACACACAATCATCCTTCATCAGTGTGCAATTTGTTTCATAGCAATGGCAAATCGAAAACAATGTAAACAAACAAATCGACAACTAATGAACATCCCCCACCGCTCACTGTAAATAGATCTACAACTTTAGGAGAGAACACTTTATCCAACACATTGTCAACTCGTTGTAAACACATCTACAACTCATAAACAACTCATTACCCAGTATGTTGTCACCTCGTTGCAATTAAAGCCGAACGCGAACTGTACTGTATGTTCTTGTTCCGAATAAGATTATTCTCATTGAAGAAAACGTGCAGGAAAGCCATTGCAGGAGTGAGAAAGCTTGTGTTTCACTTTTCCCCTACCCCAGGCTGACTTATAAAATGATTAGGCCAGGCTTACGGAGAAATTAACCTACGTTCCCCCCACCCCCTCAGAAAGACCACACTCTCCACTCACATGAGAAGTCAGTGGTTTCGCAGCGCACGTTTCTTTCACAGAGGGAGAGTCAATGTGCAAAGTATTCCCTGGGCAGTAGTAAAAGTTGCAGCTTTTACTGTAATTGCTTTGTGTGGACTGCATTCGGCATTCTTACCTGGTTTACACTCTTTCGGTGGGGGCCCGTGTTTTATAGGGTCTGCTGCAGGATTATTTTTGGAAAGCAACCTTGAGCTTACGAACGTCACCACAATTTTCCTGTAATGTGAACTTTACCTAAGGACTTAAGTGGGTTTATCCACCGTTCGGGCCCCCACAGTCCTTGTAGTACACAGGACACATGGCAGGGACCCTGTGTGCTCACCGGCCGTGCAGAAGCGGTGTCTGTGCAACACATCGGTCGATCTGTCAACAGTACTGACCCATCCAACAAAATGTCCATTTGCGAGATTCAAAGCCTGTCAAAATCAGGTATAAGGTAATGTTTAGGCAACTAGTACAAGGCCTGATGCTAAGCAAGTATTCAACCAATGGTAGTGATGATGGTCATGACAGTCCAATTAACCGAAAGAAAAGTTGGGTCTACATAAGTCCATTCTTTGCTTATCCTATGTCACCTGCCATTGCTTCCGTCCGGTGCAGCAAACGTGTAACACACATCATACTATTCTACATCATTCACACTATTGTGTCCTAGGAAAAGGCCTTTGGGGGAGTTCCAGGGTTTATAGTTCCTCCTTCTGAGACGTGACCAATGAGGAGAGTGGTATAAAAGCAGGACGCCTTTCGGCACCCGCCCCTTCCCCCACGGTCCCCAGTCAGAACAGCGTAGACACACGGCACCTGTAAAGAGCCGACAGCAGCGCCGGACAGAGCCTAATTCTGTAAGGAAGCAGAAAAATTCATTTCTGGTCCAAGCATGGCTAAGAAGTGGTCGAGCGGAGATTTGAACCCAGGGGCCGCCATCATTCCTGCCCCTAGCTTCACGCTCGGGAAAACAAAGAACACATCTCCCGACACCAAGCCACAGAAAACATTCCGAGGGAGCAACGTGAGTGCCAGGGGAAGGAGAGTGGGAGGTCTGGAAGCTTCTTCACACGCAGGCCAAATGGGCACCACTCGCTACCTCCCCGCGGCCCGCATACGCCGAGCCGTCCTAGCGTTCTCTGGAGCACCCTGTAAATCAGCTTCTGTCTGTGGCCAGCCAGGCCAGCGCTTCTGGGTGGCAATCAAAGGAAAATTTCACTAGAAGAGACTGAAGAGTTTATGAAAGAAAAGGGAAAGTGACAAGATGTCAGCAAGGAAGTCGAATTTATCTGTCCGTGTGAAAACCCTCAGAAACAAATGTGTTCACGCTCTCCTCGGCTCCCTTCCCTACCCGTCCCGTTTCTGCGTTCCCAGGTTCTTGAACCTCTCAACTTCCCAGACGCACACACGCGTTCAGAATGTGCTAATATCTTACGTGTGTGGAGAAAAGATGTAGGCGTGTCAGGCCGCAGGTAGAGGCATTGAGACCCGGTGTTGCTAAGATCTGAGTCTTGTAAAGTTTATGGAACCAGGACGGCGTGGAGAATGTCGAACAGTGTCATATCTGTTCCAAAACAAAGGCTGTTAGGTATGATTTAGCACCTGAAAAGAAGCAAAGCCCGCAATCCTCTACGAAAGTAAAGGTAAATGACTTTAACAAATGTTCTTCTTGACTGTTCTTCCCAGAGACGTATTTTAGTTTGAAAGATTGAAGCTTTTCGTAATATGCATTCTTTCGGTGAATTGTGTTACTTACAAAACTTAGCGCATACCTGTAGTGTGGAGTTAATGATATTAGGACTTAATGTCATCCTTGGTTCTGGAAGCAATGGGAAAGGAAATGGTTTTACAAATCCTGGCCACCTGCACCGCCAATATGACCTTCACCAAAGTCAACGCAAGTTCAGGCTATACATTGCACTTGAAACAAATTAATCCTGCCAATTTTTTGCCATCTGGTTATTTTCCTTTTTGCTTTTTCATAACTCATTCTGTTCTTTCCTTCTGTATTTTTCTTACCCTTCTGCTTTTTAAGTCGCATCTGAGTTTGCCTGTTTTGGCGCTCCGATGAGACTATCTCAGACCTTCCTAAGCCTTGGCTCACTTGAGGGAAATTCCAGATAACTAACTGTAGTGCAAATCTGTCTGTGCAAATCTTACGTGAACATCTGCTGAACAAATGGAGATTCTGTGCAACATACACCTAGACTGTTTGAGCTATGCAGATTTTGCTTTGCTTTTGTCTTTATATACGAGATCCTAGTACAAAAAAACCTTTTCCTAACCCTTACTTACCCATCCCAAAATGCGGGGAAAGTTTCCCCAAAGCCCTATGTCATCAGGCAGGGATGGCCCCTCTATTTTACAATCTACGTAACATTTGCATGTTCTTCGAAGATATTAGAAAATGCAACCAACATAAAAGAAAAAAGCTAAAATACCAGGAACCAGATTTACTTGAAAAACAGAATATCCCAAGTATTTAACACATTAGATCACTCTGTTTCACTATTTAAAAAAAAAGTGAAAAAGGCTGGATAAGAAATGTACTCATTACCTTGCTCATGTAACTGTAACCCCTGTGTACAGTATTTTCACAATAAAAAACTTAATTAAAAAAAGAAGTGGTGAAAAAGTTCTTGAGAGTAAGTAGTTTTTGTCTCTTTTGAATTAAAAGTGTATCTCCGATCATTTCTCTTCAAAATTTCAATAACCCAAAAGAACTGGAGAGGAAAAAGCTTAAAACACTTACATTTGGTTCTCTCTTACAGTGTCGTTGCCTAAAAATGTCAACGGTAGCTCAGCCTTAAAGCAACATATAGCAGTCTGTGCTGTTTTATAAAATACACTCATAAAATATATTCTTAGTGACTTCAGACTCACTTATGAAATTTATGCGAGGAGAATACTAGTAGAGAAGTCTGTACATAAAGGTGCTGCGGACACTGGGTCCCATCATCCGAGCTGTGGTGGGAAATTACAAACGGCTCTTACATGTACCCTCATCCTAAATTTGAACATGAGTATACTAACTTGTATATTTTACATTCTAAACGTATGTCCGTTTATTGACTTACAAAACACATGGGTTCTAGGGCACCCCTCTACATTGTAATGAATGTTTTTATTCTGACGGCACGTGAGCAGAAAGCCGTCACAGGAGGACGGGGCTCCGGGGAGATGTGGCCTCCCGTCCCTGGGGGTGGGCGGGGGGGGGGGGGGGGCATGTGCGGCCAGCCAGCCTCGGCTCAGGAGGGAAAGGGTTAAGCGGTGAGACCCAGTTCACATCTCCAGGAAGTAAGTTCAGGATGCTGGGGGTCAGGAAGGTCAAGGCAGGCAAAGTCAAAGGTCAGGAAGACAAGAGGGCTGGGGAGCTGGGGACCCGCGGAGGGCCTCAGAACCCCTCCTGGAGGCGGGGGGCCCAGGCCGCCGCCAGCCCCGGCCCAGAGCAGACCAACACCCAATCCTGATCACCCTCTCGGGTGGAGCTTTCTGCCAGTGGGAAGGTTGGGAGTGGTCACAGGGGTAAAGCTGGAAAGGCCCGTTTTTCTTGAACATCCGGGACCTATTTAATCAGAGCATGAGGGCATACGATTCAGGAGATGGCAAGAGAACACGGTGAGCAGCAGGAAGCCACTCAGCACCGGGCTGTTGCGTGGAAGGAGATTGGAGGTCAGAGGCTCCTCTAGGGCTGGACCGGCCTAAGCCTCTGCCCCCGGTTCTCGCTCACTAACAGACCCGTCCAGCTTGCTACAGCCAACAGGAAGGGAGTGGAAGCCGGTCCTCAAGCCAACGTGGAGACGTGCTTAGACCAGAGAGAGAGGGAAGGCTCCGGTCTGGAGGCGGAAGGGGTGGACTTAACTCCTGCTCTTCCAACCCACGTCCCTCTTTTAAAACATGGTAATAATGAAGAAAGCTATTTCCTTGTCATGTGTTAGAGACAACCTAAAATAAGGGTGAGATGCGTGGAATGTGAACAACACGTTAAAGGTGCTGTAACCGCTGCCGTTACCACTGTACTTTACACCGTAGGCTAACACGGCAGAAAGTAAGGAGAAGAAATCTTGAGATTATTCTTTTTCACAGAAAATCTACGGGCACGATCCTTTCCATGCTACTTTCATTTGTTCTATCAACCAGTTTCCTCCAACGCGTGACCAACTTTGCTCCGTTCTGAAGTTCTCAGGAGAGTGGTACAGCTGTCTAAGGCGGAAGTTCTTAGCGAGAGGCAGACCTGCAATCACCACAGCTGGATTTGGTGAAAAACCCTGCCCGGCCGCCACCACTGTGCTGAGTCGCAGGTTCAAGCTACTCCTCCATCTATGTTCACAAAGCGGCTTTACGCAGTTGGTCTCACAGACAAGCAAACTGAGGTTGTACATGATGGCCACATTTCAGTCATTTTTGTCCACGAATGTATCCTCCAGACCCTAAAGAATGCCAGGAAAATAACGAACACTCAACAGAAGCTGCTGAATAGAGACGTCAAATACCTTCATTCATGAGACATAGCTGAAAAGAATTGGAATTTTCATCTTTATTCGAGGCTGTAGAACGCGCCGTCTGAATTTTGTCTGCGTGTCTAACACAACTAAGCATTTATGTACATACTTTGGCCTCGTGACTTTCTGAACATGAGTTCTCTTTGTATTCTTGAGTCTTCATAAAAGTGACCCATTTATTCAATTCCTGGAGGCCTGAGGACACACTCCCTCCCGGGAGTCAGTAATCGATGATCATTTCTGCTTGCTGCTCTCGGGCTTAGGTCAGGGCTCTGCGCTCACCTGGCTTGCTGCTTTACCCTTCACGGGAGACCCATTCACTCGAGGTACCTGTGAACTCTGCTTGTGGTGTTAATGACATAGCTAACGACAAAAACAGTGTGGGCTTGGGGATTCCAGAAGAGGCCAAGCTTAGGGACCAGCGTTAGGGCTCACAAAGATGGCGAATGGTCACGGATAGTTCTGTGGAATCACCGTGACACGGATCGGTTCACGGAGGAGTCACATGTAAAGGACCCAAGGAGGTGCTGGCCATCACGTCTCCAGATCTAGAGGCTCAGAGACAGAGACCTGGAGGATAGCAGTTCAAAGCCGGCCAGCGCAGAAACGTTGGAAAGACTACCTCCAAACAACCAGCAAAATCCCAGACTGCAGGCATGACTCGAGCGTGAAGAGCACCAGTCTTGTGCACAGAAGCACGGGGCCCTGGGTTTGAATCCTGTACTGGCGAAAGAAGAAGAAGAAGCATGTAAGCTGTCCTTACAGGGCCAGGGGAAGGCGGTGAGCTGCTCTGGGGAGGGAAATCCACGTGGAACACTGGGAAGTGATAGGCAGGGAGAGACGCTGGCCATGTATGGCGGTGCTGTCACCAAAGCCAGGGCAGGCTTGGTCTTCCACAACTCGACTTTGCCAGACGCCAAGGCTTCAGCCTACAACCCCAGCCCCCTGCCGGGTGGAGGCTGAGAAGAGGAGGCAAAGGCTTTCAGACTCTCCTCGTTTTCTGCGTGGCTTTGCCTGTGCAAATAAGACCAAATAAGAAGCCTTTCTGGTTTACAATTGCCGGGATAATGAGTTCGATCACTGCAACACGACGTCCTAATAAAGAACCTCGCATCCCGTCTCCCTGGCTCGCTCTTCAGATCTTCCTCGTACGTTGCGTTTCCACTGTGCTCAAAAATAGGCTCCTTTCCAACCGTCCTTAGGCTGCTTCAGGTGAGTCTCCCGTGACTTCTTATTCTACTTCTGCTTCAACCTGAGAGCGATTCGGTGTTTGGGACCAACGTGCTACTTCATGAAGCCCAATTTATGGTAACCTACGTGCATCATTTTGTCACTGAAGTGAAAAACACTGGGGCATGTGGATGAGATTTGAGCGTGAAGCCTCAGTGACGTGAAAATTCTATTGTAATAGTTTTTTTAGATTAAAAATAGATCCAGAACAAAGCAACTCAAGCATTGGATCATCATTTCAAAGAAAAGTCTAAAAACTTAAAAAAAGAATAAGATTATGAGGAAGCTGAAGCACGCTGATCGATTTGGGCCCGGGTAATATTTTTTAAAGGCATTTAGTTGACTTGTATGACATTTAAGACAGTTATAGTCCAGCCTTGTGCCTTTGAATAATCTTCTCTTTATCGAGAAAGGCCTTCTTGAGCGACGTAGCATCCTCTGGTGGCCACCACTGCCCTGCTGTTTTACATCTGGAGCACACAGGGCTATCTAACTGCACAGCTATCCCACACACTTTTCGAAGAAAAAAAATTCTTCAAGAGAAAATCCTGGCTTCATTACAGCTCTCTTTTAATCTGTTAAAATCCCATCCAAACGTGTCTTCTTTAATTACATAGGAGATTTACTGAAACATCCAAGAAATCTCCTGGACTTGTAACCTTTTTTTTCCTTCACTTGTTTCCAAACTGCATCTGTGTTGTCAGGCAAAATATTGATGCAGCTTGAGCAGCGAGATGTACTCGAAGCTAGGACAGTGCTTTCTGGAGTAGAAGTGAACCCGGGCTATACCGCTAGGTTCACCTCTATTTGTGTTGGTGTTTGGTCTACTGCCTTGTAAGAGGGAGAGTGTGTGGACAGGAAGGCCAGACCCGCACCGAGCGCGGTGCCGGGAGCCACGCCTGCCCCGCGTCCCTGTGGCCTGTGCTTGCAGAGCCCTCCCTGCGAGGCCGGCACGGAGGGACGCCTTTCAGACGGAGAGGTGAGGGCAGCGGGGCTGGAGGTGCAGGAGCGTCCCATGAGGTAAAACGTGGGCGCGGCGGGGGTCTGCGTGTGTGTGCGCACGCGGGCCGCACTGGGCACGCAGCATGGGTGTGTGTGTGCATCTCTGAGCAAACGCACACGTGCTGTTCTCAGGGTCCAGCTGTGGGGCAGAGGCAGAGACCGGCCCCCGCAGCAGCCCCAGCAGCCAGGCCTGCATGGCTGCTGCTGGATTAGGAGGATAATGCAGCCAGGCCAGAGCAGGAACTGAAGTACATCCCCAGGGCAGAACTGTGCAGGGGATTTTGGAGATCGCCTTTTCTTTTTATTTTTTTAGCTCCCTACTCTTTCCACAGCTCAAGCGGAAGGAAACAGTTGTCATGGGGGGGAGGGGAGGAGAGGACAGCCGGGCTCTCTGGAGCTGGGATGGGCCGCAGCCACTCTGGGGTATGGCCAGACACGGCTCAGAGGTGACCGAGAGAGGCCCCGAGAGGCCAGATCCTGAATTCAAGTTTCCTATTTTACTGAGCACTTCCCCAGAAAGTGTACAGAGCTTAAATAGCTTCAGCTGGAACTCAAGGTTACCAAACGTCTCGGTGTCTTCACATGCAAGCTAATGGCAGGGGACTGAAGCCCCTAGAGGTTGCTCCTTCTGATGGGTGACATTTAATCCTCAAGTTTTCAACTGCATCTCAAGAAGATGCCGAAATCCCATCTTCTTTGGGGGAAATGTGGAGTTTGTTTTGCAAGAACCTACTTCAGTTCCTATTTTAACACTTTTAAGATCTCAGAAATCATTTTTTAAATAATAAGCTCGTAACAATACAAGAACATTTTGCTTATTAGCATAACCTTTTACCAACCGCATCTCCTTCCCATACAAAAATAAAAGAATTCAGAATCTGCACTTGGTGGCCATCTGTCTTTTCTCTAAAGACTCTTGTTCAGTCCCTTTCTTTGGGTTGTTATTAGGGTATTTTAAATCACGATGTTCTTCCACAGCATGTCAGATAGAAATAATGATAATAAAATAAATGCGCCGAGCAATTTACTCAGAGACAGAAGAGAGCAAAGAAAAATTAGTGAATGTCTCATTCTAGGCAGAGGGCCAAACTACCCCAAACCCCCTCCTCCATCTGCCCTTGCCATATTTTTAAAAACCCACCTTCAAGGAGTATGTATTTCTTTGTCTACGGAGCCGAGCTTCCACCAAGTTCGGGCTCACCAGCCAAACAGGCTGCGTTCGAGCGCTGGCTGTGCAGCACAGCCCCCGGGACGAAGCCAGCGCTGTGGCTCGGTTGGGAGAGCATGCACCAGGCCCTTGGTACAGAAACCGCCCTAAGGAAGAAGATGCCTGCCGCTGAGGGCAGCGCTGGGGTTGGTTTACCTGCGGTCTAGGCTGCGCGTGGCTTCCCACATCCCTGGGTAGGCAGCTCCTCACGCGTGCGTGCACACGCATGCATGCACACGCATGCATGCACACGCGTGCATTGCCTCCTAAGGCCTCCTCCCGCACCCGCACCCTCGCTCCGCTCAGCTCACGCTCACCAGGAACACAGGGGTTTTCAGAGACATCCGCGGTGCACCGTCTCCCGTCCTTTTGGCTAGTGTGATTCTGGACTGAGGCCAAATCCCCATTAAATTTTATATTAGTCATGTCCACCACCAACACCAGACTCCATGAGGAAGGAGGGGGAGAGAGGGGGAGGGAGGGGGAGGGAGGGGAGGGAGGAGGGAGGGAGGGGAGGGGGGAGGGATACAAAACAACTGCGTCCCAGCGTGCTCTGCCCTGGGCCCACGCTGTCCGGGGGCGGCAGTGTGAGGCATGGAGCCAAGGGGCTTCTCACTCACGTGGGCTGCGGGAGGCAAAGGCCTGAGGCCCGGGAGCCTGGGAGGGGGGGGCAGAGGGAGGGGGGAGGGGAGGAGGGAGGGGAGGGGGGAGGGCACAAAGTCTGTGGTCTCTCCCTTCCTGCCACTTCCCCAGCGTTTGGTTGGGGGTTGTTTTATTCTCTTGATACCTCGTGTCATGCTGAAAATCTGCCCCTTGAGTGGACACCTAAAACTTTGTACCTGAAAATACCTCCAGATTATTTACCATTTCTGATTTACTACAAATACTGACATTCAAAAGCCCACTCCCGAAGCATACTCGAGACATTTCCATGCCGCGATCTACTGTAGGAATCTATCTGAGGGGTCTTCAACAGAAATATTACGGTTTTCCCTTTTCTCTTTGAGTTCTGTGCTGACTCTTCCCTCTCAATGACATTTATTCCTAATACATATGATATTATCCTTGAAGTTTATTGCTTCCCATGAGTCTCCTGCTTAAAAATGACATTGGGTAACTGAAAATCTTACTTAATACTTTCCTTTGGCCTAAGACTCTAGAGTGTTTTCAGATTTAGTTATCATTGTGCGATTATTCATTTTAGAAAATAGACAATAAAACTAGCAGAGGTAAGGTATAATCTCCCTAATAATTACGTCTAACTTTCAGCTTTTCATTGAGCATGCACTTTTCTGAGGGTGCTAATGCAGGGCCTTGTGCTTGTGTTGACTGCTCGCACAGCTGGTGCTCTACCACTTGAGCCACACCTCTAGCCCAACTTTTTGCTGGTTATTTTGGAGATAGAGTCTCTCACAGACTTTTCTGGCTCTGAAGTATGATTCCGCAGATCTCAGCCTCCTGAGCAGACAGGATTACAGGTGCGAGTCCAGGGCTCAGCTCTGAACATGTACTTCTCAGCAAGATGTATGAGCCTGGCTTCCCTTTCAAGTGATTTGTGTATTTATAGATACATTTTCTTGTCAGAAGGAGAGAGCCCAGCCTCACAGAGGGATGGGAAAACTTCACTCACATCAATAGGTGAACGGACAAGAAGAGATCTTTGAGGGAGGACTGCTACTCCGCTCCTGTGCCGGAGCATCACACCGCGGTCTTCGATTGGAGTCTGTCTCCCCATCCGTGTGATTGAAAGTCAGACTTGCACACACCCTGCTGTGTGGAAGGCTTTGCCACCCAATCACTGGGTTTCTAAGAACTACAAATCCTGATTAATTAATCTTGCCGCTTGTTTACTTTAAAGCACTTTTATTTAGCTTTTGCTCCAAAGATGGCTGGAAAAAAGAAAGACTACTGTCTCAATGCATCTTTCATCCCATGCTCCTGGGGGCTGAGGAGGTGGAAATTCTATCCAGTGCTCTCATACCGCAGCTCATCCAGACCTCAGGATGCGCAGGACACGATTCACAAACACTTCTAGTGTCTTCTGTGGCTCTTTGCCAAGAGGGAGTGTGCATGGCTGTGGCTCCTGTGTGTGCACCTGCTCCTTCCAGGACTTCCCACCCCACCTGCCGAGGGAAGGCTGCATCTGAGCCATCCCTCCCCCATGGCACCAGCAGGGGACAGAGCCCGGGGACCTGGGAGCCCGGGAGCCAGGGAGCCCGGGAGCCCGGAGGCCTGGGAGCAGGCTGCTGCTAGTGCTCTTCCCTGATGATACGGAATCAGAAGGCAATGTAACTCTTGTCTTCCTTGGTGATTCTAACAGCTTCTCTATTTCAACAAAGCAATCATATGGATCAAAATAAATCACCTATTTTTTATTTGAAAACTGTGTTCTAAAATAAATAAGGCACTCTGCAAATGTAAATGATATTTATCATCATTATTCTCACGGGTCCAAACCTAAGTAAATCAAGATAGTAGGCAGATAAACCATATGAAAATAAACCCAGTGGGTCTAGGACAAAAAAAAAAAAAAATCAGTGCTTGATCATCTACTGAACGAACACATTAGGAACAAGTCACTTTTGCATCCAGGGCTGAAACCACAGGTACAGGGAAAAAAATCTTTAATAATACAGACACTAAACTCCCTGTCATGGCACAAAAGACCTTCAGAGTTTGGCCTCTGCTTTGAAATCTCAACTCCTTTCTCTTTTCATATCTCAAAAGATGGCTTTCTCCCCACCCCCACCCCCATCCCGGGTTTTGGTACATGCTGCTTCCAAGGCTGAGATTTCCCTTCCTGTCTGCTGACAACCTCCAGCTCACCCTTTTTAAGGCTCAAGGTGGACTTCACTAGCGAAGGGGCAGGGGGCGGTTGGCCTGATCATCCCTGCAGAGATGCATGCTCATTCGCTGCTCTGATTCCTACAGAATACCACATGCACTGAATGTCTACCTTTCACGAAGCAATTTATTACACTGCTTAAATGCTCATCTCAAGTTCTCATTTGCTGCTGCTTTTTTGGTTGTTGGTGGTGGTGGTCGTGGGGCTTGAACTCTGGGCCTGGGCACTCTCCCTCAGCTCTTCAGCTCAAGACAAGCGCTCTACCACTTGAGCCACAGCGCCACTTCCTGTTTTCTGATTCTCACAGCCCCAAGATAAGGGCTCAAATGTTTTTTCTTTCTTGCTATTGTTCCTAACATATTTATAAGATGATTTCTTTCTTTGTATGTCCCTCCCCCATGGTATAACCCCTGCTTTCACTGTATTTGATGTTGGTATAATTTGTGGAGGGGAAGGGAAAAAAACAAATCATTTAAATAGGGACACAGGTGGACCCATTGCAACAAAGCTGGATGGGTGCTTCTGCGGGGTGGGACCCGCGAAGCTTGCTGGGGTGCAGGCCCACGGGACGGGCCCCCGGGTCTTTAAGGTTTGGGTACAGACAGATGGTGCACATGCACCGTCCATTTGGTCAAAATGGACACTTAAGACTCACTAGGAAGATTCTGTTTTCATGTAACTAAAGAGTTGGTTGCTATTCACCCGAATCAACACATTCGCAAATGATTTCATCTTCAGCTTGAAACGTTTCGCGGTTTGATGTTGAGGGCAGACACAGGTTTTCGGTAGGAGTTGCCAGCGCAGTGGCAAATGCCACACGGCGCAGAGCGGACGGCGGCCCAAGGTGGGGATAGAATTCCACCTGACTCCCTCGGGCTGTGCGGCCGCCTCCGCCGGTGTGTGGGGAGCTGGTGTGCAGGCTCCGGGCCGGCCTCCGCCGGCGTGTGGGGAGCTGGTGTGCAGGCTCCGCCGGCGTGTGGGGAGCTGGTGTGCAGGCTCCGGGCCGGCGTGTGGGGAGCTGGTGTGCAGGCTCCGGGCCGGCGTGTGGGGAGCTGGTGTGCAGGCTCCGCCGGCGTGTGGGGAGCTGGTGTGCAGGCTCCGCCGGCGTGTGGGGAGCTGGTGTGCAGGCTCCGCCCGCGTGTGGGGAGCGGGTGTGCAGGCTCCAGGGCGAGAGCGAGCACACACCGCCGCGGGAGGGAAAGGTGCGCTAGCATGGTGCGGCACGCGATCGCAGTCGTGGCTTGGGGTCAGTTCTCTAGCGCTTATTTTTAGATGGTTCAGTAGAAACGGTTTGAAATAAATGCCTACAGAACCACACATGCACACACATATACACGCACACACATATATACATGCATGCACACACATACACGCACACACATATACATGTGCCATGCATACACACATACATATACATGTACACACACATATACACACGCACACATATACATGCACACACATATACATGCACACACACATATACACACACATATATACACGTGCACACATATACACGCACACACATGTACATGCATGCACACACATACACACACATATATATACACATATACACATGCCACACATACACACACATGTACACACACATATACACATGCACACATATACATGCACACACATATACACGCACACACATATATATACATACACACATGCACACACATACACACATATACACGCACACACATATACACACACACATATATACACACACACATACACGCACCGATGCATGATGTAGGCTGTAGCGTGTGTGAGAGGAGAAGGAAGGAGGGAGGGAGGGAGAGGCTGGCTGAGGCGCTCAGGGGTGTTTACCGAGTTACACTTAGAAATAAACTACACTCACGTGTGAAAATGCCAAGTGGGGAAATGGAGCCTGACCACGGTGGCATGGAACACGCCGCTCTCCTCACCAGAGAGAGGGAGGCCCGCGCGGAGGCCGCGCTCCGCCCCTGCGAGCTGTGCGACCTCGGAAGGAGGCTGGAGGCTCTCTGAGCCTCCGTTTCCTCGCCTGCGGAGTGACGGTTCACAGGAGCGAGAGCAGCTGTGCGGCGTGACGTGTCACTGCGGCGTTGATGAAGTAGAATAGCCCATGGACGCTGTGCCTGGAAACGGCAGCCCCCAGTCAGAGCTGAAGCAAAAGCAGAACTGCGCCCTCCTTACGGCTGCTGGGTCACACGTGAACCCTCTTCCGTCCCTTGGTACGGGAAATTCCACGGGACCAGAAAAGGGGTCGACCGTGACTCCCACCACAGGGCGTCCCCTCTCCAGCCTCCGGTGACGGCACAATCAAGCAGATCCAACGTGGCTTTCATAAAGCGCGAGGCTTGGCGGAGAATTACTGGGCGACTTCCCCCTGCACTTGCTGCTATGCTGGCCAGGGGCTGGGTTTACGCCATGAAATGCAAACGGTTTTCTCCTGAGGTTTTCTTGACAACATCACTGTATGCGGCTGAGGCCGAGTTGGTTTATTAGCACTTTGGGGGGGGGGGCAGGGGTTGTTTTTGGAGGAGCGGGAGGGAAGGAGGGAAGGTAACCGATTTCTTTAAGAAACCCAGAACTTAGAGGCCTTTGGGGATGTTTAAAGCAAGGAATTTGGAAGAATAACACATGCTTCTGTCTCCAAATGGTGAGGCAAAATCAACAACATTTATACACTACGTGGGGGGGATAACACAGTAAGACCCCAGTTTTCTTGTTGGGGTGTTTATCACGTAACACAGGCTTCATCTCACCAGGCTTCTGAACTTGGAATGACGGTACCAAAAGAACTTTCTGGATGCGGCCCTGCCTTCACAGGCAGGCTTGTGTGGAATTCTGCACGAAGATGAATCCGCACCCGGGTATCTCTGCGGCCGGGAAAGGTTGTTTCTGGGTGGGCCTCGTACAGCTCCACCCAGGAACCAAGACACAGAGGGCCCCGGGCAGATCAGCCAGGACACGGAAGGCCCCGGGCAGATCAGCCAGGACACGG
Organism: Dipodomys spectabilis; assembly: GCF_019054845.1. Lineage (NCBI taxonomy): Eukaryota > Metazoa > Chordata > Mammalia > Rodentia > Heteromyidae > Dipodomys > Dipodomys spectabilis. The sequence continues at coordinate 1,877,858 of NW_024870785.1, read as the reverse complement.
AAGGCCCCGGGCAGATCAGCCAGGACACGGAAGGCCCCGGGCAGATCAGCCAGGACACCGAGGGCCTACGAGCGATTCAAGCGGAACGGTAAACGCCAAGAGGGCGGCTAAGTAACGGCCCACACAACTCCTGCAATAGGTGCAGGAATGATAAACCAGTTCAAGGGAGCTGGGAAAGGAAGGAAATCAGAAGAAAAACAAAGTCACTTTTTAAGAAGAAATATCCTAGGGTTACAGCGCTTGCTCGTGTGAAACCTCAGGAGAGCTTCCCGCGTGGGCCGGGCCTGGGGTGTGCACAGGGCGCCTCCCGTGGCTTTCCCAAGGCTCCACACGCCTGGGCCATCCCGTGCACATGTGTACTTCCCCCGCGCGTACTTCCCGACACTCTCCACCTAGCGTCCTTTGCCTTCGAATCAGCTCTAGTTAAACAACAACCATCCCCCCCCCCCACACACACACACACAACCTCAACTGACATTTATTGGGCAGGTGGCAGCCAGACGTTTTCTCTGTAGGGAGAGAAAATTATTGTAGGAATTGGCTCCTCTCCCCGCACCGTTCCGACGGAGTGAATTTTAGCACCTGATCCCATCACAGAGGCCATCCTTTAGCAGGAAGCAGAAACGAACTTGGCCTTTTGCTGGCACCTTCCATGCCCAGTGAGCGCCTTGTGGCTCACACAGCGATGGGTGGGTGTGAGGGCGGGGGCACACCCGGCCCTCGGGGTCAACCTGAACATGGCTGCACACAGGAGAGCAGGCCGAGAGAACTGGGTGTTGATCTGCTGACCGGCACAACGCACTTGGTGTTGTTTTTTGGGCTGGTTTTTGGCTGTGTTTAGGAACACAATGGGACCTGCGCGCAGAGACCAGCCCGACGACTTTCGGCTTCAGCGTGGGGCAGGGCGTGGGGCAGGGCGTGGCAGGCAGGGCGTGGGGCAGGGCATGGGGCAGGGCGTGGCGGGCAGGGCATGGCAGGCACCACAGCTCCCAGCGGCGCAGCTGTAGGTGAGATGTGCAGGGAGAGCTCACCCCCCCCCCCCCACCTCCCAACAGCTACTTTTACATTAGACAGGAGAATAGATCAAGGAAACCCAAAAGAATAAATAAAGGTGAAGAGTCTGCTGATTCAGCCCTGCAGGAGGAACTGCATTACTTATTTTTAGATTTATGCTTAGAAGACAAAGAAATCTATGAGTCCTCACTAGCCTGGCTCTTCCCTCCCAGCTTTTAAGTGGACAGACATATATATAAATAAATAAATATATATTCAATTTAACCGTTGTACATTATTCCAGAGAAATTCATTTTCATTCCTCTCTATGGGTTTATTGCTTGCTTTCCATTCCCTTGTCAAAACTTTTCACATATTACCAAGAGCCGGGGAGGGAACCGAAGTCACCCTGTCCTTGCATGTGGAGGTCTCCAGTGGCCTCTCCTCGTTTGGGTCGATATTCAGGGTCCCACTCTGGGGGGAGAGAGGCCAGGAGCCCTGAGCTGGGCAAGGAGACGGCCCAGCTGCGGGCCAGGCATGGGTGGGATGCGCAGGGATCACTGGGAACATGTCAGACATTCCATCTTTTCGACCAGCTCTCTGCCTAACGCCACGTTCAGCAGAAACACAACGGTTCGGGGGCCAGCGGGCGCAGAGACAGTCGCCTATGCACACAGAAATGCAGAAGCTGCCATCTTCCTCTTCATTGTGCGTGCGTGTGCGCACACACGCGCACACACACACACACACACACACAAATAGTCTACAGGGAAATTAAGCAGTGCCGGCAAAACACTGTACAGAGAAAGTTCTTGGATAAATTAACAACGCAATTACATTACATGACACACCACAAGATGGATGGGGGAAACTTGGCTGGTATTATGTTCTGTTTTCAAATTGCAATTTATTTGAGGGTTTTAATGGATGCCTTATTAAAACGTCCCGGCCCGGTCAGGTTTCAGCGTGTGTCACGGCGGCCTGTGATTGATGACACCCTCTGCTGCTTCTCTTGCACATTTGCAGGGAATTTAAGCAAAGAGGGAATGAGCTGCGGCCGAGCTTCGTATTGATCGCGCCGAGGCGCGCTGCCTGCAAGCAGTCTAATAACATTCTCTTAGCAGACCTGCTTCACATGAAGGCATTTATTACAAGAGCTAAAATGTTCTATGGCTCAGAATAAAAGAATATTGTACAAACAAAAGAGTTAGCAGTGAGGAAAAAAGAGAGGCCGTGGATACTAGAGAGCCAGGCCTTGAAATCACTCAGAGACCACGTTTCCGAGGGCTGATGGAAGAAAAGACCAACGCCCGTGCTTAGGAAATAAAAAGAACAGCACCAGGAGAGGCGCCTTTGTTTGTCCCAAGGACCCGCAGGCGGCGAGCAGCAAAGTTTCAAGGGGGACAGGCTGCTGGGAAAGACGGGGAGGAGAGTGGCCTGAGATTACTGGAAAATGAGACAGACGCCGAGCCACCGGACAGCCTTTCTGCAGCCATCTGAGCTTTCCCGCTCCGTACAGCTTTTAGCTGGGTGCTTTCTATCAGCCCTCCTCTAGACAATGAGAGCAATTCATCCCTAAAGCACGTCATAGAAACTTCACGGATTTGTCCTGTTCTCATTATAAAGTGCCTCCGTTTGAGGTTTGATTACTGGAAGTGTTGTCACCCCTTCCTTAAGTTCTCATATTGTTCAGTTAAAAAAAAAAGCCCAATTCCTATGGTATGAATGCCGCAGATACCTATTCACAGATAAAAAGACGAGGGTAAAAAACACACAGGAACTGTGGGTCCTGGTCTGTGTAGGGCAAATAAATGATAGGCAATTGAACTTTTCTTTTTCATATTTTTCTGCAAATTCCTATTTTGTGATAAATGTGCTAACTTTATATTCAGAAGGAAATAAAGCATTTCAGAGAAAGTCTGATTAACTAGAGAGTAACCAGAAACGATATATTCTTTCGTTGATCAGACAACTGTATCTTGGGGGCAGAGATCATTTTGCAGTAATATATGAGTCCATTTCTGTTGCTAGCAAGGAGGATCTATGTGTTAGAAATTAAAACGGAAAAGAAAATCCGTGAAAAGCAAAATCGGTTGACGATGTTGCTATACACAGATGAGCCCGTATCCTCGTTAAAACTGGGCGGGAAGGAAAGAGGAAGAGGTGGCGTGGTTTCGAGCTTTGCCGACTCGAGGCTCTGCCGGCTCCAGGGCAATGGATTTCCCTTTTCCCTTTCCAGCTTTCTCTTCCTCCTGCTCGCTTGGCCCACTATGATAGCCATTATTTGGACTGCCACATTTATTATTTTGTTAGCCTTTGAGGGCCCATAAAAATCTCACCTAATTATATCGAATCACCTGGCATCCCAGCAGAAGGCAAACAAGGGGAGAAAATGGCCCTCAGCTCTCCTGGAGATGAAAGGAAGGAAGAGTTAAAGAACGAGCAAATGGCAGGAGCCAAGAACACGCGGAGAGGCCAGCTTTACGAGTCTCCCAAGGAATGGACACTGAAAACATTTTTTAGATGTTGACAGAAATTGTTAAGTTGTAAAAATGGATTTCCTAGTATTGTCAGTTGAATGTACCTTCTAATGTACAAAATACCAAATTTACGGTCTCGGAGTCGATTGAGGGAGCTTTGGCGGAGCGATCCGGGGAAATAAGGGAAATGTTACTTAACCTCCGCGGGCCGCAGACACCGTCCCCTCTTCCACGGTCCTCGCGGGCCCCTGGTCTCTGTGTTGGAGTGCCTTTCTTTTCCGTTGCCTGCCACGCATAAGGAACTGTTTCTTTGTTCTGGTGGGAAGAAAAACATCTCCAGTCTTGGAGAATTACTTTGTTGAAGCTGGTGAACACTTGGCAAGGTCTCTGCGGAGAACTAGGCCTCAACTTACCTCGTGGTGGTGTGCGTGTGTTTGTGGGGTACGCGGGCGTGCACATGTGTTTGAGATCTGGGTCTGTGTGCCTGCTGCCAGGTGGCAGCCCCCCCCCGCCCCCCCAGGACTCAGGACACACCCCGCCTCCACCCAGTGAAAACAGAGGTATTTATGCAGGGAGACAGGCCGGAGCTGAGGAGCGCCCCAGCTTCTAGGATAATTCCTGCAGCCTACAGGTTACATATAAATGCATTAATAGCAAGAACACCGGTGCCAAGACCAGGCGGCCTGATAACCTCAAATATTTGCGTTAAGATACATTTTATGCAGATGAGTCTTCAATCCCAAGTCTTCAGAAGTTTGTGAGGTGAGGTATCATCTTACGAGTCAACCTGGAAACGAACTCTGTAAGAGAATGAGCACAACTTCACCAGGAATTTGCTTTGAATTGGTCGGGAAAGCACGTACGGCCTGCCCGTGAGGTTTCTGGCGGCCTGGGGGAGGGGGACACACGCGGATCTAGGGTGTACGTGAACCGTGGGAGCACCCAAGGGAGGCCCTCGGCGTGGTGCTGTGCTCCAGGGCTGAGTCTCTGGTGCTGTGGAGCACCCAGGTGGAGTTAGGGGTGAAGGGAACACAAGCACGCAGAAGACAGGAACAGAGGAGAGCAGTACACGTGGCGGGTGCACTGGGCCACACAGGCATCAGCGCTGAGCAGAGGAGAGGAGGAGACGCAGACCCCGTCCCCCAGGCCGGCTCCCGACCAGTCCATCCACAGTCCCTGGTAGGGAGTAGCTGACTCCATCCAGCCAAGCTAACCTTCAGTCACAAGCATGGGCAGGGCACAGTGCGTGTCCCTCTAAATAACCTCTTTGCACTTCAGAAGTTCCACCCAGGAACCTATCCTAGTTAAGTTCCTTGGATACACCAGAGAAGAACTTCAGTAAAGTTAGTAGCAGGCGAGTGTCTCGGAGAGTGAATGAGAGTCTTCGTGGGGAGGGGGAGGGCGGGTCCCCTGATCCTGGCTCCGCTCCACGCCGCGGCTGTGTGGTGAGTACCGTGGGCGCCCTCTGGAGCAGGGGCTGATGCCTACACCCGTCTGCCCGGGGCGGGGTGCAGACAGGACGGGGTACAAGCCCCTCTCAAGCCTCTGCTCGCACTGTCTGTGTATCCACCAGCCAGCGCAAGAGGCCACCGTGGTGTCAGGGGTACGCTCAGCTGCCGCCACCCTGGTGGAGGGGAGAGCCGGCCCCCCGCCCCCCACCCCGGCGCCACCAACAGAAGGAACGTGTGGGAATAAGACGGCGTGCAGAGGAAGCGTGGGAGAAGGACCGCCACGGACCGCAGGACTTCAGCGCTGGGAACAGAACTGGCCGGATTCACACAGACACCTGACTGCGCTCCGGGGGACCCCTGTGGCCGTCCGGGAGCGGCGTGGCTCACCCGCGCAGCCGCCGCGGGTGTGTCTGACAGCCATTCTCAGTGCTCCTCACACGACAGTTCCCAGGCCTAACACGCAGACTAGCAGGGCCAAAGACGAAATGCGTGTTTTAGAACAACTTCGCTGCCGAAGGACGGTGTGTGGGGTTTCCGGTTTCATTTTCTTTTTGTAAACAAGTTATTGTTCAAAACGGCGCCACTTCCAGTGCACCGAGAAAGGAGCTGAGTAGACAGTGCGGGCATTTTCTGGCAGTGCAGGGCACGGCTATCACCTCCCAACCCACAGCATGCAAAGGTGAAGTCACAAAGCCGAGTCCATTAACCTTTCTAAATGGTTGTGATATTAAAAACTGACTCCTAATAGCTCAGGTCATCATCTAATGTAATAACCATCAGCAGTAAAGAATTATGGATTAAGAACATTATCTATCTATAAAACGGTCATTTATGACACCGGAGCAGGGACCATATCTAAGAGGCGCACCGACTCACAGCCAGGAGTTCATCCCTAATAATATACATTATGGTTTTATCAGTGTCGTTAGGATATTACTGAGTGTTCAAGAGAAAATCATAACAATTTTTGAAGATTCAGGGTGTTTACTAAACGTGAAACTAACAAAGAGATAGTCCTCGGAATTCTCTTTCACTGAGCTGTGACCTAGGCCGATGGATGGTAGAATCTTAAGAAAAACAACAAACAAACATGTTTTTAGCTCATCTGTGGCTTGTGAGAACAGGAAAGTTTAACTCCTTTGTAACCTGAGACAGAGCCACTTACACAAAACCTTCACCAAATACAGAATCTGCTATATTTGGGGGAAAAATGGACACTTTGCATAAATCAGCAAGGCTGTGGTAAAGGATTTGAACGCCATCTATCCAAAAGAGACATTTGTTTTCTAATATCAAAGCGGCTTTCAGCCAATATTCCTCAGGACCAGAAATTACTGCAAAATACCATCTTACTTCTTCTAACAACAGGACTGTAAAAATTTCCCAAATGAGCTCTGCATTTCCCTCAATCTCTGTGCTACATTAGGCCTTATGTTCCTCATCTCCACACACAGAAGGAAGGTGTGCGGGGCAGGAATCATGCTGCTGTTATCTAAGCAGGCTGAGAAAGACAAAAATATCAAAAAAAATGACAGAGGCGGGGGTTATTTAGGGTCTTAGCAACCTATGAATAAATTCTAAACCATTTGTTCAAAATGCGTCTGTGCTGTCCTGTGATTTGAGATTTAATCAGACTCTCCTCATAATTGATAGCATCACTAGGACTCAGGGACTCGGGTGATCCTCAAACCCATGTGTCCTACCTAGCTGGGATTATAGTATGTTATACCATGCCCAGATTTGTTGCTGTTGTTGAGATTGGGTTTTTCTAACTTTCGTCGGGGCTGTCCTTGAAATACAGCCTTCCCCAGACTTGACCTCCATGGTAGCTGAGGTCACAGGTAGAAGCCATCATTCCATGGCTTCTGGTAATTATTTTTAAAACTCATTTCTTTCTTCTGGGATGAAGAATGAAAGTAGAACATTGAAAAGCGACCGAAGGACTGAAACTCTGTCTTTGCATTTGCTTTGTCTCTACCCCTGATTTTTTTAAATAGGTCAGACAGTCACAACAGTATTGAAGATCGACCTTACAATCAAGTAGCTGGTGGAGGATCTCCTCCTACAAACAGCCAGACGCCCCGTGCAGATCCCAACAGCTGCTGCGTGCGTGGCCGGGGAGCGGGCAGCCCGCCGTGCGCTACGCTTGCCCAAGGCTGAGAGCGTCCGTAAATGCTGATTTGCAAATGCACGTTTCTGGGCTTTCACGTAGCCAAATTCAACCTGTGCAATTTAACTTCTATTTATCCCTAGGCTCTTATCACCATCAAGCAGCCGTACAGTGGGGTTTCAGTTCAACAGGTCAGCTTATGAGTAGCAGTTTTACCAGGTTTACACCGGATTCAAGAACCCTATTTCTACGGTGCTGGCACGCTGTAAAGCAGTGTTTTCTAGCAATAACGTGGGAACCTTGTATTTCACACTGTTTCCTTTCAGCATAATTGCCGGGGTGAGCCCTGCATGGCGTCTGTGGGAGCGGAAAGGCCGTGTGACTGTCCGACCCCACGCACAGCCTGTTCGAGTCTCAGCCGCGCCTGTTGCTCACCCACCACGGGAAGGGCTCAGAACACAGGGAAGGGCTCAGAACACAGGGAAGGGCTCAGAACACAGGGAAGGGCTCAGAACACAGGGAAGGGCTCAGAACACAGGGGAAACGTCTAGAAGGTGTTTCACACCCTCACTGTTGCGTGTTCAGTTGTGCATGGCGGGGGGAGGCGGGGGGGGGGGGGGAGCGACCATGTTTGAGGGCCGATTCTGAGAATGTCGGACCATCAACGGAAAGGGGACACAGAGAGCCCAGGAAGAGCTCCGCAACTCTCTCGGAGTAAACCCTCCCGGTGAAGGCTCGTGGATCAGTAACTTGGCATCCGTGATACCTGTCCTCCGGGTTTCCTTTTTCCAAGTTCTCTGGGGGGGGAGGGGAGGCTTGTCAGCAGCGTGGGGCGCGGGAGGGGTGAGCTCCTCACCTAGTGTGGAAGGACACGCAGGAATCGTGCCCATGCCCTGCTCCTCCTGGAGACCACGGGAAGCTGCGGCGGGAAGGTGTCTGGCTTTGTTTTGCGTTGCACTTTGTCTACATGTGAAATCAAGCTCAGACAAAACGCGGGGGGGGGGGGGGGGGATGCCCGGGGAAACTGAAAACACAGCCCGGCAGGAAGAGTGAGGGGCAGGGCTGGCCCAGCAGACCTTCCCCGGTCTCCGGTGCAGACCTTCCCAGCAGACCTTCCCCGGCAGACCTTCCCGGGTCTCCCATGAAGGGCCGGCCCAGCAGACCTTCCCCAGTCTCCGGTGCAGACCTTCCCGGCAGACCTTCCCCGGCAGACCTTCCCGGGTCTCCGGTGCAGGGCCTGCCTGGCAGACTTTCCCCAGTCTCCTGTGCAGGGCCTGCCCGGCAGACCTTGGCCGGTCTCCGGTGCAGGGCTGGCAGGAGCACCCAGCACTGAGCACCTCCCCCCCCCCCCCCCCCCCCCCCCCGCGCCCTGTGCCCTGATGCGGATCTATGCACTCTGCCTAGGATTTTTATGGGTGTCTTTATTTTTCTGATCATCTCTAAACTGTGCCTTTAAAAATAATAGCCTTTTAGAATCACTAGAAAACTGAAATTTATCTTTCCCACCTTGTGTTCATTTTCCTCCAAACACACGTATCTTGTGGGTTCTCTTATATAAAATAAAATGCAATCAGCTACCTACAGATACAGACTAAACCAAGTTTATCCTGATAGAGTTATTGTTCCAAAAACAAGCTTAGTCTACTGGTACAGAAAGATGTGTGTGTGTGTGTGTGTGTGTGTGTGTGCACATGCATGCACACATGTGCGTATACATACAAAGGCGAGTAGATCGCTAATGAGGGAATATATCTTGATGATATTTTCTCTGTCCAAGAATGCCAGGACCTTAAACAATTTTTAAGAATTCTCTGTTCGACTAATTCCGTGTGATAGGCAAATATGTCCTCCACATGCTGGCAAATTAAAATTCAGCTTTCAGTGAATAAGATTAATTGCCTCTTCAGACAAAGCTGGATTCCGCTCCTATTAGAGAAAGGGGAGGGGGGGGGCAAGGGGCAGGGTGCCAGCCAGCCTGCAGTATTCAGTTACACGTGAAATGATTTGTAATTCTGAGTAATCACTTAGGACAAGCCCTTGCACCATTTTATCTATACATGACTGTAGGCCAAAGTCAATACTCATAGTAAAATAATGAGATGAGGCTAACTGAGCCCTTTTATTAATGCTCCAAGGAGCAAATCTGACACTTGAGTTTCTCCCATTGAAAGTATCCACTTCTTCCTAAAAAATGAGCAAGTGGGTCAAGATGCCCAGTAGCAGAGAGGTACCTGCTGCAGCCGTGAGGCATGGCGGCCCCACCCCGCGGCCCGTTCCGATTGTGTGCCGGGCTCTGCCCAGCCACAGGTGAGGGCACATGAATTTTGCATTACCTCCAGGCTCATTAAAGAGCTTTGGCTCTCTCCTAATAGTTTCCCCTGACTTAGGGTGGACAGACAGATGCACACGGACAGACACGTGCAGGAAAACAATGCACATGCTCTCCTCTCTCTCCCCCTCCCTCCCACACCTCTCCCCCCCCCCCAAGTCTGAGGAAGAAAATCAACTGTTGTAGCAAATGCACAGCTTGGTGACACAGCCAGTGTGCAACTGTTAAGAGGAACGAGACGGAGACCCAGCTGTCTGTTTCCGGGGAGCGGAGCCCAGCAAGGGAGCGGGTGTTGGAAGCGGGGAGAAGGGCTGTGTTTTCCAACCCCAGCTCTCAATTTTCCCACATCATGGTCGGTCAGGTAACCAATCTGGCAAAGCTCTGAGCAGCGAATGGCTCCTCGTTACCAGATGGCATGCGTTGCCTGCTCTCCGCGGTGTTGCCAGTCCTCAAAGTCCGGCAGAGGGACAAGTAAGAATATCCCCTTATGTAATAGAGAAAACTAGCTTATATGGCAGGAAGAAATGATCTTTTAATGGGAAAACCCATCCGAATATTTCTACTGTCCCCTGGAAAAGGAAGTATCTGCAGCAACGTGTACTTATGTAGACAAAGATCTCCATAAACAAACCTCACCAGTCAGGTAACACACGACCACGGGGCAGAAGAGACAACATGGAGTCCAACGTTTAAATTCCAGGTTTGCTCCCTAGTACCCGCAGGCCCGTCGGGACTCCCGCGCTATCTCTGAGCGGCCTCCCCGTCCACGTATCCATCCATGGCTGCCGTGAAGAGAAAGGCTCCTTGGCTGAGCACCGAATGCATCTGCCTGGCCACCACGCCCCGCACCCTCGCGTTCTCCTGTTCTAGGGGGCGTGAAGCCCGCGCAAACAGAACACAGAAAGCGCTCACTTTCAGTCGAATGCTCCTGAGTGCATCTGTGCCACCAGTTTTCAGTAGGTGACGAGCTTAGCTCTCGAACTCCACTCCCCTGGGTGGGCTCACTGGGAGCAGTACCGGGAAACATGGAATGTCTTCCAAAGAGCCCACGCAAACCGCTGGCCAACTGATCCCCTGTGAGCGACAGGGAGATCGCTGAAGCGATTCAATTGTCCACTCTGGGCTGGTGGCAAGCTCCTCAGCCACAACTTGGTTCTGCATAATCCTGCAGTGAGACTGGTAGGTGCAGAATGGGTTATTTCTCATGGCTGTGTATGCAGCACCATCCCAGAGCAAACCTCTGAGGGATTTAACACACAATATTCACGTAAGCACACGTAGCTCTTGCCAGGATACAGAAAGCCAGCATTCAGGTATAAAACACATGCCAGTCACCACACCTAGGGGAACTGAGAAAAGGCTGCTGTTCCCAGAGTGTAGCATGGTGGAAAAGTGGAAACATCTGAGCAGAAGAGAGGCAAGCCTCAGCCGCAATTCTGGGTTTGGACCCACTCTGAAGACCAGAGGCTCTCCAATGTTAGTGTTAAAAACAACCACACAGCGAGGTGCTCAAGACTACAGTCTAAGTCCCAGGACTACTTGTAATTCAGAACTCGGATGGGTTCTTGGGAATCTGTTGGCCAACAAACCTGCTAGAGGATTTGATGGAAGATGACGCACGAAACTCACTTGGAACAACATTGCTACAGGATTCAGGGAATCATTAAAGATTTATCCGAGGGCAATGATAATCAGACACAGGGTATAAGAAGATGGATGGAGCCAGGCACTGGTGGCTCAGACCTGTCATCCTCGCCACTTAGGAAGCTGAGATCTGAGGATCATGGTTCCAAAGTCCGTGAGACTCTTACCTCTAATTAACCACCAGAAAACTGGTGGCACTGTGGTTCAAAGTGGTAGAGCACTAGCTTTGAGCACAAAAGTTCAGACACTGTGCCCAGGCCCTAAGTTCAAGACCCAGGACTGACCCTCCTCCCTCCCCACAAAAAAAATCCAAAGATGAAGGTGTCTGGTGGACGAAGAGAAGACCAGGCAGAGATCTACCACAGGAGCTTCTGCAAGGGGCCTGAAGAAAACCATGCGGCCAGCACGGAGCAACAAGTCCAGGACATAAGGGATGTGACCGAGTGTTATCTGGGATGTGTGTGTGTGTGTGTGTGTGTGAGAGAGAGAGAAAATAGACGCTACAGCCCAGTGGGGATTGGATTGGGAAGAGCAGAGAAAGGAGACTCACCTCAGGGGTGAGTCTGATTAACTTACGTTTTGTGTATATATGGAGTAGACATGTCATGATGAACACCCTTTGTACAACTAATATGTAAAATAATCCTAAGGAAGAGGCACAAAGATTTAGCAAGACGAAGAGCCCGGGATGACCATTTGGGGAAAGGAAGAGCTTCCGGGTCTGCCGCAGGTGATTTATTCGGCTGTCACAAAGAATTGCGTGAGATCCATGGCACACAGATGGAGGGCTGGCCATGCCAGGGCTGATAAAATGGCTAGAAGCATGGGCTTCAGAGTCGGATGCGCTGGGTTTAATCACCAACTTAATTTTTGGAAGACATGACAAAGTTGTGTCAGCTCTCAGCTGCAAAAATGAAGAGAATGCAGATGTTTTGATTACTAATAGTTAAAAAAAAGAAAAATGCTGAAAATAGCTCCTGAAGTGTGCATCGTAAGTGCTAATAATAATGATTGTTATGAACTTTAGTGTCATCCGTAGCTAGCTGGAAATGTCTGAAAGACAGATGGAAATATCATATGGATGCCAGTTAAAACATTATTACAGATAAGATTATTCACAGAGAGGAAGAAAAATATTAGAAGAAACAAGGAAGTAGCGCACGAGGAAAGGCGTATTGTTTAAGGGCCCAGTGGCGGGAAGCCGCGGGTGGGGGGAGAGAGGCCGGGTGTGCCCGGTGGCTCCAGACCCCTGGCCATCACACGCTTTAGAAAGATTGGGTGGAATAAAAGCCAAACTGTCCTTTGTATTTGGCAAATGGAGAGCCATTGGTGCCCTTCATGTGATGTCAGGAGAAGACTCCTCCGGAGGCTGAAGAAACAGCGGGAGTCAGGGAAGCCTGAGAGGCTTACGGCAAAGGAAAACCTGCGCAGCCAAAGAAAAGCCTAGGCTAGAAGAGGCGCTGCTTTCTTTTTACCGCGTTATGTAAGTTACATTCAAGGTTAGAGAAGAGACTCAGTAAAGAGGAAGAAAAGACAAATTTCGTACAGGGAAAAGAATCTAAAAGGAAACAGAAAAGGATTAGAGAAAAACAAATCTGGCCTTGGAGAGCAGAAGCAAACTTTTCTTTTGCTCAAAGAAATGGCTACCATGCCACGAGCCTGGTGAGCGTATTCACGCCGGAGAACAGTAAGTTTCTCTCTGAAACTAAAGTTAATGCGCTGTGGAAAGCCAAGGGGCTACCTGGGGGCCAGGTCGGGGGACACGGGAGAGGACCAGCCACCCGCAAAACCCAGCGGGCCGCGCCGAGGCGCCTAACACAAGGCGCGCTATTTAATTCTCTCTCGCCCCCTCTAAAACGTGGGTGCTGCAAGGTCAGAGAAGATGGATTGTGGGTTTAATTGAAGTGTTACAGAGCAGATGTGGTAGAGGGTGAAGCAGAGGAGGAGGGATGTGAAAGGGAGTTTTACAAATAGACCGATGTTTAGCCCAAGGGAGTGTGGGTCTCGACGGTCAGCCAAGCGGGAAGGACAAATGGCTGAGGGAGATGGTCAGTGTCTCAGTGGCTTCAGGACAGTGGCCAGAGCTCGGGAAAACACGGAGAGCCATGGGCAATCGGAGGACACCCCGGGTCTCAGGACAGACGGGGAAGGCTGCCTGCCGTTTGAAGTCAGGAAGTCGGCCCGCTTCTGCTGAGAAACGCCGAAGCCGGGGTGATCACTCAAGGTTTCCAGCTCCATTTCACTCTCCCATCTCCGGCTACTCATAGAAAAGCCTGAAGCCTACTTTCTGCTCCTGGGCCTGGAATGTGGGGCTATTGTTCCTGTAATCTTCCACTGCAGGGAACGTTTAACTAGAGGACTCTGTCAAGAGAGAGAGAGAGAGAGAGAGAGAGAGAGAGAGAGAGAGAGACAGACAGGCAGACAGACAGACAGACAGACAGACAGACAGACAGGCAGGCAGACAGACAGACAGACAGACAGACAGACAGACAGAGGGGCCCACCCAAAGCAAAGCCGCCCACGCCAGCATTGTCAGAGCGGGAGACTGCCCTCCGCCCCGCGGTGGAATGGGGCGCCTGCGAGTGGCCGGGCTCAGCTCTGGAGATGACTCAGAACCCCAGCCATCTCCCTCCCTCCCTCTCCCTCCCTCCTCCTCTCTCTTCCTCTGTCCCTTCCCCTTTCCTTTCCCTTTCCTTCCCCTTTCCTCCTATCGCTGTGCTACTCACTTCTCTTTTTTATTGACTCGTGTTTCCTGTTTAGACCAACATCATTCTTAGATATTCTGAAGTCCCAGCAGTACAGAATCCCTTATATCCAAACCTAGTATCTCTTAGAGCCAAGAGAAGCTGGTGTAGCGAGGTAGTTGTAGAGGTGGGAGGGAAGGGCTGGTAGGGGAAAAGCAAAGGAGGAGGCAACAATGCACAATAGGAAATGCTCTCATTACCCTGCTCATGTAACTGTGACCCCTCTGTACAGTATTTCTACAATAAAAAATGGACCAAAAAAGGGAGAAACTAGTGTAAGATAAGAGTTGGCTTGCTTGGACAACAGGGCACTCAAATCTAGTGTAAGATAAGAGTTGGCTTGCTTGGCCAACAGGGCACTCGAATCCATATGATGAATTTTGCACGTGGATGTGTTAACCTGCTGGGTTTTTTGTTTTGTTTTTGTACAGCCAAATTTAGTTATCAATGCCAGGTTGCGACCATGTTTCTGACCAATCAACGCTCTCGGTTTCTCTGTGTAGGAAAATATCCACCACGGATTCCCTCCTCGTCCTAAAACCGTGAACAGATTTCATAGCTGAAACCACTACGCTAAAAACAAAATATATTTTTAAAGTGACAATAAAGCCGCTGTTTTCACAATATTGGCATTATTAAAGAGCATCTTGCACAAGTGTCTAAAACGTATGCTCAATATAAGCAGTCAAAATAATGTACAGTGAGTCTTTAATGTAAAGCACAAGTAAGAACACACACACATGTAAACCCTGTCCCGGTGAAAGCTGACTTTTATGAAGGATTTTCTCATTTAGAAAATATTTTTATTTTCTACAACATAAAGATAAAAAGTACATTCAAGCTTGTATAAAACCAACAATATGTAGAGATGTGCTCAGTAAAAGTGAGCCTTTTCCACTTAAAGAACATGAAACCGGGTAATTTCTGTCACCTCGTGTAAAACATGCTATTAGAGAGCATCCCTCAGAACCCTTCACCTTTCCCCTTCCTCCAGATAACGTTTTGATTATTTAAGAGTTCCCTTTGGAGTGGCAGGAGATGGGCTTCGTGTTCCTCTGTATAAATAAATAATACGAAGGCTTCCATGTCCAGATAAAATTCTAAAATCAGATAAGTGGGTTTCATTTTCTCTCGTGTGATTTCCGTGGTGGGAGGCGCCTTCCCGCCCCCCGGCCGGCTGCAGTCTCTCAGGACTCCCGGGCCGGCGGCGGCCCTGCGGAGGGCTGCAGATCGCATCAGCCCTTTTAATCTGATTGCCATTCTCATTTCAATCTCTCATCACCTGAGGAGCACTGAGCTCCCGCCCCTTGCTTTCCACCTTGGGCTGGGGAGCGGTGAGCCCTGCGCACAGGCCCCGCTCCAGTGTGGGCACACACACACACACACACACACACACACACACACATGTGGCCACGCGTCGCGCTCAGCACGCAGGCTTGTCATTTCCAGGCGGTGCGCCGGGGTTGTGGTGGCCAGGGAAGGCCGCATGCTTTATCACAAGGCACGCAGATGGAATTCACCAGAAGAGTTCTGAACATTTGAAAACCAGTATTTGCGCAACGCCTAAATTATGCCAGGATTTGAGCATGTAAAGGAATTAGATATTAAAAACAGGGGGAAAAAATGAATACACATGCTTCGTGCATTCAAAAGCTCGGTCAGGAGACCAGGAGCAAAGAAATTACGCTAACGCCGCATGACAAGGAAACCCAACAAAGTATAAAATCCGGCTTGGGCACAGCCATGAGCAAACTGCCGGGCCTGGGGGGGATGGGGCTGGGGGAGCCGGCCTCCAGCCGCGCACAAAGCCCCAGCAGTCTTCAGAAGAGGGGTGAGTGGTTGCAGGAAGAGCACGGGATTCAGAGGCACAGGGGGAAGAGCGCACATTCGGGGAGCACTAGATGCTGAAATCGGGGTCTCAGCCTTGGCAGACAGGTACCCCGCCGCCGGTGCCTGGCTTGCTCTGGTCCTTCTGGAGAGAAGGCCTCTGGGCCGTAATCCTCTTACTATGCTCCCTGTATGGATGAGATGACAGGGTGGACGTGTATCCAGCTTGCTTTGGGTTGAGATGAGGTCCTCTGGACTTTTGGCCTGTGTTGAGCCTCAAATCACTCTCCTGATCTCAGCTCCCGAATAGCTAGGATCGCAGGCGTGGGCACCACACGGGCTAACGCGTACCTCTTATAGTTTGGTACAGAAAGGCCTACGTGAGCACATCCTTGAAGCTGACCATTATAGCGAATCCCTGTGAGGCGGTGGTGACACTTCCCCCCCTTCGTGGATCCTGGGGGGGCGGGGGGGGGTGTCCAGGGACTGTCCTTTGAGAACAGGCCACGAGCGAGCAGGTTGTCTGGTGATCCAAGCCATTTACAAGAAGCGCCTTTGACAAAGAGGAAAAGGAGACCTTTGCTAAAGCAAGAGAGAGTCACGTTCTCGCCGCACAGCCGCCAATCAGAGAACAAAGGAGAATCCGCAGGCATGTGAGGGACTCGGCGGCAGAGGGGCCGGGCTGGCCACGGCAAACCCTCCTCTCAGAGATCCCTGCCCCACAGCGCCCTGCGTCCTCCGGGGTGCTGTGCAGCCCCCGACCTGCAGAGATGGGCAGCCGCGTCCCTTTCCAGCCCCCGCTTTCGGGGCCCCCCCATCCTTGACTTGTGGAGAACGGGCAGCCGTGTCCCTTTCCAGCCCCTGCTTCCAGGCCCCCCCATCCTTGACCTGTGGAGATGGGCAGCCGCGTCCCTTTCCAGCCCCTGCTTCCGGGGCCCCCCATCCTTGACCTGTGGAGATGGGCAGCCGTGTCCCTTTCCAGCCCCCGCTTCCGGGGCCCCCATCCTTGACCTGTGGAGATGGGCAGCCGCATCCCTTTCCAGCCCCCGCTTCCGGGGCCCCCCATCCTGGACCTGCGGAGATGGGCAGCCGCGTCCCTTTCCAGCCCCTGCTTCCGGGGCCCCCGTCCCCAGCCCCTCTGTACGCGACGGTGGCCATGCGCAGCACAGGGACGCACCCAGCGACAGTTCCTCTCCGGGCTGGAGTCCGTGGAATGGGGCATTTCAGACAAAGACTTGGAATAAACAGCGGGGGTCTATGACTGATCCGTGCTCACCAACTTCAAATGACAGCAGAGTCTAAGACGACTGCTCTCCCACAGCGGCACTTCCTAATGTCCTCAAACTGTCCCCTCCCTGTCCCTCCAGCAGACAGGCTGACCCTACCGGGGGGGGGGTCAACAGGGGGAGGGGGCAGGTGAATATGGCTCAGCACCCCCCATGGGACATGGGAGTGAAGAGTAAGCCTCCTAGCCGGGACCTGAGACAGGACCAAAGGGCTGGCGTTGGTCGAAACACACTCATGCCCACACAGAATATCACAATGAAAACCCTTTGTACACACCCCGTATATTAATAAAAAGAAAGAGAACATCTCAATAAGCTCCCTTTCTAATCTGAATAAATGTGAGGGGGTTTTGCTAGACTCGATCTTTCCAAACAGTAAGTTAAGGGATAAAACGCTTAAAGAAAATTTTAAGTGCGAGCAAGAAAGCACTCATATGAGAACGTGCATCAAATTGTTCTCTGATAAAGAACATGGGTGGATGAAATTTCAGAGCCAGGAGGTTCTGGACCTGAACCAGTTCAGTTGTATAATTGGCTCAGGGAGCTGAGTTTCAAATGCTAAACTCCAGGCTGGTCTGTGTTTGTGTTTCTGCCTAATCAGGTGGGTCTATGAGGATGTTTGTTTTATTACTAGTGAGTAAACAAATGCAAATGCTGGTGAGCGTGGGGTACAAAAATAAACAGAGCAGGTATATAAGAAGTTAGGCCTTGAGGTGATCTTTTACTCGGAGACCCGTGCTCTGACTCAACACTCCCCTACCAGGAAGCAAAGGAGACCACAGTGAAATCAAAAGCGGATCTGGCTCTAGACCCAAATGGTAAATAAGGAATATTTCCAGGCATCCTTTTTAGTGAAACAATCTATCGGTTGGCATATAGTTAGCACACCCTTTTCTTTAACACAAAGGCGTCTTGGGTTCTTTGCTCTGGTAGTTCTTACTTCTCACTTTATCTCCTTCTATGGCTGATTCCGTCACTGGCTGTCAGGCCGGCCAGCTTCTCAGCATCCAACACTGACCTGGGCGGCACCCTCGGTGGGAGCCGGCTGCGTTCCGACCACCAGACCACCCCATGCTCTGGGTGGGGAAGTGCTGGCTGCTTATTGGGCAGCAAGGGCCAGTCTCCACCTCCCTGCCCCGCCTCCACCGGCCCCGCGGCCAGATAAATGCACCATCCTTCTACTCAGACGTGGGTGCCCTCAGGCACGCCCCCCCCCCCCCCACACACACCTAACTTCACAGCTGTTTAACTCCCTGGTGTGAATACAGTGGCTGGGTTTTATGTTGTACACATTGTGTAGCAGACATTAAAACTGAGTGTTAGAATGTGAAAACTCAGGAATTGGAACACTTTCAGAGCGTATGAAAAAGAACAACTTCCGTACAATAAAACATACTTGTGTCCGGGAGCCTCAATAACTCAATAAATGATTGGAATGGAGAGACATGGAAAAAAATTAATTATTCAGCAAGACTTTCTAAAACAAAAGATTTTTTTTTAAAATTGGAAAAGTTGGCACACAAAAAATTTTACACCCCCAAAATGTTAGCTGGTATCGAGCCATGGCTGTGGAAGCGTGCCCGAGCCCCACGCAAGGCTTTGGTTACGAAGCCATAGTTCAGATTCGTCCAGTCTCGTCAGAAATGATCCTTTTCCTCCATGTACGTTCGGGGCTTGATGACCTTTCTTGGGTCCTTAGCACTCCTTGTTTGGAGGTGGGTGGCTAAGGGTGCCTGAAAGCGGTGAAAAGCAGCAGCTAGGAGTATTGGCTCCTCCGGGGATGGAGGGTGAGCAGTGGGTTCTTTCCTGGCTGGCCGTGGCCCGGCTGCATGTGGGAAGGGAGTAAGAGGCTCCCATTTATCATGAGTGTCCCTGTGGCTCGCCGAAGCTATTTCAAGGGATCACTGGTGGAAACCGCTGATAGTCACCCTCCGATTTTCACTCTGCATGTGACATCAATGTTGTCAATACAACAGCATCATCTGTCAAAAGCATCACTCACTCGCAAACTGCAAAGTTATTTACAGCCGGGTCTTCGCTTACTGTAACACTACCACTCAACAGCTCCCGCAAAACATCCGGGCCGGCTTTTTCAAGAAGCTCTATTTTGGGTTAGGCTTACAACCTGCAAATGAACCCCAAAAGAAAATTTTCTTCCGTTGGATAAATGGATAAACTTTTCACAAAACAACCCAAAGAAACAAAAACAAAACTCCAAACCTGGCATTTCAAAATGAGTTCCACTTGGTAAGAGACATAGTGCTGAAAAGTGACATTTCCAGTGACAGCAATATGGATTCCCAGGAGCGAAGCCTGGGTGTATGTGCTCTAATTATAACCGTTGTAAATGCGTGTGTTCACTTCAGAAACCCGTTATAAGAACAGAGCTTCTGGTAAAGAACCGACTATTAATCTGTGTTTACAGAAGTCTAGTTGATATGGGCCTTCGATTACGGTTACACAGAAAACACTGTGGGGGACATGGCCTTCATTCGGGAGCACTGGATGAATGAGTAACTCAGCACATGGCCTAGAGACCGGAGCCCGCGGAGCGGTGACAGTGCGTCACAGAGCCAGGGTGACGGAAATCGCAGCATTCTTAGAAGAACGTCCTATTCTCTTTGCACGGAAAACGAATCTCTGCAACTCCCTCTGCGGCTCGTGCTAACACAAGACGTAATCCTGGTTCTAAGGGATGGTGAAGACTGGGAAACTGAGGCAGGTCACAAGGTAACTTGGCAGAACATTGCAAGTTCAGCTATATAATAACTTTCAGAAGCCATTTATCCCACAGTTCTCTCTGAGCATAGATGGATGCTATTATCAATTATACTAAAGAGCGAGCACGTAAAGAAAGAAAGAAATCGGGTGCTACGCACCTTTGTCATCTGGACAAATCAGAACTGGAGTTATTTAAAATTGGAGCATTTAAAAATAGCAAAGCCTTCTAGTAAATACAAGCCTATTGTATTCTGGGTGCAAATGACCTAACTTAAACCTCCTTCCACAAAACAAACGTGTTATCATGGTTCTCCTGTTACAAGTTATGACAGTGTGATAGAATATCTAAGGACCTGCTCAGAGATCTGTAATGACTGTAAATGGTTGGCTAGTTTACATTGCCGCAATCAACACATAAACAGTAGGACTTTTATATTTTCTCCTTTAACTCTCACAACAGCCCTGCAGTAAGAACTACTTATGTCCTCATTTTAATAGACAAACAAACCAATAACACCTTAGACTTTTAACGCCGTGCATTGTACAATATTACATGACTGCACAGGGATTTAAATGTGGGGTTTTGACTCCCAAATTGGGGTTTTCCTCAGCCGGACGCTCATGCCAAGCCAAAAGCTGGAAGAGGAATCCACACCTTTTGTTTTCCATCTTGCCTTTCTGTCCTGACAGAGTTTGGGAGTCTGGGAGGCTGGGATGCCCTGTCTCGCAGGTGTGATTCTGTGTGCAGGTTTGGTTCTCACCCCTCTCTGCCCACGGCGCCTCCCGTCTCTGAGCCCTGAGCCTTCCTTGTGCTGCACTCAGAGTGGTTGGGCCACTTCTGCTGATACTTTGCTTGCTTGCTTGCTTGCTTGTGCGCTCTCTCTCTCTCTCTTTCTCTCGCTAGCTTGCTTGCTTTTCTTTTTGACGGTCATGGGGCTTGAACTCTGGGCCTGGGCGCTGTCCCTCAGCTCTTCAGCTCAACACAAGCACTCTACCACTTGAGCTGCAGCGCCACTTCTGGTTTCCTGGTGGTTTATTAGAGGTGAGAGTTTCACAGACTTTCCTGACCGGGCTGCCTTTGAACTGTGATCCTCAGATCTCAGCCTCCTGAGTAGCTGGGATGACAGGTGTGAGCCACCGGCGCCCGGCTGGGTATTTGTTTTTCACTGAGCTTTTTCTGTAGAGCCTGTGGTGTCGGGTACCAGGCCCCTGAAAACAGGTTGTACGTTGTACTGGGAAACTCCAGTCATCCCCCCGGTTTGTCTGCACCTTAGCTTACTGGCTGATGCCCACGCACAGACTTTGTCTCGTGTCTCTCACGGTCACTTGAGGCCCAACCACCTTCTTTCTTCTTCCCCCCTTTGCAGATGTGTTTTGGCATTGCATTCTTTTTTCCGTTTCCACGTGCACGCTGGCCTGCTGGAGTCTGTTTTCTCAAACTCCACCTTTGCCTGCCCTGATCTTATCTTCACGCTGCGGGACCTGTCTGGTCCACCACAGGCAGTCCAGACCGTGAGCAGCCGTGATTCCTTCCCCAGCGGACACACCGTCACCGCCCCGGTCCTGCCTTCACGCCCGTGTCTGTCTCCGCAGTCTCTCACGGCCCTCTTCCCCATTGCTCGTGTTCTTGATGACAATAAAAAGCAGAAGGTCCTGTTCATAACCCTTCCTTGTTGAATGGCCACCTTCTCACTCCAGCTACTGACAATAGTTTGGAAGCAGCAAACATCAAGCCTGGTTTTTTAGGCCATACATTTACCGTGGCTGAGGGCCACTTCTAAGTGATTAATCATGTGAAAGCCGTTTGCAGTATTCAAAAGATCAACCTGCACATTAACTCTCAGCATCACAAACTCTTTAGAGGCTTGCGATAGCTTCCTTCTTTTTAAAAACATTTCTATATGTCAACGCTCAGAGAAGTAAGTCTCTGTTACTCCTTAACCTTGACAAAATACTGGCACAATTTATTTACAGTTTGAGAGCTATGGCTTTTGTAGAAGTACGTGTGTCTGCTGAGATGTGCTGGGCAGCAATGGCCAGGCTGGGAGGAGCATTCTCACCCATCCACCCCCACGCATGCTTACAAGTTTCCAAATGAGAAAACGGGGCCCTCCCTGGGAAGAGTCCACGTCTAGCTAGTAAAATTCAGTGCCTATTTGCCTTCCTTCAATATATTTTTTGTTTGACTAACAATCTGCTATGTATGCTTTTAGGACCAAGACCAGGATTTGAACTTGGTACCTGGTTGGTACCTCTTCCAACTGAACTGGCTGGTGCTCTTCCAACTGAACCATTGCCTCCAACCCCTACCATGTATTTTTTTAATGAATTCTGTTTTTACCTATTTCCTAAGAGGTTTCCAGGGCGAGTAACCTTAGAAGTGGAGTGACTAGGGAGCGCTTTCCTGACCCCATCTGCTGACCTGGGACTTGGACCCAGGTCTCATTTCTAGCTCATAGTCCTTCTATTCTAGAGAATTCTAAATATATGTACTACCTACCATGAAGACTATCAACAGTTTTACAAGAACAAAATCAAAGCAATCCCATCACACTGGTATTTGATCTCACATGAACAGAGAAAAGAACATCCTGATTAATTTCACTGTCTGGTTCACAATTGTTTTTTTCCCAATTCAAAAATGCCCCTACCATCACTATAGCATTTAAACCTCGTTGCCCAAACCTCTTCCAAATCTGATAGTACTTGGTGGTTGTAACGTTTCCACGAGTTTTTAGTGCTTCGTGGAGGTGGTTTTTAGCAAGGAGACTTCTAATTTCCTACTGGAGACCCGAAGCGCGCCCGTGAAAACACTACTTTTGCACATGGGGTTACCTCTGGCAACGTCGAGACAAAACTTAAACTGCACGGTAATGAGGTACTGCTCTCAGACAGGAGCACCTAAGCACTTGCACATTCAAACATAGAAGGGGTTTTATTAGTGACACTACTTTTACTAAGTTCAAGCTGCTTCTTCATTCAAAATGATGGCTGATTACTTCACTTGCAGATAAAGTGTTTCGAGTAGATGCACACAGAAATCTCCAGCTCTGCTTCGAACACCAGCATCCTAACGACATCGTGGGGTTTCTCTTCTTTGTGCTAACTGTCTCAGGTGCTGAGAGAAGGTATGGAGAGCAGGGAGAGTGAGTCGCAATGAATCAGAGGAATGACTGCATCAAGGTGTGCTTCTGGGTTCGTCTTCTATTGAGGCTACACACCAAGATACAGGCCTAAAGTAGCACTGGTTTATTTTCTGGAAGTTTAGGCAGCTTGAAGTCTGAAAGGAATCTTACCTGAAGCAGGAAGATGGGGAGGGGGGCGGGGACTGTGAGCTACTCTGTGAGGCTTCCAGAGGTGGCCAACATGCACTGGCTTCCAGCCCTACCACCTCACTCCAACCTTTGCCTCCTTTGTCTTTCTGCAGCCCTGCGAGAGCTCCTGGGCTTGTAATGGGCCTGTGTGCCATGGATACAGCCCTCTGACCTCCAAACCTTCACCTCCGCGTGCACAGCAGCCCTTGTCACGCACATTTTTTGGGGATCCAGACGTGGCTATGTTCGGGCGCTATTCTGCATAAGAGGATTCATAAAAGATAACTTTTATGTCAGTATTGAGATAAAGGACGTTTTAAAAATGCGTCCTGGAATTTATTTTTTCCCCTGGAGATACTGAGATCTGTGTAGGAAAAACAAGAGATGAGAATGCTATCTAGCAGTTGTTTTTCCAATAGACTTCATGTTTTACTAGTAAATCAGATATCAGAAAGCAGTCGTGAACTGGGAGAGGATGCATCTTCCCTCACAGATCAACACATAGAAGATTAAATCGTGGGGAAAATGCATTTTAAGCTGAAGACACAAGGTGAAATTGTGTTCACAATAAGGTGTTCCATGGAGATCAGCACTTCTGAGATGTCTACGAACCGCTGCTGACACCTCAGTGAGATGGTTGTGGCTGGCGAGCCAGCTGCCGGCAGCAGGAAGTGAGACTCTCAGAACTCAGTAACATGGAGGATGCTTTGGCCTCTTTATGTTTAAGCACTCCATCATCCCACGCTTTAGAAGTTACTTTCAATAATGCCTAGCAATTTAGCTCTCTAAAGTTATATATTTTGGACTTTGGTCTTTTGTTATTGTCGCTTGTATGTTTTAACGGTTACTGGGTTTGGACTCGGGGTCGTGAGCCTGCTCAGCAGGCTCTCTACGGAGCAGGCTCTCTACCACTTGAGCTGTTTCCAGATCCACTGAAGATCAAAGTCTCCCAGATCTCAGCCTCCCGAGTAGCTGGGATTGTAGGCGTGAGCCACTGACTCCCAGTGTAAGCAAAGAAAAGGTTTTAAAAGTTTTACTTTTAAATCTTCACTCTCATTCTTTTTTTTTGTTGTTGTTTTGGTGGTCAAGGGGCTTGAACTCTGGGCCTGGGCACTGTCCTTCAGCTCTTCAGCTCAAGGCTAGCGCTCTACCACTTGAGCCACAGCACCACTTCTGGTTTCCTGGTGGTTCACTGGAGATAAGAGTCTCATGGACTTTCCTGCCTGGGCTGGCTTTGAACCGTGATCCTCAGATCTCAGCCTCCTGAGTAGCTGGGATGACAGGCGTGAGCCATAGGCACCCGGTTTCTTAATGACCACATTCTAAGGACTGCTGTATTTTTGTAAAGATAATTCTGCTTTTGAGTGTTTGGAAGTTGCATTTTATCTCTAGATACAGGCTCCTTGGTTTTATTAACAATAGCACAGGGACAAAGAAAACACAGTACATAAGTACACACAATGGCCATGGGGCACCAGGGCCTGGTTTCTGGTGCTGTGTCAACTCCCATCTCTGAGTTCAATGAGACAGACTTTGAAAGGAGTACTGGCACCACCAGGACCTCCAGGTTCCCAGACAGCTCATCAGCAAACGTAAACTAGCATGTGTGCATACACACACAGTACTAACTGGGTTAAGAATTGAATACAAACTCTAACCATCATTAGAAGCCAACGGATTTCTATTAAATATCACAATAAGACATATTACTTTGTGTCAATGTTATCACACAACTGGAAGACAAGACAAAGAAGAGGACGCTGCTACTTTTTAAGCTAGTGTCATGATTTGAACTCACAACCTTGCTCTTGCTCTGCTTATTTACATGGCAGGTGGTCTACCATCTGAGTCAAGCCCCCAGCCTGTCTTTTTGCTGGTTTATTTTGGAGATGGTATGTAGTGGGCCTTTCTGCTTGGGCTGAATTTGTACAGAGATCTTCTGGCTCACAGCTTACTGAGTAGTTAGAATTATAAGTGAAAGTCACCAGTACTCAGCTTAAGATGTTTTCTAAACTACTAATGCAAGGCCCGATACATGATATAAATTGCATAAGTCAGAGTAAGTGAAGCTTTATGAGGCAGAGTTTGGAGAAGAGAGAAAACCGGTGTAACTTTTTGACAATTAAATGCTTCTGAGTGCCCCCTCATCGTTCATTCAAGTCCCTGAGCATCTGTAATTACCAAGAATCAAATGATGAGGTTTCAAAAGAGACAATTAAAATGCTCCGTGGTAATTTGGTTGTATAAGGGTCACCAGTCCGGGGCGTAGGAGAAAGAGAATGCCATGCGGATGTGAGCCCTGGCCTGACGGCTCGGCACGGCAGCACCCACCCGCAGCTCGCCAGGCGGGGTGCAGGGTGCCGTTACACTCTGTAGAGAGCCGGAGCGCGCGTGAGCGCTGCCTGGCACGCCGTAGTCCAGGCAACCGCACCTGAGCGGACATCACGTCCTGACGAGCGGCAGGCGTGTGGAGGTGAGCCCTTCCATTCACAGTGTTTCCCCAGTCCCGATCTCCTCACTGCGTTTTCTGTACGGATGCGTGCATGCGTACATCACACGCGCGTGCACGTACGTAAACTTCGTTTGGTTCCAACATAAACAGCCACTGTTGATGAGCAAGCCAAAGCCAGCTGAATACATCTGAACCACATGGTCCTGCTGTGTTGAAACCTCTCCAATCATAAAGTCACTTCGGAAATGGAGGCCATGGTATGCCATTTGTTTTGGCCACCGTTTTCCAGTGGTACAACCAACTAGGCCTGGTGCACAGCTCAGGGGATATGGGCAAATTACTCAAGTAGGAATTTCACGGTGGACAGTGCTGTCCCCCCCCTCCCGGCACTGGAACCTCATCTGAAGGCAGACTTTAAATCCCCAACAACATCAGTGATGAGGAAAGGAGAAATCATGAATGATCCTCACTCTACCACCAGGAGGAAGCGAAGAAGCAAAGCAGGATGAACTGTCCTCATGAGATCAGAAATCCCAGCACTGGGATTAGGTCTTGAAACCCGGACTCTGGGTCCCCTGTTGGCAGCACTTCTGGGGGAGGGACGGGGGGAGGAGGTGCTGTGTGCAGGGAGGAAATTGCTGTCAGACATGGTTCTCCATCTCTGTGACCAGGAAGGCGAGAAGATGCTCAAGAGCCTTCGGGCCTTTATAGACACTTGCCCTCCCCCTCGGTGTTTCTAGTCTTCCTAAAACGCGAGTGCAGGGAGTGACAGACGGGGTGGGGGCTCATTCCGGATGTTTCCGTGCCAGCCCTGCCTTGCACTTTACAAGCTGACAGTTTTGGAGCCATTTGAACCGCTCATTGGCTCAGTGGTGCAATATTTTTTTAAAGTTATTTCTGACCGTAACAGACACTTTTAGACCTGCGGTGATGAGCCGGCCCCACAGGCAGAAGACAATAAAGATTTAAGGGCTGTTCAGTGAAGCACCGCAGCCTCTTGGTGGAGGAGAGACTGATGCGGCAGGGCGGCCTGGCCAGCAATTATCTCTCCCAAGACCGGTGTTGGTTTTATTTTCCGTTTGAGGCAGCAGGTCACTGCCCTGGGAGATGGCATGCAGAGAAAGACCAGAGGGTGTCTGAAGATGTGAACTTCTTTTGGGGCTGTTGTTTGGATTTGATAAACAAAGTGTGTTTGAAGCGGATAAAATACTGGAAACCGATCTCAAGTGACTTCGGTTGTATGTCTGGCCAACCCTTCGGATTGAGTCTGCACAGGTGGCCAAAATGACGGAACTTAGCAAATCTGACTTTTCAGTCACTGATGTTTATGCTCCTAGAATGAGATGAGAAATGCAGCGTACTCCATATCTTAAAACCAGACCGACCACGATGTTATCCTGAGTGTGTTTGCTAGTGTTACCCATGTCTGCAGTCTACTTTACTAGATGTATAAGCTGGGTTCTAAACAAGGTGGTTTAGCCTTCATCTGAGAACCACAGAACTTCACTGGTTCCCATCTCAGTAACATTGTCTTTTATGGATGTGTTTAACAGGTCTCTTTCCTGGTGGAAACAAATTGATAGGATTGCTCTTGTACTCTTTACTCAAAAGCAGTATTCTTTTTAAAAATGGAAAAAAGGTTATTTTGTATCTTGTACAGATAAAATGCATACTCATTTGTGTATAAAGCATGTATTTACGTATATTTAAGCACACATGAATATAATATTTATGTACACACACTCAAACATATACACCACCATACATTCCGGCTGACATTTTCATTTACTTACTCATGTATATGTCTACACAGATGCACGTGTCATTTTGTCACATATATGGATGATTACATGGATGGTGGCACTCTGACAACTGGATGCCCACATCATACTACTGAAGGATTTGTTAGTATGGAAAATCCTGTGCAAATACAGACATAGAGGTAACAAACAAACAAACACCAACACTGAGGAATCTGCTCTAAAAATTGCACAGGACCTTGGTCCATGACTCCAAAGCTCAGCATTCCTTTGCCTCCCAGCTCATCTCCCTTGTCAGCCTTGAGGAAGACTTGGGTTTGAAAGGAAGGAAGGAAGGAATTTCTTCTGGACTCACTGTAATCCTACTAACCTCAAGACTTCCGGCTATTTCTTCACTTGCCTTACGGTTCAGGCTTCTGGAAAGAGTAGTTGGCACTCGCTCATTTTCGCCTCCTTTCCTCCCCTCTCCGTCCTAAATGCAGTCTCATTCTGATTCTGCAGATCTCTTGGAATGACAGTTTTCGAGCTGTCCTGACAAACCCCCAAGAAGCTCCCACCGGCGGGTCCCTCGGCCACGTCTCCTCCGACCTGCCTGCTGCAGGTGCTGTCTTCTCTTGGTTTTGTGATTCCTTCGTGGGTTCTTCTCCATCTTGTCACCTCTGTGGCTTTCATCCCTTTTACGTCCAAAAGGGACATTGTTCGTGGTGGCCCACCCCTACAGAGACGCTGGGAAATTCCTCTAAACCAGAGGGGTGAGCTTGAACGTCTCCTAACTCCAGACTCACCTCTGAAGTTACGGCTGCGTGGCTCCACGCAGGCTTGAGGTGCTGATCGCAGTGGAACTTCTCCAAACTCAGCTTGCGCTCTCTCCCTGGCCCGCCCGGCGTCTGCGCGGGGCCCGCGGGGCCTGCTCTCCTGCTTCTAAGCCGTCTGCAGCAGCGCGGGCTCTTCCAATGCAGCCAGTCACACTCCTCCCATCTTCTGCTTTTACTCTGTTCAGCCTTCATGCCCTGCATCCGCCCTCACCCCGTGCGGCCCCTCGTCTGTGTCAGGTCACGTCACATCTATGCTCAAGACACCCAGCCTGTCCCCCCGTGTTCTGCCCACGGCCCTTCCGGCCCTCAAGCCTGCTGGGCGCCAGGTTCAGGGCCGCACTGGCAACCCCGCCGGCAGCCACGGGTCCGCTGGGCCACCTTCTCTGACACGCCACTCATGCGCATCTCTAGGGACCGCTGGCAGCCATTCCCACACTTGCGTGTGACTGCACCTGGCCTGCCCACTTGGCCCTATCTTAATAAAAATGTTGATCTTTCCCCTATGTTTACTGTGACAACCTCTAGAACGGCTCATTCACCCTGCAGAGGCTCGGGCAAACCAACCCAGGAACGGGAGCGCCACCGCCTTCCATCTGCTCGACGCTGGGCAGCCGCTTGCTTGCCCCTCATCCATATCCCCTGGAGAAAGCCTGGTTTATAAGCCCATTGCCTAGCTGTGTTTTCCTTTAGATGAGAGACATGAAAAGCAATGAATAATTCCAGAAGCATGCTGTCTTTCACAACGCGCACTGACGCCTCCAGACACTCACGCCACACCATTAGAAGCCAGGCCTGTGGGCGTGGCGGGGGGGAGGGGGGCACACAAGCGCTGGTGGCAGGCGGGACACACGCACACCAGGCCTGTCGGCACGCAGCGGGTCACACACCAGCGCTGGTGGCAGGTGTGGCAGCGGGTCACACACCAGCACTGGTGGCAGGTGTGGCAGCGGGTCACACACCAGGTCTGTCGGTGCGGCAGCGGGTCACACACCAGGCCTGTCGGCACGCAGCGGGTCTCACACCAGGCCTGTCGGTGCGGCAGCGGGTCACACACCAGCACTGGTGGGTTTGGGCTGCACGCTGCCCCCCAGCTCTGCATCCATCCTCAGTGACAGGGTTATTAACGTCCACACTTAACGTGCTGCACCTGTATATGTATGGCTTCCAAAGATAACGCAATAGAGAGACTATAGATCAAGAGCACAAAAGAAGTGAACTAGACTTCCGTGATGGAAAATGGGATGGACGGACTCCATTACCACTGGCAAAAGGAAGAGAGAAGAAGAAATGTCTGAATGCATTGCTTCACCACGTGAGGATGGCGTAATGAAACCAGGGAGCAGGAGCGGGAGGGACAGAAGAGAGCAAGCCACGGGGCGAACCCGTTAGCTCACGGGTGAACGGTGGGACACCACGGTGTGCGAACAGTGAGCCACCACGGTGAGCCAACAGTGAGCCACCACGGAGAGCCAACAGTGAGCCACCACAGAGAGCCAACAGTGAGCCACCACGGAGAGCCAACAGTGAGCCACCACGGAGAGCCACCACGGAGAGCCACCACAGAGAGCCAACAGTGAGCCACCACGGAGAGCCACCACGGAGAGCCACCACAGAGAGCCAACAGTGAGCCACCACAGAGAGCCAACAGTGAGCCACCACAGAGAGCCAACAGTGAGCCACCACAGAGAGCCAACAGTGAGCCACCACAGAGAGCCAACAGTGAGCCACCACGGAGAGCCACCACAGAGAGCCACCACGGAGAGCCAACAGTGAGCCACCACGGAGAGCCACCACGGAGAGCCACCACGGAGAGCCACCACGGAGAGCCACCACAGAGAGCCAACAGTGAGCCACCACAGTGAGCCACCACGGAGAGCCAACAGTGAGCCACCACAGAGAGCCAACAGTGAGCCACCACGGAGAGCCACCACGGAGAGCCACCACAGAGAGCCAACAGTGAGCCACCACGGAGAGCCAACAGTGAGCCACCACGGAGAGCCACCACGGAGAGCCACCACAGAGAGCCAACAGTGAGCCACCACAGTGAGCCACCACGGAGAGCCACCACGGTGAGCCACCACGGAGAGCCAACAGTGAGCCACCACGGAGAGCCACCACGGAGAGCCAACAGTGAGCCACCACGGAGAGCCAACAGTGAGCCACCACAGAGAGCCAACAGTGAGCCACCACGGAGAGCCAACAGTGAGCCACCACAGAGAGCCACCACGGAGAGCCACCACGGAGAGCCAACAGTGAGCCACCATGGAGAGCCACCACAGAGAGCCAACAGTGAGCCACCACGGAGAGCCACCACAGAGAGCCACCACAGAGAGCCAACAGTGAGCCACCACAGTGAGCCACCACGGAGAGCCAACAGTGAGCCACCACAGAGAGCCAACAGTGAGCCACCACGGAGAGCCAACAGTGAGCCACCACGGAGAGCCACCACGGAGAGCCACCACGGAGAGCCAACAGTGAGCCACCATGGAGAGCCACCACAGAGAGCCAACAGTGAGCCACCACGGAGAGCCACCACGGAGAGCCAACAGTGAGCCACCACGGTGAGCCACCACGGAGAGCCAACAGTGAGCCACCACGGTGAGCCGCTGTGGACAATCACACTACTGCTAAAGACGAAAGAGAGGAATGGAAGACAGGCCATGTTCAGGGAGGGGAGTGAGTGGGGGAGGGAGGCCCAACGTGGCAGAAGAACTCTCTGTACATGTATGAAAGCAGAACAATGAATCTTGATGAAACTGCTTCAAGAAAGGACAGAGAGGTATCTGGGGGTGTTATGAGCTTGATCGGGGTACACTACATATATATATATATATCAAACACACATGATATATTTCTATATATATTATATATACCTACATAGGGTAATGTCACAATGAAATCGTTATACAGCTAACATATGCTAATGAAAATGTTAAGAAATATATACTAGGACAAATGAGAAAATTTGCCCACTATAATATATAAATAGCGCCCAAGTGTGACTGAGGGAAAGCCTGCGTCTCTTCACCGTGCTTGTGACTGCACTAAGTACAAGTATGATTAGATACTTTGCTTAGTGTGAATTTCCTGCGTTGTGTTTGGACTTTGTTCCTCAGTTTTGAGTGTTTTGGGGGTTAAATTTAAGACATTTTTCTGAGGAAAACCCACAGGCTAAATGACATTAATCAGATATTATATTCTACTTTGAAACATCAAATCGCACTGCTTTAAACCATGTGAGATTGCCCTTTAGGTTCTGCCTGTATCGTGTGAACAGCGAGGTGAAAACGAGAAACTTGGCCAAGCCATGGACAGCACGGTGAGAGTCATTTCCAAAGACAGCTCTCATCGGCTGGAACGGGTGCTCTTACGCATTTCACCAGGAAGTCCTCCACAGCGGACGCTCCGTCCTTCCCCACGCATTTCTGTGGCTCTCGCGTGCCGTTCCCGGCGTCAGGGCCGGGATGCTGACTGAGCTCCGGGGGGCCTTTGGGTTTGCTCATCGTGCACATCGGGAGGCCTTCAGTGGGGAGTCGGCGGGGCACCTGCGGGGCAGGCGCGTGTGAGCCACGGTGGCACGCGGGGGTCGTGTGACGTGAGGATGGAGGAAGAACCCATCCCTAGGCAGCGTGGGAAGTGCAGGGGTGGATACCATTCTTGTCCCCACCATGAAAGGAGAAGGGAAGCGTCTGTGGACGTGTCTGGAGTCACCCGCCCTTACCCACTCACACAGGTGGCGCGTCCACAGAGAGCGTGGCCGCCAGCGCTTTCTAACACAAATGCCAGCGTGCAAGCTGAAGGTGTCAGCGTCAGTGAAGACCAAACCGCGCCAGACGTGGTGGTTGGTGGAGGTGGGGCAGGGCCTCCCATCGCTGGGCCAAGGCAGGGGAGCAAGGCCACGGGTGCCAGAGGCCACACTCCTGGACTGAGAACAGCTTGGAAATACAACCCTTTGCTTCCTAGCTCTGGGAACTTCTGATGAGCAGCAGACTCTTCCGAAAGCAGCCATCTCCTTCCTGGGCATAAACCTGAGCTGGCCCTGATGAACATCCAAGAGATGGAAGAGCTGTGAATTAAGCTACTGATGAGATGTGGAAAACAGGTATGGAAATGGTGGTTCAATTGTGCCAAGTAACAGCTCTCTGGAAGAAAGGCAGGGAGGCAGGGAGGGAGGGAGGGAGGGAGGGATCAGGGAGGGAGAGAGGGAGGGAGGGATCAGGGAGGGAGGGAGGGTTGGGAGGGAGGGAGGGAGAGAGGGAGGAAGGGAGGGAAGGAGGGAAGGAGGGAGGCAGGGAAGGAAATCAATAAGCCAGAAAAGTGTACCTATTCAATGATTAGAAAGCGCATAGGGAAACTAGAATGCTAAATTCAGGCTACTCAGAAATTCCAAATCAGGGATTCACAAACATTTATCTGTCACTTCCAAGGATTGGCCATGGCCACAAAATGCTATCAAGTTAATTTTTTTGTTTAAATCAGCCTAATTCTGTGTAATAATAACAGGTGTGAAATTCTGCCATTGGAACACTAGCCTACAGAGAAGAATGGGACGTTCCATCTATTTTAGAGAGGAACCTAGCCAGCAGGGATTTTGTATTATTTGTTTGTACCCTGCTCCTTATAAGATTTAAAAGTGTCTTAAAATTATGATATGTATACCACAAGATCGTTAACAATAATGGATATATGCACACACACATATATGCGTGTGTGTGTGTGTGTGTGTGTGTGTGTGTGTGTGTGTGTGTGTACATTAGGGCTTGCAGAGGAAGAAGCAATACACTGTCCCTTCAGGCTAAAACAGTTACCATGTTGAGTATTAAATTTAGCCTGTGCCTTGTGGAAAGGTCAACATTGTATCTAACTTGCTCTGGGGCTTTATGACCTTAGTTGACCCTTGCTACCCTAGGGAGATACTCATATGGAAAAAGGGACTGTGTTCTTTTTCTGTGTTCAGCAACAATGAAGCTTCCTAGAATGGCTGCAGAAAAACCCACACGCCCAGCCCACATTTCAAACCTGACAGGTTCTGCTGGCAGAAAAGGCAGGCGAGCAGCGTACCCAGCGCCGGGAACCCACACCGGACTCACCGAGGCCAGGCCTGGCAGAGGTGACCTGCCCTGGGGTCAGCGGTGGCCGGCTGCGTCACAAACGCCCCCAACCGAGGGCAATCTGATGGAAACCTGGGTGGTCCTTCAGGAACGAGGGCTGGCCTCCCCTGGCGCTCGCCCGAGGCCGCCCACAGACGGACAGGTGGCCACCGTGCGGCTCCTCCCACGGCCCGTGCCCCTGGCTGGGCCTTGCTGTCATGTGGACCGGCATGCGAGAGGCGGCATGGGCGAATGGCTCCTGCTTCTCAGGGGATGGAGGTGGGGCTCTCGGGGGACATGTCCTAAACACAAGCCTTCCCAGAAGGAAGGAGAAGCTTCCGGTTCACCCGGGGGGCCGCCCACGCTCAGAGCTGGACAGGAGCGCCCGTGATGAGTGCACGGTGCCCCGTGAGGCCACGCGGACAGAGACAGAAACTCTCCGTGAAGGAACAGCGAGAGGAGGGCGTAAAGCGGCAACTGTCACGGCTGCATTGGAAGATGTGAGTCCCTGTATCCTAGGGCACAGATGGCCAGCGTGACGGGGATTCTAGGCGGGGAATGAACTGCACACCGAGGCAGGCTCACGCCGTTCTCATGTTGTCTTGGTATTTTACCGGTGATCACGTAACCCTTACATCCGTAGATTATTACCAGAAGGCTTTTTTCTGCTCAGAAACCCAACTTCCACAAAGATTTTTATTTTGACCATTCTAGGGCTTAAACACCGGGTTTCTTCCTCTTGCTCCCAACTTGCTTGCTCGTGGCTGGTGCACGACCCCTTGAGCCACACCTCCAGCTAGCTTTTGGCAGGCTCACGGGAGTGTTCTCCCTGCCCTGGCTGGCTTTGAACTGTGCTGCCCTGGGTCTCAGCCCCCTGAGTGGGTGGGTTTACGGCTGTGCGCCACAGGCCCAGCCCAGACGCTGCACTTGTGACTCTGTGTGACTGGGGAGAGGGAGGGGGTCTCTCGGACTTTGTCATGGTGTCTGGACATCCAAGATAATACTAGCTGCTTGAGTCACCATGACAGGGAAGGTGAGGAAGGCACTCACGCAGAGTTCACAGGCAGAGCCTGTGGCTTGAAACAGAGCTGTGCAGAGCAAACCCAAGGCCACCGTTAACCTAGAAATCAGGGGCCTGGCTATCATGTTCTGTCTTGCTCTAACAGGTCAGTTATTAGCTCACATAAATCCAGTGTCCTGCTACTCATGGTTATGATTTTTTTTTTCTCAACAGTTCTAGGACTTCCACTAATAAATGTATACAATGAATAACGCTGACTTTAAATCAGGGCACTAACAAAAGACTAACCCCTTGGTTTGTAAGACATTTTGCCTTGTAACGGCCTAAAATTCAGAACAAAGTAGCTGTCTAGCTATCTATACAAAGCCTACCTCTGCACCTGAATGAGCACCTTTATTTTTAGGTTTGGTCCTGCTTGATTTTGCTCAGCCAGGCCGAAACGCGATGAGAAAATGAGGATGGGGGCTGATTTCAGAGGTGTGGTCAGACACAACCTGGCTGACCTTGGAGCAAGAAGCAATAGGCTTCATCGGAAACAGTGTGTGAACGGACAGATCAAAAGCTCTAGAATCACAAGATTTCAGATCCAACAGTCTCCTTTTTTCTGTACTTACACACCGTGAAAATGGTAGAGACTTCCTTGTTACTTCTAAAAGAAGGAAGGAAAAGAGCAGAAAGCCAAGGAAGAAGGGACACATAGAATCTTCTAGATCTTTCTGGCCTCACTAAAGCCAGCCCTCTCCTCTCGGATTAGACATTCTACCTCCTGCATTGTAACTTCTGATTTTCAGACCTGCCAGGAAGGCTTTCAATTCTGCCTGCCTGCCATCCTATTGCTATCTTAAATTTCAAAGACAAAATTGGAACACATGTCTCCAGAGCTTTTGATCTTGATATTCCAAAGATATATGAGTAAATTACTTTGTCATTCCGGAGACAAAGAACACTGTCAGAGGCATCATGAATAAAATCATTTTTACTGAGAAAAATAGTACGGCATGAAGAAAACTTATTTACCCCTCTAACATATCTCATCCTGAGTTAGTAACTGCATGGTATGGTTGGACATGAGCATCTTGTGTTGCTGACAGACACAAGTATGTGCCATGGACATGAAAGCGGTCTGTTGGCAAAGGGGCCATGTAAGACCAATAGACCAGTCTATGGAGTCACAGCTAATCATTCTCCATTTTCCAGCTTAACCAGCTGACACCGTTCTGAGACATGCAGCAGAAGGTAATCATAGCTTTGCCTGGTCTGCCACTGTGATGTGCTTATAATTCAGACTCCCTCATTGTTTAAAAAATGAAAAGAAACGCTTGCCACAAGTGTTTTGTCCTGATATGCACCTGCCACACAGGGTCATGGCAGCCGCAAGGAGCTCAGCCTACCCATGCCGGGCCTTCGGACTGTCCACACGGGACCCCCGGCGCAGTGGGGTCCTACGGTGTGTCCTACTGATTCGTCAAAGTTGGTGAGCCCAGCTGCGACTCTGACGCCGAGGTCCCTGGATGATAAAAGGAGAATGAGAACGGAACTTCCGTCCAAAGAGGCTGGAGGGGTCTGTGAGGTAAGAGGGCCCCAGAGACCGTTCCTGGGACGTTCAAGAGTAAGTAATAGAGAAGCCTGCTGCCGCCAGCCACACCCACGGAAGACAGGGGTCGCCCTAATAATGCAATGTAGGCAGAAGATGAGGAGGGCCGTCTTTATGGGGGGTTATTTTCTACTAAAATGATGACCGAATGGATGTGGAGGCAGCAACCCGAGGCTGAGCCTTTCCTCCTCTCTTCTTAGCTCGCACACTCTGTGGGCTTTTGGGTCCTATCTATAGCCGAGGAACGACCGTGCTGGGGGGAGGGGATAAAGACCGGTCAGAGACGTGCACCGATGTGTCCGCCGCCACACAGCGCAGACAGTGTCCACCCCATCGTCCCTGCACACGATTCCAAATGCACTTTCCAACAAACAACGCGCCTCTTTTCACGAATATCGCAAGATCGTGGGTATCACACTCCATTAAGTATAAGCCAATTCATCCCAGCCCTGTGCGTTTAAAATTTATCACGTAGAATAGTACGGGCAAAGAAAAAATGGAACTGACTTGTCATTTCCTACCTACTCAAGTCCTTCCTGCCCATGTTTTCTCCAAGGTACGTGACCTTTGCTATCAGTAAGAATGAGAACTTTTGGACAGGCATATAACCCGGAAAAGTTCTTCTTGTGTAACAGCTCAGTGTTTCTGAGCCACCTGCACTTAGAGAGGGGGATGGGGAGAGAGAGAGGGAGGGCTTGTCAGGATGATTTGATACCGCCAGATGGGCGTTACGTAAGCGCAGACGCCGTTGAGGTATTTAGAGTGTGTTGGCTGTGGAGGAGGGCATTTCAATTTTGAACTGACATTGACTCTAGACACAATGATGATAATAGGAGTTAGCAAGACTGTCCATTTACTCTAAGCATTAGCAGCCCGGAGTTGTACATTTCCCAGCTACACCACGAGGGGAAAGTGCGGAAAGCCCTTCAAGGTGTTTTTTCCCCTGAGAAGAGACAGAAAGAAAATAGCAATTATTTTTTGAATCTAGAATACATTTTCTAAGAATGTGACTTGGAAAAGTAAAAATGGGATGGTGAATAGTTTTTCCTCTCACATGTGAGGAGTCAGGAGGATAATTATTAGAATGATTTGGAGGGAAATTTTTTAACTAAGCAAAGGAGTTATATGTCAGTCAGAAAGGAAGTAGGGCTGCATGCATCGGCGTGGCCAGGTGTCAGGATTCTTGGCATATGGAGTCTGAGGAAGGCTGCGGTCCTTGGTGTCTAGCGGAAGCGAATTAGCTTCTCAGATAACCCTCCACCTGGGGAAGTGGCAACCGCACTCAAAGGGGGGGCTATTCTGCATTCAGAGAGGCCTGCACTGCAACTCTGCATCCCCTGCCACCATTGCAGCTCTGCATCTCCTCCTGCAACCATTGCAGCTCTGCATCTCCTCCTGCACTGCATCTCTGCATCTCCTCCTGCACTGCAGCTCTGCATCTCCTCCTCCTGCGCTGCATCTCCTCCTGCGCTGCAGCTCTGCATCTCCTCCTCCTGCGCTGCATCTCTGCATCTCCTCCTGTGCTGCAGCTCTGCATCTCCTCCTCCTGCACTGCAGCTCTGCATCTCCTCCTGCGCTGCAGCTCTGCATCTCCTCCTCCTGCACTGCAGCTCTGCATCTCCTCCTGAGCTGCAGCTCTGCATCTCCTCCTCCTCTCCTGCATCTCCTCCTGCGCTGCATCTCTGCATCTCCTCCTGCACTGCAGCTCTGCATCTCCTCCTCCTGCACTGCAGCTCTGCATCTCCTCCTCCTGCACTGCAGCTCTGCATCTCCTCCTCCTGTCCTGCATCTCTGCATCTCCTCCTGCACTGCATCTCTGCATCTCCTCCTACACTGCAGCTCTGCATCTCCTCCTGCGCTGCATCTCTGCATCTCCTCCTGCACTGCAGCTCTGCATCTCCTCCTGTCCTGCATCTCCTCCTGCGCTGCATCTCTGCATCTCCTCCTGCACTGCAGCTCTGCATCTCCTCCTGAGCTGCAGCTCTGCATCTCCTCCTGTCCTGCACCTCCTCCTGCGCTGCAGCTCTGCATCTCCTCCTCCTGCGCTGCATCTCTGCATCTCCTCCTGCACTGCAGCTCTGCATCTCCTCCTCCTGCACTGCATCTCTGCATCTCCTCCTGAGCTGCATCTCTGCATCTCCTCCTGCACTGCAGCTCTGCATCTCCTCCTGCAGTGCAGCTCTGCATCTCCTCCTGCAGTGCAGCTCTGCATCTCCTCCTGCGCTGCAGCTCTGCATCTCCTCCTGCACTGCAGCTCTGCATCTCCTCCTCCTGTCCTGCATCTCCTCCTGCGCTGCAGCTCTGCATCTCCTCCTGAGCTGTAGCTCTGCATCTCCTCCTGCAGTGCAGCTCTGCATCTCCTCCTGCAGTGCAGCTCTGCATCTCCTCCTGCGCTGCAGCTCTGCATCTCCTCCTGCGCTGCAGCTCTGCATCTCCTGCGCTGCAGCTCTGCATCTCCTCCTGCGCTGCAGCTCTGCATCTCCTCCTCCTGTCCTGCATCTCCTCCTGCGCTGCAGCTCTGCATCTCCTCCTGCAGTGCATCTCTGCATCTCCTCCTGCACTGCATCTCTGCATCTCCTCCTGCACTGCATCTCTGCATCTCCTCCTGCGCTGCATCTCTGCATCTCCTCCTGCGCTGCATCTCTGCATCTCCTCCTGCAGTGCAGCTGTCTCCTCCCCCTGCTACCATGGCAGTGCTGTTGTGATTCTTCTCCGGTCTCTGTCTCGGGTTCAAGGGAGCTGCTACCAGGTATGGTGTCTACCCATCATAAAAGTGGTTCTTCTTACCATAGTGATATCGTTTCCCCTTTCAAGTACTGTAAGTCAGTTAGCAATCCCCCAGCAGTTGATTTCTTATACATAATTTTACCCTCATCATTTCCAGACTGAGTCAGAATTATAGTAAGATGGCCATGCACACCTTAGTAAAGTCATACCTACCTTTTGATTGCTTCCCTTCTCGGAATTGAGAGCGTACTCCCCCCCTTTTCCCTCCATCTGGTCCTCTGGGTGTGCGACACAGGCCCCTACACGTGAAGGGCTCTAACAGCAGTGATGGCGGGCTGGGACGGCAGGAGGGCACAGGGAGGCCTGGCTAGCCCTGCGGGACTCTGTGGCAGGGGCAGAAGCGGCAGAAAGGCACAGGGCTCTCTAACTCACTCTGGGTACCAAGGCGACATTAAACTCTTAGTGCACTGATAAGTCGTACGACTCACTCTAGCTGCAGTGGACCCGGGAAACAGTCAAAGTCTGCTGTGCTTTGAGTACCAGCGTATCAGGAAGCAGCACCAGCTCCGCACACAGTATTGAACAATCCCAGTCAGCAGGACCGTGAGATACACAGAGATCACTAAACCTCAACTGGATACTGAAGATTTCTTTCCATTCCCTACTCTACACTGGAAGAGACTGAAAGGGCCAAGAGGTCTCCCAAGATGTCAGAGCTACTTAGCAGCAACGCAGGAAGTAGGAATTCCGTATAGAGTCCCTGGCCCGGGAGAGCCATCACAGCACAAGGGCGGGTCCCGGCTCCCCGTCAGCAGAGGACAGCCACCTCAGAGCCAAGTTGTGTTTCTGGGTGAATCACAGCCAAGAAGTCCATGTCAACTGATTAAATACGTGAGTGCCTTCTATCCCATTTCTGTCGAAATCCCAGTTCCTTGTACTTTCTATTTTCAATGTGGTCTATTATTTGAAGTGAGAAATTCAGCAGGCAGACATGGAATTTGCATAAGCCCCACGGCCTGGGTTTTAAATTGTGATTAAGCGTGTGTGTTGGCCACCCTCATCAAGCACAGATAGTTACATTCTGGATTAGAAATTTGCCTTCATTTGTTGGCCAGGTATGAAGTGAACTGTACCCTGCAGTGCCGTGAGCTTGGTTGATATAGGTATTCTCCTCTATTTAAACCTCTCAGTGATAGTGGAAAGGGATTTGAAGTTTAGCAGTGTCATCTCCCCTAGTGAGCAGAAAACACATCTGGTACGAGGGATGTTTTAAAGAGGCTATTCTTAAAATACCCCTGCTGTGTGTGCAGTTTGTATGAGGCCCAGATACACAGAACTGACTGTCTTCCTTTCTAGTCCCTTCTTTTCAATGTCTACTCCAGGCCTGCTTCTCTGGAAAGCAAGCTCGGGGCACCACCAGGAGAGGTGACAAGGAGGGGAGACAGGAAGTGCCCTCCTGTCAGGAGCTGGGAGTGCTCAGACGGGGCTCAGACGCGCCCGCAGAGCTTCGGGGCTCAGCAGCTGCCAGGGCATCGTCAGGCCATTTCAAGTGCTAGTCAAAAATCATTTCTGGCGCTTGCTTCTGCCCATGTGGCCTTTCCACCTGATCCATCTTCACAGCCTGAGCACTTCTAACGCTCTTCCGTTTTCCTCTCAGTCACTCCCATGTTAGAAAGAGAAAAGGAAGAAAATTACATTTGAAATGGAATTAGGCCTCAGCTTCTTCTCCTTTTAAAATTCTCCAGCTATGGGCTGGGAAGGTGGCTCAGTGGTAGAGCGCTTGCCTTGCATGCATGAGGCCCTGGGTTCGATTCCTCAGCACCACATAAGCAAAAAGAAAAAAGTCAGAAGTGGCACTGTGGCTCAAGTGGTAGAGCGCTAGCCTTGAGCTGAAGAGCTGAGGGACAGTGCCCAGGCCCAGAGTTCAGGCCCCACAACTGGACCCCCCCCCAAAAAAAATTCTCCAAATGCATGGAGATCAGTGACTTTTTCAGATCCGGTGCCAGCTGCAGGCTGCAAAGGCTGTGGGAAGCGGACGCGGACGCGGACGGCCAGGCTGCCGGCTGGCCCCCTCTGAGCACGGGGACCGCCCCTCTTCTCTGCCAGCCAGTTGGCTTCTTGAGGTAGCACGACTCTCCCTGGTCCAAACAGACGCTCAAAGAGACTTGCACTTAGGCCGCAGTTCAAGACAGATCTAGACCAGGGTGCTATGCGTGTGAGCAGGGAGGACGTGTTGCATTTGTTGGCGTAACCGGGTCTGCTCAGCAGAGCCACGGCGCACGGCCCCTCAGAGCAAGCACGCATGTCCTCTGCATCAACAACCTTTCCCTGTTACCAGGAACTCCATCACTGGGACGGGGTCAACACGCCCACCGGGCCTCTCCGGCTTCCAGAAACTTCCCCGAGCTACAGAGTGGCGCACCTAATGGCTTATTTTTCTTTCTCACGTGATAGGTAATGATAAAAGTGAGACACGGTAATAAAAATGCTTTGGACAGTGATCATGATGCTAGCAAGGTCGTTGACTGCTACTGAGAGAATGAAAAACACAACTGCTGCAGTCTGCTTCTCGCTGGCATGATACCATCGCCCAGGCCAGGCTCCTGCTTCCGGTGCCAGCCAGCTGCTGGCCGGGCTCGGCGGGCGGCACCCACGGAGGGCCAGGGCCGGTGTGCTCAGTTCACACAGACCCCCCTCCGCCAGCCCACGCGTGCGTGGATTATGATGACTGAGGCCTCACAACCCGGCCTTCCAAAGCTCCCATCGCGAAGCGTCATTAACATGTAAATGTGAGGATTACGTTTCCAAAACAATTTGGGGAAATAGTTGGAACCACGGGAAGACTAATTTGGAACATTACTGCATCAGGAAGAATTAAGTCTTGCCGTCTGTGACAGGAAACTGAACATAACAGGCCATTACACCCCAAATAAGGTGGCATGCCTGCAGTAAAACCTCCCGCCTGGCTGCTGGGCACGGCAGGCGAGGTCAGGGCCGGAGGGCGCCCCGCTGGGGTGGGGCATCGCTCGGTCGGGGCGCTCAGAACTCCCACCACGCAAGCAGTTCTGAGGCCAGTGAAGGGGAGAGGCAGGACAAAGATCACACGCCAGCGACCCCTGAAAACCGAGACATTGCTGACCGCACACCGCTGCCCACAGGCTCGCTCGGTGACGCCTTTGGCAGCAGCCACGTGGAGGGGCCTCCGGGCCACGTGGAGCCAGGAGCGGCCACGCGGAGCCAGGAGCGGCCACGCGGAGCCAGGAGCGGCCACGCGGAGCCAGGAGCGGCCACGCGGAGCCAGGAGCAGCCACACGGAGGGGCCTCCGGGCCATGCGGAGCCCAGGGGGAAGGAGCCCTGGAGCTGGCAACCAGTGGCTGCCATGCCACCTGGTCAAATCCACCGTGCGCACTGCTGGGTTGCAGCCAGCCAGCATCTTCACTGACCGCCACGTACAACGTGCTTGCTGACTGACGTAGAATGATATGCACCGCAGGGAAATGCTCCCACACGACCGTACCGTGAGGATGCGTGGCATCTTGTCATGGCTACCCAGTAAAGTGTCCTCTCAGGAGAGGAAGGACCTAATAAACTGAACTTTACTCTTACTACTGTGCACCGTGCATCAGTACGCAGTGGCTACCAGCGTCTCACAACGTAGAACACAGAGTACCTCTAACAACTTGGAGTGGAAAATACAAGTTGTGTGTGTGTGTGTATATATATATATACACACACATATATACACATGTATGTACATGTGTCTGTATTTATATATACATAAAGTATGATGCTATGTAAACTTTAAAATGTAAGGAGCAAGTACAGATACAACAGGTTTAAAATGCATACTGATACGCTACACAGGACCTTCAGGAGACTAATTACTTTGGAAGAGGAGAGGGAATGGGTGAGGCAGTGGTCTTTAGCTGCAGTCCATGGCATTTTTTTTTCAAGGAAGAAGCCATAGCAGTTCTGAAGCAAAGGCAGCTCCTCTCATGCTGCCAAAGCCTTGTCACAAGTCTCTTCAGACGTGACCCCCTGCCCCTCCCTCCCCCTCCCCCCTCCCCCCCTTTCCCCCCCCCTAGATGCACAGAGCTCCACCCCCTTCGCTCTGGTTCTCTAAGAGCCCGGCAGGGGCAGGTGCTGCCTCAGTCTCTGGGAATGGCTCCTGTTGGACCTCCATTAAAATCGGCAGCTGACTAAGGGCCCCGTGTTCACCCCGTCCGAGGACCCGACAGAGGCCTTTATTGGTACAGAGGTTCCGTTTATTTCCTACCGTTTGTGCCATGGTCAAAGTTTCTGATTCAATTGCTTGATATCACTCCCTTTGGCAATTCTGTCCTACCCATTTCCCATGCTACAGGAAGGGGCCAGGGAGCCTGCGGGGATAATGAGCGTGAATACTCATGAAAGTCAAAGCTAGTTCATAGCCACTTCAGCAATAACTACTGTGAAAGAGAGCTCTCTCCCGCCCAGTTAGGGTGGAATCACAGAGACACCAATTAGCATAAAGGTCTACACTAAAGAAGCAAATGTGTGTCTCTCAAGCTTTGGCCATCAACTCTCCTCTGACTAAACTCTAACTGGAGACCTGTGCACCCGGTGCCCCTCTTCCCACAGATCTCAGCCTCTGACCTTTCTGGGCCTTTCTGGGCCTGGGTTTAGCATCTCACCAAACGTGGAATAAAGACTGCTGCACACGTAGAGGAATTCATGCAAGTTGAAGGATTCCACTGGAAAGCCTCCCAGGGTCCCTTTTCCTTTCTGTGTAGCGGGCCTGAGTTCACAGAGGAAATTCCATTCCTATGCTAAAACCTGAACTAGCAGCTTTTATGTCAGGAGACCTTTGCATCCATTCTTTTTCAAGGAGAGAGAAACGAGTATTATTTTTTAAATGGAAAGAAGCTAGCAGGGGTGAAAAAAGGTAAAAATGGATTAGTTTGCTGTTGGTAAGGGATTGATACCCAGAGAAAAATGAAGTGCCTTATTAGTATGTCATGGGATGTCCACAATTGATGCTTTTCACAAGTGGGCAGACTTCAAGAAGAACTGCAAACACAGATCCCGTAGATGCCAGCCAGCATGCAAACCCCTTCCAGCTGAGGGTCTTCTCCAAAGCCCTCAGAACCTCCCACAGTTCCATCACCCGTCCAGAAAGCAAGAAACGCTCAACACAACTGCTCACCAAACAATACAGCAGACTACCAAGAGCTCATTCTCTTTCCTGTTGGCAGGGTTTTCCCACTTGGGACTATGGTGAATAAAGCCGCTGTATACCTTCGTGTACGTATGGATGCCTGCCTCCATGTCTCTTGGATAAATGCCTGGGCCTGAGACTGTGGAGTGATAGGCTAGGGGTCTGCGCACCCGTACGGAAAGTGGCCAGAGCGGGTTTCCTCGTTGTACACCTGCACCGGGGAGGTGAGGAGGCTTGTTGGTCTACGTTCTCCGAGTAGTAACAGTTGAGAGAAGATGGAGAGAGTAATGGGAGGCAGAGGGTTCGTATGACACAGAGGATTAGAACGGCACAGCCCCTCGCCTACCTCCCCCTGCAGACGTTCAGAGATGATTTTACACCAGCCCAGGCCTGTGCCCCTCTCCCTGGCTGACCGGTGTGCTCAGGATGCGGGGCTCTCGGGGCCCGCTCGCCGGCTCGCTTTCCTCGTGGTTCCCGGTCAGCAATCCTGACGCTCGCCTGTGTCTGAGGTGGTTCATCTCCTCTCATTTCATGAGCTGTGCCCTCCCTCTTTCCCTTTCCTCTCCCCGTGCTCAGACCGAGGCTCCGTGTGACTCACCGCCACGGTGCTCCCATGCACTATGGTCTTCTGATCATCTCAGGAGCCACCTTTGGCCAAGTCTCCCAAGCACGCTGGCGTGTCTAGGGGAACTTTCGCTTGCCAGTAGGCACAGACAGCTTGTCCGGCCTGCTCCCTGGCTGCACAGGGCGCCTGACACGGCCCGCGAGGAAGACTGGGCAGAGGCAGAGGCAGCACTATTCTGGAAGCGGGGTTTCCGGGCCTCGAGAGCTTACACTGGCATCCGTGGCAGGCAAAGATTAGAGCTGTGGGCTGCAGATGCCCGCGGGGCTTGGAATTCCCGCTTAGGGATGGCGAGTGTGCCTCTCAAATCTTCCATCCTTCAGACCAAGGAAACCATGCTACCGACTAAAACCTACTGGTGAAGTCCTTTGTGTGAACTCACAGACCACACCTAGGACCAGCGACAGTGCACCCCAAGCTCACACTCTAGTACTCACAAGGGCGATGAACAACCAAAAATAATCAGGGCAGGCATTTACAGTGAGAGACTTGTGAGCGCTTCCTGTCTGGCCGCCTCTGAGAACAGAATTTCTGATGCGGCCGGAGCTTGGCATGTGGGTCAGACTCAGCGATAGCGTGACCGTCAGACGTGTCCACCTGACAGTGTTGTGGAAGTGCTTTCAGTGTAATCCATGCACACCAGGACGGGCCT
Organism: Dipodomys spectabilis; assembly: GCF_019054845.1. Taxonomy (NCBI): domain Eukaryota; kingdom Metazoa; phylum Chordata; class Mammalia; order Rodentia; family Heteromyidae; genus Dipodomys; species Dipodomys spectabilis. The sequence continues at coordinate 1,833,028 of NW_024870785.1, read as the reverse complement.
CAAGTCATGTCTTGGAACTAATATTTATTACATATCCGTTATAAGCCAGGCATACAGCTACATTTGCAGTCCTCATCTAGAAAATGATAACTCAAAAGAGGCAGGTATTTCATGTTTCTGGCTTATGCAGGAGAATTTTAACATGCCGAGGTGATCTGGAGCAGCAGAGCGACAGTTCGAACCCAGGCACACCTACACTCCGAGCGGAGATCCTTCCGTGTAATGTACATAAATACATTTAGCTAGCCGCTCACAGATACAAACACCTCAGGAACTGTACGTCGCAGCTCCGTCCAGAACCACGGCGCAGGCCCCGGGATGCATCCTGAGACCCAGGAACTGCCCTCGATACCTGAGCACACGGCGAGCCCGTGACGCTCTGGCCTTTCCCGGGGCCCCTCCCCGCGGGGGACTCAGTGCAAACGCTCCCGGGGCTGGCCTCCTGCCAGGGCTCTGCGGTATGTGACCAGAGGCCTCCTCCTCCAAAGAGTGTATCGGCAGCTCATTAGCATAATTTAAACATTAATTATGAAAACAGCCCTCCACATGCAATGAAGACAGATAAACCACTGAGCTTCTACTGAGCAATCTACCTTACTGCGGCCGCTCAGACAAACAATAGAATGATTAGCAAAAATGCATGGCTCCGCACAGTTGTATTTCACAGTGTTTGACAATCCATAGAGCCCACTTCGGCTTCCCCATAAATAAGATATACAATTTAATGGTTCTCTTTTATCTTATACATCATAGTGAATCTGTGAGAACATCACTTAACCTCTTTAATCCATCTTTCAACAGCCGTAGACTTACAATACATGAACTGAAGTGGTAACGGTTTTGACTGTGTACTTTTGTATCGCCACGGACAGAGTGAAAAGTATATCGTCACATGCCATACATGGAGAATGGCTCTGCAGCTTATAAGGTACGACCAACTGTGGAATTCAGCATTGTTGGCCTCGGTGGTATCCATTCCAGAGCACTGCATTATTGGAGATGACTATATGGTTTTTCTAGTAATCTAATCTGGAAGTGTGAGCACAAAGAACAGAATGAAAATTAAGAGACAATATTAATTGATTATTTATGAATTTTCAACAACAACAACAAAAAGAGCCTAGGACTAGATAAGAAAATATCCAAGATGAATCACCAAAAAGAAAATGCTCAGAGAGAGAGGTGGAGGAGAGAGAGACAGAGAAAGAGACAGAGAAAGAGACAGAGAGAAAGAGACAGAGAGACAGAGACAGAGAGACAGCGAGGCAGAGAGACAGAGACAGAGAGACAGCGAGGCAGAGAGATGCAGTACTGACATGTTAGAGAGACATAGAAGACTCTAAAGAACTCCTGCGGCCAGAGCTGAAAGACTCTGTCATTTGAATAACCAAGTAAATGAAGTTAGAGTATTACTCAAAGTAGAAAATAAACACCCAGGCATCTGTGTTGATACACACAGAGGGCTGGATAAACACGTCGGGAAAGAGCCACGCCCTCACGTAGAACTCCAAGTGACCTGTGTGGAAACCACGGTCACAGAGGCAGAAGCTCCTCAGAGAGGGTTTTGTGTCGTGGACTCCTTCCTGAGCACCAGGGACCTACAACTCACACCCGCACGCACAGTGCCACAGTACGGCGGCAGCCGAGGTTTGGGGAGTATGCATCCTGACACACGGCCTCCGGTCAGTTCATGAGACACCGTGGGGCGATGCTAGTACTATCTGCATAGCGGTCAGTCATCAGTGAGCAAGGAAAGGGCAAAGCCCGCGAGCAGCGTCCATCAGGCGAGACATGTATTGGGGTAGAATCTTAGAAGAGAAAAAAGGACACTGGGTACATTCCAAGGAACTCTTAATGAATTGCGGATTTCAGTGAACAATGTATCAATATTGGCTCATTAATTGTGACAAATGTACCCTATTAATGTACATGTACCAAATGTACCATAATAATGTACTTGCTATTAATTAATAATATTTGAAACTGGATGCCTAGAACTCTCTACACTGTGTTAAACTTTCTATATCTAAAAGTAAAGGTTGTTTTTTTTTTTTTTTTTTCTGAAAAGGCGGTAGTAGCATGCTACGGGTAGGATGTACTGGATGGCTGAGTAGTGTTACTGGCATCCGCACGCCAAGCAGAATTATCGGGGATCCCTGAGCCCAATGGGACGTCAACTATTACCAGAAATTCAAACCCGAGTAATGTGAGCTCTGAAAACAAATCATAAATCATAGATTAACTAGATTACTAGTGTCTCATTTTGCTTCAAGAGTTACTCACCAAATAAAGTCAAAGCTAGAGCATTGGGCAGCAAAAACACAAAATTGTAAAGGGATTTTTTTTTTTTTTATCTGTTACCCTACAGAGAAAAAGCAAAGAACCCTGCCTGCCCCCCTGGCAGAGCCCAGGTCGCTCTCCAGACGAGGCCAGCCAGCCCAGGCCGCAGCATCACGGGCACTCAACAGTGAACTCCTGAAGATCACAAGACCCTCAAGATGCGGGCAGCTGGCTCAAAATGGCTCATGGAAAATAGGAGAAGAAAGGGCAGAAATAGTAAATAAAAATGATAGAATATTTCATTGAATGAACAACTGAAATGGATACTTTTCAGAAAACGATTCCCATCCATACCTTAGCCTGAACCCAAGCCCATCTTTCAGGTAGCTCCTTCTGGGAAGCTTAAGTTACTGAAGGTGTTGCCGCTTGACCACTCATTTGCAGCCTGTCTCACGCTGGGTGGGAATGGGAAAACTTTGTTTTCCATTCAATTTGGGAAGTGGAAATACTTGAACTCCCACATCTCCAGATGAGCCAGACAAATGACCTCACTTCTGAAGCCGCCAGCCCCCGCACCAACCCCCCCCCAACCCCCCCCAACCCCCCTCCCCCCCCCCCCCCCCCCCGGCTCAGATGTTTACTAGCGAGGTTCTGGTTGGTAACGTTCAACTCAATCACTTCTGGTCTCCTACAAGGAACTAATTCATAGACCGATGATAGCCCCAGATCCAGAGGTGTCACGGCATCAAAAGTGGAAAAGCAGATGCAAAACTTCATTTTTGCCATTGCCCATTCAAGCCCATCTTATTTCAAATAATTACAGCCTTAGGAGGGTTGATCAATTTTTGCGGAGGCTGAACACCCCTGGAAATGTTACACCACCATTGCACAGACGTCCTAAGCTGTACCTCATGTGACAGCCACGAAACCCCCTTCTATACCCACCACATGACCGGCACGGAGCTGTGAGCTCTTGCTTCACAGAGGTGTCTTCCCAGGCTCAGCCACTTAAATTGGATGACTGGTTCTGCTATATGCCCTAAGCCACACAAACCAAGTTGGGCTGGGGACATACGGCCAACAGCACCTTTACTGGCCCGAGCATGGGGACTGTGAAGCGGGAATTTAGACTGGATACATCTGTAGGTTGAGGCCTCTGCTTTATCTATGGTGCTTCATTCCAAGATGTGGCCGTTGTAAGAATGTCTGGAGAGCAAGGCTTCATGGGTAAGCATCTGGCTGCCCGGTCTGTGTCAGCACTGACCACACTGACCACACGCCTGGTTTACTCCAGACCGGCATCCAGCTTACCATGTCCTGATGATCCAGGGGGAGAACCAGCCTCCTTCCCATCCTTCATCCACATTTACTCCCATGGTTCCTCTATCCCCAGACCTTACAGCAAAGCAAATGGACTTTAGGGTCAGAGTGTCTGGCCACATAAGAACTCAACATACACGAGATGTTACCATCTCTGCTCGCCTTTCCTTCCCAGATGCCAGTCCCATGAAATTCCGCCTCTCGTTCGTCTGCATCTCTCCCTCCCCATCCCTAAGGGCCCTCTCTTCCCTCTGAAAATCCATGCTACCTTTCTAAGGCCTGCCGTTTCGCTGGCGTACTAATCATCTAAGTGCGTTGACGGTTCCTCACCAGACGGGGAGCTCCTCCAAGTGTGGCGGTCTGTTTCCAATCCTGCCCCATGCACCTGATCACAGGTGGCCTATTAAGAAGTGTCTTCATCACAAATCCAAATGAATGATGTGCTACTTCGTTTTTCATGATGCTTCCCACTCTTAGTAGAAAAGCTGAGATTCTGTAGCACCTAAAAGGTACCAACTTTTGAAATGAAGCTCCCCTCCATACTAAGATACTAAAAAATACAAAGAAACCTGCACATCCACGCAGGGTGTGATAAATAGCATTCGTGGTTCTGGAGAAATGAGAAAGAAAAGCCATTTTATTTTGGGATTTTTTTGATGAAGAAACACAGCATTCATCAGCATAATTTCATGGGAGATAGTTTTAAGAGTCACACATTCATAAGGAAAACCCCGGTAATTGTTTTTTTATTTACTCTAAATTACAAAAGGAATTTTATTTATTACTAATTCCTCAATTATTTCATTGTGCAGCACTAATAAAAAAATTCCTGACATCTCAATTATGTTTCGTGAAGAATCATGGAATTTAATAAATAACTTCTGACTGAAGTGATTATTTAAAACAGAATATGCAGAAGGAATCGTATTTTTTCTGGTGCCATGTAATAAAATAATTATGTAATTAGTGATAAGCAGTGTGAGAGAATGACAAATGTTTTATTTAAAACTTGAGGAACAAAAGCACATCACTGGCACTTTTTTCTATGTGAACCACATCCTAGAGTCTATTAATCAAAGGGGCTTTTTATGCCACTGGCAGCAATGTTTTAAAGTAAACCCTTAATATCAGATCCCAATCCCCAGTTTCAATTTGCTTCCAATGGAAAGGACATTACAGTTTATAAAATGCCCCTTGATTACTTTTCTGAAGGCCTGAAATCTTGAGGCGTTGGTGGCCGGCTGGCTCTGACTCGGTAGACAGTGGTTGGAGGGGAAATTCCCCCGGTGAGCGTTGGCACATTGACTTATAGAATCATGCCCTTGAGAAAAAGCCAGAGAGAGAGAGGGAGCACCAGACAGTGACAAAAATGAAATAGAACTGTCACCGGGCAGTTCTTCATAGTCTGTCAAGGAAACCATTAAGGATGTACAGAGAGCCAGAAAGTGCTCGGGCAAAGGTCGTTAAACCTCATCTCAAGAACAGGCCGCTGCAGAGACCAGGCAGTGCTGGCTGTGGCTGGACACCGGCCCCGCACCCGTCCTGGGCGGGGCAGGGGAGGAGATGTTGTTTTTCTGTTCTGGGGCAATTTGAGAGGAGGGTTTATAATAAAGTGCAGGCTGGCACTCTCTCTCTCTCTCTCTCTCTCTCTCTCTCTCTCTCTCTCTCTGTTGGTTGTGGGTCTAGAACTCTGGGCCTGGGCGCTGTCCTTCAGCTCTTCAGCTCAAGGCTGGTGCGCTAACACTTGAGCCATAGCGCCACTTCTGTTTTCTGGTGGTTTATTAGAGATAAGAGTCTCACAGACTTTCCTGCCTGGGCTGGCTTTGAATCACAATCCTCAGCTCTCAGCCTCCTGAGCAGCTAGGATGACAGGCGTGAGCCACCAGCGCCCGGCTTAGGCTCACTCTTAAGAATGCTTTTTTTCTACTAGGAGATACACTGGAGATTACTTTCAGTCCAATTGGCAAAGATCCTACGAACCTGTCTGGGGCATTTGGCCAATCGCACAGCTGCCACTCTGCGGTTCTTGGCCACAGAGCTGTGCTTCCGCACCCGGCCCACGGAAGGCAGTGGGAGCTTCCGCACCCGGCCCACGGAAGGCAGGAGGAGCTTCCGCACCCGGCCCACGGAAGGCAGGGGGAGCTTCCGCACCCGGCCCACGGAAGGCAGGAGGAGCCTCCCTCTTCTTGTCCTCATTTGCACTCCCTGTCATGCTCCCGCCCACCGACTCTCTCGCTTGAAAGTGTCCTAAACCCTGAGTGCGCTGGATTACACTCACAGCGGTTCTCTCTAAGGCAGTCTCCGGTGTCTGTTAGACCAGGTGAGAGGCCGCAGCCCGCCCGTCCACCGCAAGTCCGGGAGTCTGGCTTTGTTTAGAGGCGCTCTCATGGGGCTCTAGGTGTGAGTGTCCCATTGTTTTGGAGGGAACGCTAAGGTTTTCTAGGCCTTTTCAGTCCTTCAGATGGTTCAGGAAGCCCCCACTCCACCTGGGAAAGGAGAGCAGACGCTCCCGACAAACACGGGCGTTTGCGAGCGGTGTGAGGAGGAGGCCTGCTGCTCCCTGTGCTGCTGCGCCTGGGTGTGGGGAACGCCGCTGGTGAGCACTCTGGGGCTGAGACCTCGTGAAAAACAAGGAAATAAGCACCACGGAGTTCTTTTGCGCTCGTGGGGTTTAAACTCAGGGCTTGGAGTTGCACGCAGCCCACTCGGCTTTTATTTTCCTGTGAGGCCTCTGCCCTTCCCCAGGCGGGGCGTCCGGCTCCCTCCGCTGCCGCAGACCTGGGACCCTGCCGCTCCCCACCACGCCCACTCGTGATTTTTGGGACCCTGCCTCTCCCCACCACGCCCACTCGTGTTTTTCCTAAGGTAAGGTCTGCTCTTTTCTTCCACTGCCGTGGACTTGAAGGTTCACCTCTGACGTATCTGAAATGATAGACATTTACCACCTAGCATCAGCTACTACAACCATGGAGACCACAGGTAAACGTAAGGCAGCCTGTCGGCGTGAGAGGAGAGGAGCCAGCGACACAGAGTAATTAGATCCCTGAAGTGAACGTGTGAAAACTGGAACTTTAGTGTATTTTTGTTGTTGCTGTAAAAGCGATCACGCTTTTAAATGGCTAAGTTCAAAGCATTTGTTTGCTGGCTTGTTGCCCGTGTCTCCGAGTGTAATTCAGAGTGCTCACGTGAGCTGGGGCGTGCCACGTTTTGTCGGGACGGAAAGCAATCCCGGTCTCCATGTCTACCCCTGCTCTGACAGCCACTTTAACTCTAACCCGCGCTTGTCCTCAAGGGTCACTGACTTTGCTCCAAGGACCCGGAATCATGTCCAGGATAATTTCTGGCTTTTATTCTAATGTTCGGCTTCAGGGACCCTGTAGTCCAGTTGGTTCCTCCAGAGGTATTTCCTTCGTGATTCTCAGATCTTAAAAACCACACTAACAATAATGTAAGCACACTACAAATTTCTAGCAGTAACGATTTTTCCAGTTTTTCACTAACGTCTCGGGCAGATGGGACATATTATTTTGTACTAGGCTTCCTCCATACTCTTTGGCAAGAACAAATATACAGTATCTTGGTATTTCAACCTAAAAGATTGTATTTCTCATAATAGAAGGAATATTGTAGAATTCAATTTACAAACTTGGCTACAGATGTATCTACAACAAATAATGTAATACTGAACATGTCAGTTACAAGAGTGTAATATAAAATGAGTAATTTCCTGCTGAATGGGAGGGTTGGAAACCTGCCGTTTAATCCAATTTTTTGTTGGACTGATCGCCGAGGCCATCACCACCATCCTCACTAGATGTGTTCGGCAGTGACCCGAAGCTCACACAGCTAGGGGAGCAGACCCTTCCGGAAGAGCCAGCCTGGCTCTCTCTAAGCCTGATTCCCAGAGGGATGAGAGAAGAACATAAGTGGCACTTAACTTATGTATTATATTTGAGTGTTTTTAGGAGTGTAGTGTTTCAAAATAGGTTTTTTCGTTGCCAAGTTAATGTGGTCTTTAAATTCTTTTTCTCTTCCAATAATACAAGACTCATTTTTCCTGCTTTTCACTGTGTCCGAAGAGGCCGGATTCTTACATGGAAAAAAAGAGCAAAACCACATTCTTGCACCTCTTTTGTGCCTCGTGGTGCTGGGACTGTTGGCTGCAGGGACGCCTCATGCTGGAGCTCTCTGCTCGGCAGTGCCCCCACTTCTGCACTGAGCTGGAGACGGAGCGCGGGTGATCGTATTCTGAGGAGGAGGGAGCGGAGGAGGTGGGCAGGAGAGCCAAGGGGCTCTGTGCAGGTGTTACAACGTGTGACCGCAGCCAGTAATGCCGCGACCTCTACCAGGTAGACCCGTTCACAGTTCCTTTTATATAAATGAGGACACTGAGGCACAGCCGCTAATCTATAGAAGGCCCACAGCTAAGGGCGGAAGGACGGGGTGTAGACTCAGGGCCTGGGTACCGTCCCCAACCCGTTTTGCTTACGGCTAACACCCTACCGCTTGACCCAAAGCTCCACAGCCAGTTCTTTAGTGGTTCCTTAAAGGTAAGAGTCTGGTAGACTTTCCTTCCTTGGTTGCTTTGAACCACCATCCTCAGCTCTTAGACCCAAGTAACTAGGATTACAGGAATAAGGGGCTTGGACCCAGCTTTGGGACAGTCTGTTTTGATGTCAACTGTGTAATGTGGGCGGTAACTCAAAAAAGTACTTAGAGACAGAGAAGGAGAGAGGATGACCTGCGTTAGCATTGTTGCAGCAAACTGTTTAGAGAGCAAACTCTCCATCCATGCAGCGGGAGGAGTCTGGCTATTGGCAGATGGAGCCGGGTGCGAGCGCCTTTCGGGCAGGGACAGCTACGAATCGCCTTACTCCGCGCCCGGTCAACCTGCGTTTCATTTTCATGCGATCTAAATATTGCATGGGACATATTTATGTTCAAGTATTATTTGTAGCTTATCTGAAAGTCAAATTTCACTGGGCATCTGGTATTTTTTCCTTGCCAAATCTGGTATTTTTCCTTGCCAGATCTGGCAACCATACATGAAACTGCATTAATATTGTCTCTCTGCTCCAACCGTGCTCGGCCCGCCTACGCCCGGGGATAGGACTCTGTCATTAATTTAGGATAGGACCTGATGCTGAGAGGCGCTCAAGGGCGCTTTGTAGACGGGAGGGAGATTTTATTCTTCAAAAGAAACTCATCCCAAAGTTACCACGTTCAACAGTAAAGGGACAAGCACAAATGAAGGCTCCGCTGCGGAGTGAGGGGTGCGGAAGCACGAAGCCCAGGAAACGGGGGCGCGGACCCGGCAAGGCCCCCGCGGAGGGGTCTCAGGGATGGGAACGGGCCCCACGTCCTGCCTGGAGCCGGGGGCAGAGACAGGGGCTGTGTGGATGGAAATGGAAAACAAACCACCGTACAACCCTCTGTCTCACTCTGATAGTTTAGTGAAACAGGCAAAATCTGCGGCAGTTTGGAGGATATAAACTGGAGGCCCTCCTAAACTATTAGACACCCTCCTGTAGACAAAAGAAATAACATGAGTAGCAACAGATGTTCTCCTTATAACTCATTATTATTTTTTTTTTACTAAATACCAAGATGGACGACAAATGTGTAAAACAAAAGAGCCAAACAAATGCAAATTCTTGTAATTCTCTAACTATGGCAGCAATGGGGCTGTAACCAATGTTATTTTTCCCCTCTCTAGTTTTTCTAGTTTAAAAAGCGGGGATGGGGATAATTTTATCCAGATTAACAATTTCATCTTTCAGTTCATGAAATATTATAGAGTTTATACTCACTAAGGAGCCAGATTTAAGTTAGAGGCACGTTTTGGCTTTGTAAAACAGCGTCATGATAGAGATCTATAAGTTTTCCTACTGAACCAGAATAATGCAGCTTTCCAAATTTATCATTTCGAAACGTAGCTTTCTTTAAGCCATCCTTATCAGTGTTTCTAATACATTTGGCACCTGCCACTCTTCACCCATAGGGAAATCTAGCACAAGATGGCATCTGATTTAGCACGAAATGGCACATTACATAATTTTAAGCGTTATATGCCAACATTTTACGATGTTCTTTAAATGCCATCATGGTTTCCAGATGCTTTACCACCTGATTCAGATTTAAGTTGTGGCAAAAAAAAAAAAAATCTTTGATACAGATGCGTGAGAATTACAGAAGAGTCTATTTGTTCAAATCTACCGTCTCTGCCCACGCTCGCAGCGCACCTGCTGCCTACCAGGGTGGCCAGCTAGCGACACACGGAGCGGACCCCTCCCCTGGGAAGCACACCCCGCCCCTCCAGCCATAGTTACTCCTTCCTGCGGGGGTGGGGGGGGCCCTGGGAACAAGTGTCCTTGCACTATCCAGAGCAGCACGGGCACCCAGAAGTTAGGACTCCACTCAAATTACCAAACGATTATCGGGCAACTGCTTTGCGTAAGGCGAGGTGTTCTGAAGGCTGGAAGGAAATGGTCAATAAAATGCCTGCCCTCAACAAGCTCAGAGTCCCACGGCCAAAATGCCGTGCGAGTGCCATTATGGTGAACTAGACACTGCAGGGTCTTTAATCAACCGTCAACTTAAACAGGGTGAGAAGAATGGCATGCGTACAACTTGAGAATAAGTCACAACGGCAGCGACCAAGATGATGGTCAAAGGAGACCTACAAAAGGGGCAGGGAAGAGCAGCAGCGAGGCGCGGAGGACGATGCTCGGCCCCCACCTGCCCAGCTCGGGGTGTTTGCCAACTGCAGCGCAAAGCTTATTCTACATTTGCTTTATCAAGTGAAACTCGTTTCTTTATTTTTCCGTCGGCATTGGTTAGCACTACTGTACAGACTGAAAGGTTTAGAAAACTTTCAAGACCATTCTGTTCTCTTCCTCAATATAGCGATGAGTCAGACGCTCAGAAAGCGTTTGATGTCTCCTGCATTAATTAGTTAGCCAAAGCGCCAAACACCAATTCTTGTCAGGCAATGACAGGTGTCAGGCTATGACCGAGTGTGCGGACCTTAGGGAGAATTTCCCAGACCATGTTTCCTAAGCTGTTCAGCGGGCTGGGCATCCACTTCCAAGTTACACATGTGCTGCCTCCCACGCTTCCTTCCCCTCTCAGTAACCACTGCGCCCCGGGCAGACTGGAGGAATGCACTCCGCGTGTCACGTGACTTGTTGAAGGCTTGGACAGCTCACCCCTGCACCGATCCCGCTCTGCGGCTGTGCCCACGGACGGCCCACTTCATTGGTAACGTCTGGCAACATTTTATTTTCTGTGTGTCGTGCATCATCTGCTAGTGACTATTCGTCGGAGCTCCCTGGCTACTTGTCTTCAGGAGTAGACAGAGTCTGAAAACACTGTCATGAGGGGATGTTTGCCCCGATGGCAGCGCGTAACAAAGCATCGTGGCTCCGGCTGTTGTGAACACGCAGTTACTTTCCCGTGAGGGTGTAGACCTCGGCCTGCTCGCTCACACGGCCAGAGCAAGCTGGCGGCTGGATCGATTCACTCACGCCCCGGGAATCTCATGCTCCAGCCCGTACCCACCCAAAGTGCTCATGAGTAAGTCCGTCTCCGCCAGGGTCACGTCTCCTCTGCCAACAACCCAGGGGCTGAAGCAAGCCACGCGGTCAGGCCCCGTACTGAGTGGGAGAGTACAGGTCACATGACACGCAGGGTCCGTTCCTCCCGCCCACAGTTCTGGGGAAGGCTGGGCACTGCCCTGCGGCAGGGAAGGGCTACACCAGGTGGCATCTCGGTTACATTAGGTAGAGCTGTGTAAAAAGGCGGGTTAAACAGATGCAGAAAAGGCCTTTGATAAAATTCAACATTCATTCATGCTAAAAGCTCTGGAGAAAATAGGAATAGAAGGAACATTTCTAAAAACAATAAAAGCCATTTATGACAGACCAATAGCCAATATTATACTTAATGGGGAAAAGCTACAACCAATCCTCCTAAAATCAGGAACAAGGCAAGGCTGCCCACTGTCTCCACTCCTCTTCAACATAGTCCTAGAACCCTTAGCCAGGGCAATAAGGCAAGAAAAAGACATTAAAGGGATCCGCATAGGGAAAGAAGAAGTGAAACTATCCCTTTTTGCAGACGACATGATACTATACCTCCACGATCCCAAAAACTCCATCCCCAAACTTTTAGAAATCATAAGTCACTTCGGCAAAATAGCAGGATACAAAATAAACCCACAAAAATCAGTTGCCTTCCTATACACTGATAACGCACAGGAAGAGAGGGAAATAAAGGGAGCAACCCCATTCACAATAACCTCCCAAAAAATAAAATATTTAGGAATTAACCTAACCAAAGATGTAAAAGAACTATTTAATGAGAACTATAAAAAGTTAAAGAAAGAAATTGCAGAAGACACTAGGAAATGGAAAGACCTCCCATGCTCCTGGATAGGCCGACTTAATATAGTAAAGATGGTGATACTTCCAAAACTAATATACAAATTCAATGCAATTCCTATTAAAATCCCAATGACGTACATCACTGAAATACAGAAAACAGTCCAAAAATTTATATGGAACAACAAAAGACCTAGAATAGCCAAAACAATTCTAGGGGATAAAGACAATATGGGAGGGCTATCCATGCCGAACTTCAAACTCTACTACAGAGCTATAATCACAAAGACAGCATGGTACTGGCACAAAAACAGACCCGAAGACCAATGGAACAGAATAGAAGATCCAGATATAAATCCACAGGCCTACACAGCCAGCTGATATTCGACAAAGGAGCCAAAGACATACAATGGAAGAAACACAGCCTCTTCAACCGCTGGTGCTGGGAAAACTGGGCAGCCACATGCAGAAAACTAAAAGTGGACCCCAGCCTATCACCATGCACCAACATCAACTCAAAATGGATTAAAGACCTTAACATTAAACCTGAATTTCTGAAACTACTGCAGGACAGAGTAGGAGAGACACTTGAACTAATAGGCACAGGAAGGAACTTCCTGAACAGAGTCCCAGGGTCACAACAAGTTGGAGAGAGACTCGACAAATGGGACTACCTTAAAATAAAAAGCTTCTGCACAGCTAAATCTATCGCAACTAAGCTAGAAAGACAACCAACTAATTGGGAAAAAATATTTACCAGCAACATATCAGACAAGGGGTTAACATCCTGTATATACAGGGAACTCAAGAAACTAATCCCTCCCAAACCTAACAAACCAATTACTAAATGGGCAAGGGAACTAAAGAGGGACTTCTCAAATGAAGAAATAAAAATGGCAAAGAAACACATGAGGAAATGTTCATCATCCCTGGTGGTGAAGGAAATGCAAATAAAGACAACCCTGAGATACCACCTTACCCCAGTCAGAATGTCCCACATCCACAAATCAGCCAACGACAAATGCTGGAGGGGATGTGGAGAAAGAGGAACCCTATTACACTGCTGGTGGGAATGTACACTTATACAACCACTTTGGAAAGCAGTCTGGAGGGTCCTTAGAAAGCTAAAGATTGACCTCCCTTACGACCCAGTCATACCACTTCTAGGCATCTACCCTGAACAACAGGAACCAATATACAAGGACACATGCACCTCCATGTTTATTGCAGCACTGTTCACAATAGCTAGGATATGGAAACAACCTAGATGCCCCACCACAGATGAATGGATCCAAAAATTGTGGTATCTAAACACAATAGAATATTATGCAGCCATCAGAAATGACAAAATAATGGCATTTGCAGGGAAATGGATGGAGCTAGAAGGAATCATGTTGAGCGAGGTAAGCCAAGAACGAAGAGACAAACGGTACATGGTCTCCCTGATAAGTGGATGCTAAATCCAAAATGTTAGGTGATACGACAAAACTAACAGGACTTAAGAAACAAAGAACTCCCGCTCATCTGGTTGAACCACTACTAAATATCCCCATGCTGGTGATCACAAATATGGTATATAACATGTGAACACTGTTATATATTACAGACTGTGGTAGACAATTTGCTCCAGGGAAGTTAGAATGAACTTGTGACTTTGAAATTATGTAATCACTTAATCACAATCAAAAAAAAAAAAAAAAGAACCTCGGGGAAGGGAGGGAGGGAAGGGATGGTAGGGGGAAAACAATGGAGGGGGTAACAATGTTCAAGAGGAAGTGTACTCATTACCTCACTCATGTAACTGTAACCCTCTGTATAGTAGCTTTACAATAAAAAAAATAAATAAATAAAAAGGCGGGTTAAGAACTTGAGAGAGGAGTTAAGAAGCTCGGCTTGCCCCGTGGAGAAGGAGCAACCTGGAGAGCTCTCAGAGAGAAGGCGGGGCTGGGCGGGCAGCGCGGGGGGCCACGGGGCTGGGCGGGGAGCCACGGGGAGCCACGGGGCTGGGCGGGCAGTGCGGGGAGCCACGGGGCTGGGCGGGCAGCGCGGGGAGCCACGGCCAGCATCTTGGCGTTGGGCAGGATGAAGTGGAGGATCCTGGAACGTGTCCTTGAAGCACAGGCTGCAAACGCGTCTTCCATTCCCAGGTGTAAGATCAACAGCACGGATCGGAGTGTAAGGGAAGAAAGTTCACCGGCCACAGGACTGTGGTTCCGGTGCCCACAGGGGTGGAGACAGTCAGGCTGGATGTGTTGTATATTGTAATGTATATTGTAAAGGCGGGGCTCAAAGGGCTGACCAACACTTGATGTTTCAGATGAGTGTGCGTGTGCACACCTCTCCCCCCCACACTCACACACACACACACACACACACACACACACACACTTCCAATTGCTCCTCAGAACATACCCACACTGACAACGGTGGAAGATCACGCTCATCCCTGCAGCGTGGAGAGCCAGCTCACGCACTGCGAGCTAGCAGGTAGTAACGGAAGCACTCTGCCCAACACAGTCCCACTTGCCCACCCGGGTTTAAACCCCTACAAATTCAAGGGATAAAAGAATCATCACTGTTACTGATGACTCGGAATAGCAACTGCTGATACAGGACGGACTCATTTTACTATTTTATCTTACTCTCTTTTCGTCTATGAGTAAGAAGGCAAGCGTGCTCTGTGGCTTCTTGATTTACCAATTACCACAGGATTTTCTAGCGCGGCCGCCTCACATCAGGGCTTTATTTTTTTCCTCCAAGTTTTTAATAACCTGTGGTTTATTTCCCTGGTTTCCTACGCTCATAACTCACGACGCCACTGAAGAGTTCTCCCTTGGAAGAACAGAGGCTCACACACATTTCGAAGTTCTAAGTACCTCCTACTGTAGAGAGAGGTGCTAAGTACATGCAGGAAGAACAGAGCACCGCCACCCCAACAACGTTATGAGACTCTAAATATATTTTATTCTTGCTGTCACTTCATTTCATGAAAATGAAAAGTAGTTTTCACAGGTATTAAATTTTCATTTTGCCCTAGAAAAAAAAATGAAATTTTCTGTAAAAACTCTTAAGTTTCCACAGCAGCCACTTCATAAAAATGTATGATCTTGCCCCTCGGGTGGCCTCCCTCTTGTCTGAAATGAAAAGCTGTTTGTCCTCGTGGCTGGAAACACACACATCAGGAAAAATTAATCATGCAAATATTTGCAAAGCGGGAACACTGATTGTTGGGGGCTTTGGCGGTGAGGTGCAGCACGCTGCCAGTTACAGAACCACCGCGAGCTGGGGATCCCGTCTGCTGGGCGGGCAGGTTCACCACACACATTCTGGGCCTGAGCCCCAAGGAGTTCCGTTCTGACCATCACCTTGCCAGACGCTATCAGAGCCGAAGCAATGCTCATTACGCCTTTGAAAACGGGACTGCGGTAGACAAGACTTAGAAATTAGAACCGGCGTTTATTTTGTGAGGGGTAGGTATTAGTGTTGACAACGTTCTTCCTGGTTACAGTCAAGAAATACGGTGGTGAGGCTCCTGGCTTCTTTTGTTTTCTGATGTTCGGGGAAGAGGAGGCATGAAGCCTTGGTGTTTTGTCAGTTGTTTTCATGGAAACGGGATGCCTAAAACTAAAAGGCCGCAGTTATTACAGAAAGAGGAGGCGTGCCGACAGGCCCCACTCAAGACCGCTGACGTCGTGGCGGTGGGGAGGGACGCGAGGGCGGGTGGCAGAGCAGACCCATGCTGGGGGTCCCTGTCCCCGACAAGAGCACTGGACGCTCCAAGCGGGAACGACTTCCACCCACACCTCCTCCCAGACGGAAGGAAGGAGAGAGCGTGGCAGGGAGGCTTCCACAGGGTCGGTACATCACGGGGCGCCGTTCCCCTTGTTTAAAACCGTGTCTGAATTGTCAGGCAACATCGGCCGCAGAGAGTAAGCAAGCCCACATCTCCCAGTCTGCCTGGGGGAGGTAGGTACGCCAGTGAAGCTGGCCCTGATTTCTAACACAAGAAGCGTACCTCAGACTGCTCATGTGTTTTTTGTTTTTTTTTTTAATTTTATTTTGGGTCTAGTCCCGGGGCTTGAACTTGGGGACTTGGTGCTATCCCCAAGCATTTTGCTCGAGGCTAGCAATCTACCACTGCCAGCTTGTCTGGTGGTTCATTGGAGATAAGAGTCTCACGGACTTTCCTGCCGGGCTGGCTTTGAACTGCGATCCTTAGATCTCAGCCTCCTGAGTAGTTGGGATGGCAGGGTGAGCCAGTACATCTTTTACCTGGAAGGAGAGGGCCAAGGGACTAATTCATTTGAGTGGGTCCTGGAAATGTGTGCATGTAGCAGAGACTTATGAACAAGGTGTTTTAAAACTATATGGTTTTGTGTTTCCTTTCTGCTTCCTACTTAAAATAGCCATCTTGGAGCATTATTAAATTTTCTAATCGTTAGAAGTCTCTTGTTACTTGCTTCTTAGAACTCTGAAGTTCACAACTACCAGCTAAGTTACCTACCAGCTTCAATCCTCCTGTGGGTACAACAAAGATAAATAGCATGCCTGAGAAAACATCCTCCACCCCCCACCCCCCCCTGGTCTGCTCTGTGATAACCAGTCCTTGATCGCCAATTCTCTGTGTAAATATCTGTGATCTGTTGGTGGTACATGTCCTAGAGAAGGCAGGAGAAAGGACCAGGAACGAGTACCAAACCACTCCTCCAGTAAACACCACGACAAACTCAACAGAAAGAGGATGGCGCTTCCAGCTGTAGACATTTGTTGTCATTATTCCTGGGTTACGTTTTTGTGTGTTTTCTGACTCTCAGTGATTACGAATGGCGATTTCTTGAGTACCCAAACCATGCCACACCAGGACCCTCCACATTCACACAGCGGTGATCAGCGACTGAGCTTCTTGGTATGAGCAGGCCTGCCCATTCATACAGAAAAAAGGTATTTTGTTGTTCGGTGACGATAAAAACATGAAATACAACCTCGTTACACACCGTTCACGCATCTCTCACTCGGATACCAATGTTCTCGCCTGGAAAGCAAGTTAAGCAGAATCTTGAGTTCTTACCTTACCTTCTCTCCTGTGGCTTGCTGCAGCTGCGGCGACCGGTGGCTGCCCGGTGCTGTCCTGGCCCACATCAGGGGTGTCTACAGGAGAGAAGACAGACAGTGGCCTTGAGTGAACAGTGCGTCCACAGGCAACCTATGAATCCTGCATTCGAGTTCTGACACAGGAGTCGTAAGAAATGAACCGTCTCTCATGTATTCCTGCCTCTCTGTAGAGACTGCTTTTCAGAGAGAGGCCTCTCAGTCCCAAGTATCTGGTCACCTTCCACAGTCCAGGAAATTTGCAGAAATGGAATCAAATTGATAGAGCGAAGTCAAGCTTTAGCCAGGGTGGTCTGTCATAAAGACCTGCAGTGGTTCCTGTCCTTCTTGGCGTGAGATGCCGGCACCACTGTGGCACACGGAGGGGCGGCCCGGCACACACCGGCTCCAGCCATCAGGGACACACCACCCACACGATGGAATGGCCGTGACCCGCCCAAGACACGCTGCCAACTTCATAAGCAACAGGTGGAAGACCAGCCATGGCGTCGGAGAGCCTGCAAATCCCACGCGTGTCCTCGTGAGAAGCCTCTGTCACACCGTGGACCACAACCTCACCCCCTGCAGCCCATTCCCTTCCCGTCCGTTTGCTCTCACACCTCCCGAGCGTCTGCTCTGAGCAGAAGCAGCCTAAGAGCAACTGGGCTCAGCATGGGCGCGATGACCGCTGGCATTGCTTGCTATCACTGAGTCCCGTGTGACACAGTCTTAGGTCGACGGAGGCCTCTTTGTGGTTGAGGACACACGTCCCGAAGCTGCAGGGCGCCTCCAGCCACGGGACCCAGCAGGTGCACAGAGGAGATACAAAGCCTGAAGGAAAACTACCTGCCGTGCTGCTTCTAAAGACCTGACTTCATCCTAACCAATCCACCTGAAATCCGCTTGCTCTCTGACGTGCTGCTGACAGACTGACCTCGGAAGGCTGCGGTATCTGTGGGAGAAGGGAGGACGGTGAAGTCACAAAGAGCCACGCCACGAGTCACGAGCTGTGCCGCCGATTCCGGCTCCCCGGCTGGCCACGGTGTAGGAGCCGACACAGTTCCCAAACTCGCTAAAACCACAGAGATGAGGACAGCCGTCCAGCCGGGGCCAGGATGGCCCCCAGGAGCTCTGAGGAGCTCGGGGATTCATCTACTTATCTGTCTAAAGGGAAGAGGAGAGATGCGGTGCCACGCTTGATAGTTTGTCGACAAGACAGTTGGTGAAATGGTCCCAGGCTGTGGCTCCCGTAAAAGCTGAGTGCCCCGTCCCTCTCTCGTGAGGACCGGCTCCGCAGTGGCAGGGAACGGGGCGGGTGGGTGGAGGGGCAGCAACCACCGCTCAGTACTCAAATCCACCAGCCAATCAGAGAACAGTGGTTTGCGAGCCCCGCCAAGGGGGTGTGGCCCGATCCATCTGTGGAGATCCCACCGATAGAGGAATAATGAGTTGACAAAGACCATGTTCAGTTGGGTCCAAGCCCAGTAAGGTCACCGTTCAGCGTCATCAATATTGTCTGTTTGGATCTGACCCGAGGCTGGAATCTACTGTGTTTCCCACAGCACCGTCACACACGACTTTAACTTTGGCTCACAACCCCAGGAGGTGCCTGCAGATGCTGGCACATTCTCTCTGACTTAAGGGATGTTGTGATTAAGCAGGGTTTCACCCTGTTTGAAGTCTACTGAAGAAGGAGACAAGAAGGAAGGGAACATGGAGGAGGAGACCAGGGACGAGAGAGGGAGGATCTGTGGTTTAATTCCCCCGGTCAGTATCTTTGGGGCGTTTTTACTTTTTCACTCTAATGACCGAACTCCATGTGTAAATGTCTCGGCTATTTCTTAGCTTCAGCTCATTTAAGTTGGAGATCAAAGACTTTTTTCACTGAGACACTGAATCATGAACATTTTTCTGCTGTGAAATGGCAGAACAATAAAATGGTTATGTTTCAGCATCCAAAGGCAGAAGTTGTCCAAGGAGCTGGGCAGTCTAATAAGCAATCCTGTTTTCAAACCGCCCCTGCCGTCTGGCCACTGCCATTCCCGTGGCCGTGTCCACTTGACAAAAGGCAAGGCTGCACTTCCCCTTTGCTGAAAGCCCGCGGCGCCACGGCTGTGCTGGATCTCTCCCACTGACCGTCAGCTAAATGTCAACTCGTGAGCTTGAGAGACAGGCAAGGTGGCGGTGCCAGACTCCCCAGCTTAGCAGGCATGCACCCTACTTAATCGACCAGATCTCTGATTCCTTTCCTTCCAGATTGATCACCGTGACTATGGGGCCTGTTGTGTGCAGGACAGACATCGAAGGCCGTCTCTCTGGCCTCTGGACAGACCCTGCGCCCTGAGAGGCAGGCTCACCTCCACCTTCTTAGAAAAGTTCCTTTTGCGGAGCTTGGAGCCTATGATGGACGGACAGACGGACTAATGCTTCATGCTGAAGTCCACATTCACACAGAAATTACCATCTGAATTAGGAGCCAGATCCTCAGTGCAAACCCTCGTACGGCGGAAGTCATGATAGCAGCTACTCTCAATCGTTTAATGGCTCTGCTGAACAGACAGCAATTTGTAACCAGAAAAAGATGGAGGAGAGAAGAGCCTAGTCTCCCAAAGACTTTATTCCTGAGATGGCTTGGATCTGGGCTAAACAGGCTACTATTTTGAGTTCCTTGCTACCCAGAGTCTCTGGAGGCTTTCCAGAGTTGTCAATATCAGCATTTCTCTGGTGAACTAGAAAATGCCAGTGGCTCCATTAGGCAACTCCCATAGAAGCAGCTGGGCTCCCAAGGGCTCCTACACCAGCCTGGTCTTAAGTGTGAGTATCTAAGGGGGGAGCGGGGGAAATGTCAGCGTGTGTGCTTGGTTTCGGGTGTGTGTCTGCAGCCTTGAAGACAGCAACGTCTCTGGAGGGGATTTAAATAAATGCCAACGCTCACGGCTGGCCTGACACAATCAGATTCAGCCTCTGCCCATTTGGTTTAAAGACACTGAGGTATTCTTGATTGGAAATAGAACTCCTACCCGGAACTGTCCCAGCTCTGGGAGTACTTCCTAGAGGAAATGTTGCATTTAACTTAGTTAAGACACTGCTGGATACTTTATTAGCCAGAGGGCGGTAGAGTTTGGCTTATAATGGCTCCACGGCGACCCAGTACCATGTGAAGGAGAAAGCGCAAAGGTGAGCGGCGGAGGCAGACAGGGCAGCTCAAAGGCCTTACGTATCTTAAAGTCAGGAGAGCAAAAGCGAGGAAGGACCAACCAAAGGCAAGGGTCTGTCTCCACCACACACGTTTTCCGGGCTCTTCACACTCATTCTCAGTCAAATCAACCAAAACTAACTAACTGTAAGTACCATATCCATACATTTTCTGTGAATAAAAGCCATAAGGATTTTCAATCTGCCAGATATCGATTTTTGTGTGAGCTTTGGAGAAAGTATTTTAGACTTCAGGATTAAGCACTGTGGCCGAGCATGGTGGTATCATTCTGTAATCCTAGCTCTCAGAGCTGGGGGAGCAGGATCAGGGGTTTGCTGTAAGCCTGGGCTTTATAGCCAGACTCTGAAAGAAAACAAAACACCCCAGCTCCTCACCACATCCCTCGTACCAATTCCATCTCCTCATTTTCTACCCAGTATACCAGATCCCTGACCTGGGCAGAGATCACGCGGAGCTGCTTTCCCAAGAGTAAATGGCAAAATGTCATCATGGCAACGTTTGCAAGGTGACCCTAGCTCTAGCCACACTCAGACTGAGCAAACAGTATGCACACTGCGCAACAGGGAGGCGCCACTGGCTCCGCGTGTAAGCCTAGCTACTCAGGAGGCTGAGCACTGAGGTTTGCGGTTCCAAGCCAGCCTGGGGAGGAAAAACCCATGGAACTCTATCTCCAACTATCCAGCACGAAGCCGGAAGTGCAGCTGTGGCTCGAGTGGCCAAATGCCAGCCTTGAGCAAAGAAGCTGAGAGACAGTGCTCAGGCCCTGAGTTCAAGCCCTAATAACTAGCACAAATAAGTAAATATAGATAGAGTTATATACTTAACTTTGTGCTCAAGAAATTTATATTTATATTCATTTTTCTCTTTACCACATAACTAAAAGAAGTTAAATTTTGTTGAATCGATCTATCTATCTATCCATCCATTCCACCTTCTCCAATGTTCTACCTCTGCTATTGGCAATCTTGTTGAATACTGTTAAACCTAAGGGGGCAAAAATCCCGAAATGCGGGACTGTGCATGAGCAAGCACATTCCCTCCACAGCGGATGATTATATGTAGGTCAACGGTCTCTCCGTTATTTCCCCCAACTTGGCTTGCATGTGAGAATGAGTTTAACTAAGCCTACAGTAATTTTTATGTGAAAAACCACCTAAAGGTAAATAAAAGACAAATGAAGCTACCTACAAATGTCCATTGCGCCCTCGAATGACTCCCATTGAACTGAGGCCACAGGCTTCGCCAGGCGCTCTGCGGCGCCCCACATGCCACCGGCCCCGGGAAACACAGACAAGCAGGGACCCGAGCTGGCATCTGTCACTTCGGTTCCCGTTGAGAAAAAAACGAGCAGTTGTCTCCTTCCCCCCCTCCGAAAAAGGCCGTGCAGATCAGTCCCTCTGTCCTTCTGCAAGACCCATGGGCACGGCGCAGGGTGACATTTCCACAGCCTCATTCGTCACTCGTACCCAAGCCAGCTGTCCCCACAGAGGAATCCCCACGCGGGCGTTCACAAAGTAGCACAGATGCTCCTGGGAAGGAGCAGCCCAGATAAATAGTTTACACCGAGCTCCCATGGGCTCGTGCGGCTCTTAAACGCTCTCTTCTCCTTAGGCTAGGCTTTTATCATTTGGGACTAATGCCGTCTAAAAAGAATAAGAGATTATTGCAATCTTTGAAAGATTTTTAAGAGCAAATAAATGCCAGCATATCCATTTCAGAGTCAAAGAATATTAAAATTAGATTAAAAAATACACAATTAACCTAATACATTTTGAATTTGGGCTAATTGTTAGAAATTCAAAAAGACCCGGGGATATTTTTCAGTTGGAACACAGAAATAAAAAATTCATACTAAACAGGCAGAGTTTGCCCTCAAGGTTGAAAACATTAATCATCATGCATCTAACTGTTAACTGTAAAAAAAAAAAAAAAAAAAAAAGGATCATTTTTCTTCTGATTTAAAGGGAATTATTTAGTGGGTGTTTTTAACTTCTCTCCCTTCTCTGGCAGGGCCCAGACATGGGGTCAGGTTCCTGAGCCCTCTGCCGCTTACCATCTCCCTTCTCTACGAGGTGCACACTTTGATAGATGCGGAAACTCCTGGCCAGAGAACACAGGGCCGAGAGGGATGAAACCAGGAAGGACTCTGGCATTCAGCTGCCCAGCTCAAGAAGTGGCCGGCTCTGAGTAGTCATTCTATACAGGTGGCCCAATGAAAGCTGAGCTGGAGAGGCCCCCCGGGGGGGGGGGCAGGCCTTCAGGACGCTGTCTCTCCATCGTATTAGAAGAGCGTCGAGCTAGAAACGGCACTGGTCAATTAAAATTACTCCTCGCCACACAGGCAGGGATGCATGGGATGCGACAAGGCGCAGAGTGGACGCAATGCCGATCCGTGGGGCTTTTCCTGGGGGTCTCACCGCCCCCGCTCTGCCTCCGGTGTGCCGGGTGGGCTCTTCCACGGGAACTTTTCCTTTGGCGAGACCCCGGGTTGCTTTGCTGGAGCAAAACTAGACCCCACAAATAAGACTGCGGTACAACTCAGAAGAATTCGTCATCTCTGCATTCTGAGCCGAGACTGGCTTCATCCGGGACTTCCGGATACTGCTTGAAACTTCTGGGTACAGGGAGAGGACCCCGTGTGACTGTGGTAAGGCAGAGACTGGCTGGGCATCGTTCTTCATTTTGGAAGCCAGCCACAGCCCTGGACAGATGCGGTCTCCCAGCATGAACCCCTCAACCGCTCACTGCTCTATAAGGTTACTACTGTTGGTTGTAGTCTGCGATGATCAGGGGTGGTTGAAACGCGTTCACTTTCTCCTGTGATTTAGGGTGTTTACCTTGGAAATGCACCTAATTCCAGTATTGACTCACACATTTTTCACAAACTAAATACACTGAATAATTTATTTGCTACCCAGGAGGCCTGTGCTACCTCATCGGTGTGGTACGACTGCTCTTATCACTGTTCGGAAACACTAAACGCCACCAGAGGTTATGAAGATGTGTGTGCGTTTTCTTCCCTTGGAAGCTGCTGGGCCTCCTGACTTGTGTCCAGGCCCCAGGGCCTCAGAAGCGGTGACAGGCACGTCGGTTCTCGTGCCAGGCGGGCCTGTTCCTGCTGGTCAGCCAGCCTCTGCCCCGCAGACCGAGGGCACCAAGGGCGTGAGTTTACGTGATGACCGAGAGGGCCAAGCGTCAAACTTCCAACCGAACTTCTTTTGGCCCCTACTGGAATTCCTCTGAAGGGTTTCTGCGATGATTGTTAGAGCTCCTCCCGATGGCCCAGCCACATGGACCTTAAATCATTCTATCTATCTACCAGTTTGTCCCAAGAATAATTCCTAGTAAACCACATTCACGAGGGTCCTCACCGTATTTACTTCTAAAGAACCCATCCTAGAACACAGATTGGGAGAGGCTTAGTTCAAAAAGATATAACCATCACTGTAATCCGTTTCTACTTAAAATTTAATCTGAGCTCTAACTACTCAAGCTCGCATGAGGCTAGGAAAGAGTACTTCCTTCTGAGGACGTATCAGATGGAAAATAGAAACTAAGGGAAGACCAAACGCCAATAAAATAGCTAACTAGTGAGGATGATCACGACTGACCACAGGAGAAAAACAACTATGCTGCTGTGTGTGTGTGCATGTGCACATGCCAGTCCTGAGGCTTGAACTTAGGGCCTGGGTGCTGTCTCTGAGCTTTTGTGCAGGGTTAACACGGTACCACCTGAGCCACAGTGCCACTTCCAGATTTTTTTTTTTTTTTTGCTGGTTAATTGGAACTAAGAGTCTTACAGACTTTCCTGCCGTGGCTGGCTTTGAACCACAATGCTCAGATGTCAGCTTCCCGAGTAGCTAGGATTATAGGTGCGAGCAAGAGGCACCCAGCATAACTAAGTTCTGTAGACATTTGTGTATGTGTTTTAAAAAATGGTGGCATAGAACTAATTATTCTAAGGTCTTTGCTTTATTCAAAAAGAAAGTGAATGCCAATTAATATTAAACATGTTTAAGCTTAAGGATAAAGATTTCAATCTCTAGTATGTTGTTAAACAGTAGATGAATATATAATTTTGAAGCTAAAAGAAGAAAAGTGAAATAATGACAATTACTGTGATAGAAATGAGAGGAAAAACAATAGAGAGCCAATGTCCAAATAGATCTGCTTGAAGGATAGATGTAAGCCAAATATATTGATGTAGACATTAACTATAGACTAAGTGCTTCAATTAAAGACTAAACACCATCAGATAATTAAAAATTAATAGCAAATACTACTTACTTCAGACTATAGTAAATATTATTATAAGGGACAATGAAGGTTTCTGAAATAAAAGAAGAACAGAAGCTAGTGTGGCCATATTAATGTCACACACAGCAAACTTCAAGGATTACCAGAGATAAGAGATATAATTGATCAGGAAAACACAATTTCAAATGTGTATTTATTCAACATACCTTCAAATATTTATAAAGTCAAATTTGATAGAAGACATATAGTGAAATAAAAAGTCCTAATAAATGCCTTAAACACTTTTCAGTAGTGGATAAAACACATAATTACAAAATGTGCAGAAAAAGCCTACCTATGATCAAAAGGAAATATATCTGGAATATATAAACCATGGTGGCTATTCGAGAGTGAATTTTCAGTCTTTTCAAACATATTCCCTAAATTGGCACTATGTTAGTTAATATAGCAACTCCGTAAGTTTTAAAAAGTCATAGAGCCGGGGCTGGGAAGGTGGCTCAGTGGTAGAGCGCTTGCCTTGCAAGCCTGAGGCCCTGGGTTCGATTCCTCAGCACCACATAAGCAAAAAGAAAAAAAGCCGGAAGTGGCGCTGTGGCTGAAGTGGTAGAGCGCTAGCCTTGAGCTGAAGAGCTGAGGGACAGCGCCCAGGCCCAGGGTTCAGGCCCCACGACTGGACCCAAAAAAGTCAGAGCCAAGCACAGGTGGCTCACGCCTGTAACTCTAGCTACTCAGGGAGTGTAAGGATCACAGTTTGAAGCCAGCCCAGGCAGTTAAGTCCATGACTCTTACCTCCAATTAACCAGCACAAAGCCAGAACTAGAGCTGTGGTTCAAGTGGCAAAGCACTGGCCTTGAGTGAAAAAGCTCAGAGATTGTACGCAGGCCCCAAGTTCAAGCCCCATAACCAGCGCATGCATGCACGCATGCGTGCTCACATACATGCACACACACACACACACTCAGACTTGCCAACCAAATTCAATAACAAAAAACAATCACACACGGTGCTCCAGTTGGGTTCACTGCAAGGGTGCAAGGCTGGTTACAGCATACATAAAGCAATGAGTATAACACATGAAGAGATCCAAGGACGAGAACCGCACAATCACCTCTACAGATGCAGCAAAGGCCTCTGACAAAATCTACACTTTAGGATATGCTCTGGAGCAGCTAGGAACAAGCAGAACATCCCCAGTGGAATAGCGGCTGGGACAAACCCACAGCCATCAGACGAAGTGGCGCAAAACTTCCTCCAAAATCAGGAATCTCTCTCTACTCCTTCCATACAGTACTGGGATTCTAAGAGCAATCAGGAAGAGAAGGACGCACTCCAAAGGAGGAAAGAGGTCTAACTATCCCTCGTGGCATATGGATGATACAATCTCACATCTGCAGGACCTAAGATCTGATAAATAACCCTTAGCTCCTAAAGCCTAGAAACCACCTTGGCAGAGGAGCCGCCACACAATCTGCCCACAGACATGACAGCAGCTTTTCTGAGCCCAGATGGACAGGGCAATCAGGAAACCATGCTGTAACTGGTGCCTACAGGTGTGATGTGAACTCCCAAAGAGCAGAGTTCTCCTCTTTCCGCATAAGTTAAAATAGAAGCCTTTTCAAGTCTGGTTTTTTTTCCCCCTTAAATGTAGTTTCAAAAGCAAGGGTCGCCGGGCGCTGGTGGCTCACGCCTGTAATCCTAGCTACTCAGGAGGCTGAGATCTGAGGATCGCGGTTCAAAGCCAGCCCGGGCAGGAAAGACCGTGAGACTCCTATCTCCAATAAACCACTAGAAAACCGGAAGTGGCGCTGTAGCTCAAGTGGTAGAGCGCTCGCCTTGAGCTGAAGAGCTGAGAGACAGTGCCCAGGCCCAGAGTTCAAGCCCCATGACCGACAAAAAAAAAAAAAAAAAAAAAGCAAGGGTCTTCAGGTCAAGTTTAATCTTCATTTCACTGAAGTTGGTGAAACTGTCCTACACACACACACACACACACACACACACACACACACACACACACAGACACAGAGCATGTCTTCAAAGAGAGAAAGAAAGCCAAAACGCCCAACACAGCACATCTACTCTCAACCTGCTTTACCACATTTCATCATGCACAAGTTTGCCTCAGACTTTCAGCCACCCTGTAAAATTTTGGCGGCAGTCAAAGGAGAACAGAATAGTTCACGGGCAGAGGGCACTGCTTCCGAGAAAAATAACAAACGGTGTCCTTCTGAACCCAGACCTAAGGAAGAGTGTGAGCCAAAGCCAGAGGATCTACACTTTTTGTTTTTAAACATGGACAGAAAGTGAGTTTCCTCTATCTGTACTGTTACATTCCTAGAACTAAGTTTGACACGGTCCTCATCTGAGTACAATGGGAACAAAGACAGGAAGCTATGTTTGATATCTTTTACATTTATGTCTTCAAGGTTGTTTGGAAATCTTTTAGGCAGTTTTCCTCTCTCCAAACATTCTCTTCCGCTGTTTCTTTAACTGGAAGAGGTCTTTGTTTTTTTTGTTTTTTTTTTTTTTTTTAATTTTATATACTGTGCATTCCCAAAGTGTATATAGTTCTGGGCACAGCCTTGGCTTTCTGTGGAGATAGGAATCGCTTTTGTTCGTTTACCTTCTTTGAAATTCATTCCTGGTAGCTGCAGAGCCGCTGCTACAGGGTGTTAATAGGCTTCTAACATAGCTGTCATTTCAAGTAATAGGTGCCAAGTTCTCAGCAGCTTATTAACACATTAGAGCAGCAGCCCCTATACTAAACAAACAAATTGCATCGCGGAGGACACAAGGAAATGTATGTGTGTGTGTGTGTAATATATATTTATACTTGTATGGACACATCTCCGCAGTATCCTGCGTAGGCCTCATCAACATAGTTCGTTTGATACATGATTAGCCCAGAATTGGCACTTTGTGTTTTATGAATATTCACAGGGAGAAGGAGTGGATCTGATTTGTAGTTGGTCCCAAATGTGAGACGAATACAAACCAGTGTAATTACTGGAAGATTTCCCTCCTCGGCCTGGGACGACGCACTCAGGACCAAACCGCTGCACACGCGCGGCGTCTCACAGCGCAGGGCTGGCTCACGCGGTGTCCCAGCGCCACTTCCCGGGGACGGCGCGAGGGGAGGCGGCGGGAAAGCAAGGAGATACACTGACTGGCAGGACGACGGAGGAGAGCAACAGATACGAAAGTGTGCTTCTAAGAGTCAGAATTTGCATTTGGATATGAGCGCTGGACCAGCTCTCTGCAAACACAAGTATCTTCTCTTCCAGATGCAGGGGCAGGCATATGCACAGATAAATACGAGGATGTATACTCTCACATGCTTTGTATAAATATGTATAAACACACGCATAAGTATGTACACATAGACACGGTGCCCTTTACAAGTGTTTACATATTTAATGGCTACATAAAACCTCCTCACAGCTTTCTTGGAGATATATTTAAAGCCTCTAAATGTTACATTGTAGTAAAAAAAAAAAAAAAAACTGACCTGTTTTGAGTATACCAAAAAAAAAGACCCTAAGCAATTTGTAATTGTGTTATGTTTGAAGGTTGTAAATATGTTGTTGTTTGATTTTTAAATCAGCTAGATAATTTTATAAAGTGTACTGAAGTCTGTCCTCTGAAGGAAGGCGGCTGGGTGGTCTGCAGTACGCTGTCAGTCCACATGCCCACTTCCATTGTTAACAGACCTGCTCAGAAAACACCAGCAGGGAGCTAGGCATTCGACAAACTGCGCGTGTTATGCTGAATATTTCTAGAATCTGCAGACAACTTTCCAACCAAGGAGAGTAACAGGGAAGACGAGTTTAGTGACCAAATTAAATAATGATAGGGTATTTCAATACAATCCATTCCTTCTCCATCCTCGTCTTGGATCTGATGTAATGTGACATCATCATTGGAGGCAAATGTGTTTTAATAAACCACAAGGTACTGGTGGCTTATATCTGTGATCCACCCTACTCAGGAGGGTGAGATCTGAGGATTGCAGTTCGAGGCCAGCTTAGGCAGGAAAAGTCCATGAGATTCGTATCTCCAATTAAAAAGCTAGAAGTAGACCTGTGGCTCAAGTGGAAGAGGGCTAGCCTTGAACAAAAAGTTCAGAGACAGTGCCCAGGCCCAGCACGCACACACGTACACACATGTACACACACACACACACACACACACACACACACACACACACATACTTGTGTGCAAAATAAATAAAGACCTAAATTTTGTAGGCTACCAGATCCTTGACCTTGGGCAGAGGAGCTGTTGCATAAATGCTGAGCTCATGAATAAATGAATGATAAAGAGCAGGCCTTCTCTGCGGGTTCAGAAGAGGTGCCGGAGCAATCGCAGCTCAGTCAAGTCCAAATGCATTTTCTCTTCCTGTCCTAACAGCTATACTTTAAATGAGAGCCAGTAAAGTAAGTGTGCCGGAGAGTCGAGACCTCGCCTCTCTCCTGTTTCTTTGCCTGGGTAAATTGATGCCTACAAAAAAATAAATATGTAGTAGGTCAGGACCAAGGGTACTTTTGGACGGTTTTTAGTAAAAGCATATTTTTTTAATAGTGCAGTGTCAGCAACGGTCTCCCAAGAGTTTGGTCAAATCACCCCAGAATCTGGTTTCCAATGACTGGATATGATGTATTGTGAAAATAATGGGCAGTGATTTCAGATTATGATCGTTATTTTGGCTGACATTCCTAGAAACTATCATGGTTTTAAAGTAGGAAAACAAAAGTAATGGGGGGGGGGGAGAGAATGAGGAAGAAAACAAAAATCTTCTCGCTATATTCTGACAAAAATTACCAGGGCCAGTCGGAGATTGCTGACTGCCGCAGGGCTCATGGGATATAAAATTACAGCTTCCAAACCATGAGGGAAGAGCTCCCACCAGAGTGCTTTTCACTGTAGGAGAGCGTGTGTGTGTGTGTGTGTGTGTGTGTGTGTGTGTGCGTGTGTGGACTTTATGATTATAATAAAGTTTGGTGGTAAAACTTGTGTTCTGTCTCAGCATTGCTTATGCTATTTTAATAAGTAGGATAAACCAGGGAGACTAAGAAGTGTCACTTTTCCAACTCGGCTAGCAATGAAGCTGACAACTGTAACACAATCACTGAAATGCTGCATTTTTGTTCAAATGCTCCTCGTAATTTTTTTCCTTTCACTCCAAGGCTGGTGAATGACACGGAGGGGATTAGGCTGATCATGACTCACATCTTCAAGCGGGAGCGGTTACCACGATGTCCAGTTCCAAAGAGCAAGTGCCAGGGAGCTGGCAACGTCACAGGATCTCTGGTGGTGGAAGGGAGCCAAATCACCCAAACCCACAGCCTTTGAAATAATGAACATCTTCCCCCAAGCCTTAGCATACCAGAGGGAAAAAGAAAACAAAACACAACACCCATCGGACAATTCCCAGGGGCCCGTAAATTAATTTAGTGGCCAAAGATTGTACCCAAGTGAAAAAGGTCTGGTACCCTGATTATCTTTATGGGTAATTGGGGCCGTAAAATGGCTCCGAAGCATCCTTTTATTTGCCATTTGTTGACAATCCCACGATCCTCCCGTCTGCCATCCTCCATGTTTAATGGGCCTCTATCCAAGCATGGGGGGGGGGGGATCTCCAGGCTGCTGCGCGTCTGCCTCTACCGCTGCCGGTGCTCCACATCCCGGCCGCCCTGCCCGTCAGTCTCCCGCCTGCGCTCCTCTCTGACACCTCTGAGCTGGTACCCATAGCAACACCCCGGGCAGAGGGAGGCGGCGAGGCTGCGGGTGCTGCTGGGCTGTGCGTGAGGCTGACAGGGCCGGTCATTAGGGCAGCAGCCTCCTCCCAGCCCCCAGACGCAGGATTTGTCGCTTGCCAGGGCCCTCTCGGGCGGCGGCTCTGCCTCTTCCCCCTTCAGTGGCGCTGCCGGGGTGCGTCAGGCGACCGCTCCCTGGTGTGTGACTCGGAAAGCAGTCACCGGAATCTTCTAATTCAAGTCCTAAAGGAGGCTGGGGGTCCCGGCCGCTGGGGACAGTTCCACGGGCTCAGCTTTTAGAGGGACCTGCGGGTCACCCACGGAGGGCGCTGGACACGGCGAGAAGCTGCAGGTGCGTTCGTCCGCTCACCGCCCATCACCAGCTCTCACCACTGTGCAGGCTGCGGCGAGGAAGGACACACGCACCCCACCACGTACCCTGTGAGGCGCGCAGGGGAGTCGCTAGCCCGGGAGCGGCCTTCCCTGCAGCCTGGAGAGTCGCTAGCCCAGGAGCGGCCTCCCCTGCACCCTGGAGAGTCGCTAGCCCAGGAGTGGCCTCCCCTGCACCCGGGGAGAGTCGCTAGCCCGGGAGCGGCCTCCCCTGCACCCGGGGAGAGTCGCTAGCCCAGGAGCGGCCTTCCCTGCACCCTGGAGAGTCGCTAGCCCAGGAGTGGCCTTCCCTGCACCCAGGGAGAGTCGCTAGCCCGGGAGTGGCCTTCCCTGCACCCGGGGAGAGTCGCTAGCCCGGGAGTGGCCTTCCCTGCACCCTGGAGAGTCGCTAGCCCAGGATCGGCCTCCCCTGCACCCTGGAGAGTCGCTAGCCCAGGATCGGCCTCCCCTGCACCCAGGGAGAGTCGCTAGCCCGGGAGCGGCCTTCCCTGCACCCTGGAGAGTCGCTAGCCCGGGAGCGGCCTCCCCTGCACTGTGGAGAGTCGCTAGCCCGGGAGCGGCCTTCCCTGCACCCAGGGAGAGTCGCTAGCCCGGGAGCGGCCTTCCCTGCACCCGGGGAGAGTCGCTAGCCCGGGAGTGGCCTTCTTTGCACCCTGGAGAGTCGCTAGCCCGGGAGCAGCCTTCCCTGCACCCTGGAGAGTCGCTAGCCCAGGAACGGCCTCCCCTGCACCCTGGAGAGTCGCTAGCCCGGGAGCGGCCCCCCCTGCACCCGGGGAGAGTCGCTAGCCCGGGAGCGGCCTTCCCTGCACCCGGGGAGAGTCGCTAGCCCGGGAGCGGCCTTCCCTGCACCCGTGCAGGAGCTGGACAGGGACATGGCTATGGAGATGTCCATTAAAAAAAAAAATCAAAACGTAGAGGTTTTGCTACAAAAAGTATCTGTCACTGACGGCTGAAGCTTGTTGAAACGGACTAATTACCAATGTTATTACACCGACAGAACCTGACCCAAATGCACACCACAGATTTGAAATCACTAGCAAAACACACTGTGTTGTTTTTTCCATAGCTAAGGAAAGTCATATGCTATTGAACTTCATCTCCAAGAAATTACAGCACGGAATTTCCATGAAAGAGACCCAAAAATACCATGTCATGATAATTATTATGACTAATCTTCTTCCTAAAAATTCCAGAAAAAGGTGCCTGCATATCTAGCCAAAGGTCCACATGTGCAGGTTCTCCATGACCCTCGACCCTACACTGCCCTGTCCCAAAAGAGAAGACAAGCACCCATTTGTCAGTAGCCGCGCGAGAGGGGGAGATTTTAAATTTTTCACTGCAGATGGTTTTCATTTTAAAAGGCAGGGAAGCAATTTTTTTTAAATCATTTTTTTCCCTTAATGCAATTGAGCCAGACGTTCCTCGTAAATCTTGTTTCTTTAGTAGACAATACTCAGTTCTCTAAACTTTATATGCACTATCTAGCCTTTTCTTTCTTTTAAAGATGCCCGTCTCCGGGGCATGAAAATGAGAGCCATCTGATGTGGTACGCGGTTCGGTTCCAGCCGCGTCCCTCGCCCCACGCCACAGTCCCGGCCATGCCCCTCTGCCCACGGGACACCACCATGTTCCTCCTGATGCAGACAAAACAATGAGTGCCGGTGCATTGTTCCAAGATTCTTCTCCCTCTTCCCCATTCCCTTTTTGTTTGATGAATAGGAGGAAACTAAATGAGTCTGCCAGTCAATATATCTTTCTAGTCGGATAGCAAACTGTACCCAGTGATTCTGTGAGTCTCGTGACTCAGGGAGCCAAAGCAAAAAGCAAGATGTGGGGAAAAGAGGCAGGAAGGGGCTGCTGCTTCCTTCGTAATGAAAAATGAAGTCGCTGAAGACTTGACTTGGATTTCCTGTCTGATGTTGCCTCCTTTGCCCAAGAATGGCCTAGCATGTGCGGCACCGCGCCGGGCATTCCCGCAAGGCAGGCGGTACAGTGGCCTAGCGTGCATGGCTGGGTGATTGTTATTCATAAAGTATATTTTGCTGTCAGTGTCTGAGGACTCAAAATGGCTCTAATCAAAATGCACATTAAGATCCCATCCATCAAAAAGTGCCATCAGTCATCTTTATATGACAAGCTTCATGTAAGGAGCAAAATAATATATACATCCGATTCCTTATTATTCAGACTTAAACAATTTCAAAGCCATGTCAAGCTAGCCACGGAGCAATGGCTATTCTGCTGGAAATATTTGCTGCGAAAGTTCATTACTTTTCAATATACGTGCATAATCTTACGTTAATTGTGCTATCTCCGCCCGAGGGGCCCCTTCTTATTTTGGGGGACAGCGCCCCTCCTCCAGTTTGGAGCTGAGTCCTCAGTACCTCTGCAGGCAGAAGGCACTATGCTTGGTGACATCTCTGTGCGGCTGGCCATGCATGGACGTGGCCACGGGAGCCTGCGTTCTGAGCGCTCCCTGTGGGGGACTCCAGAGATGAATTCTACTCGGGGTTCTATCCACCCACTCATACATCACGCCTGCCAATAGTGTGAGGCTTGCAGCCCAAGTCAAGAGCTACCCGCGGTCTTTCCCTTCGTGGGCCTTGGGGAGGGCTGGGGTTCTGCTGTACCCCGCGTCCAGCGGAGTGCTGGAAGAGGCTCAGGTGCTACCAGCTCCTGGGACCCAGTCAGGTGCCACTGGCCGCGGGTTCACGCGGCACGGCTGAACCCCCAGCGCCCTGCACACCCGTGAGCATGCCTCAGAGGCAGCGTGGTGGCTCCGGTCGGCCGAAGCCCAGGCTACACACCTGGCGTCCCCTCCGTTCCTGCCTGCCTCTCGCCCTGGCCAGGCCGGGTCATTAACGCGTGACAAGCACGGGGGGGGGGGGGTGATGCCCTCTTCCAGACGCCGTCTCCCTGCGGCTGGTGTGACAGCGCTTATTTGAAGTGAGCTTCTCCTGAGCATCGGGAAGACGCGCCAAAGTGATAGGCATAGTTAAAGAGAAGAATCTTTTGCTCTAACAGTGTGTCCCTGGACCCCGCCGTAGACCCCTCTCCCGATGGGGAGTTTCTCTTCTTCCTTTCATAGCTTTCTTTTCACTTTGAAACAAACTCACTCGGTTTGCCTGTTCTGAGACAAGAAGATGTTCTTAAATACAATGGTGAGACTTATAACTAAGAAACTTCAAATCAACATTACTACTATGGTGAGGTTGTACATCCTACAGGATATTTATTTTTCTAAACCAAACCTTGTTTGGCATGGACCCTTCCCATTAGAAGTCCATTTTTAAAATCATTCTTTAATTTCCACTCCTCTGTGATCTTACCAAGAACCCTAATTCTAAATAAATAATTGAGCTGGGTACAAGTGACACACACCTGTAACCACAGCACCTGGGGGGTGGAGCAGAAGGACCTCAGGTCTGAAGATTGCTGAGTCCCTAAGACCTGGCCTGATTACTGTAAATGCTAAGTTAATTCTACTGAAAACATACACACATATTCTTAAGATGGAATCAGACCTGAAGCTAAAAAACACAGGTTAAAAATCGCTGTTTCTTTGTGTAGTGAATCCCACCCCAATCTCATGGATGGAAAGGATGCTCGGTGCATCGTAACCTAATCCCACCTACGGACAAACATTAATGAAGAACAGCTTGTAGCTCCCAAGTGGGTTTCACATGTTAAAGATAAGGAGCCTCCGGTTTCAGGGTCAGGAGGGTGGATGTCACGTGAAAGCGATGGCTGCCAGTTGCGGTTTTTGAATGTTCCTATTTGCTAGTTCTCCTTTTCAAAACTGATTTGAGATACAAAATAAAACTGAAAAGCCGGTGCCAGTGTCTAGCACCTGTGATCCTAGCTACTCAGGAGGCTGAGATCTGAGGATCGCAGTTTGAAGCCAGCCAGGGCAGAAAAGTCCCTGGTGAGACTCTTATCTCCAATCAACCACTCAAAAACCAGAGGTGGCGCTGTGGCTCACAGTGGTAGAGCACTCACCTTGAGCACACAGAGGCTCAGAGGCAGCGCCCAGGGCCTGTCCCCTGTGGGTTCAAGCCCCACACTGACAAAAACAAACAAAAACACAAATAACCAAGAAATGAAGAAAGAGGCTTTTTTCCCCCTTTCCAACATAAATATTTCTTCAGATCAGGCCTTACTGCATTTGGAAACTCTAAGAAGTGATCTGAGCATTCTCAGCATGCAGACAAGCAGGCGGGAGTGTGGCTTCAAAGATGGCCTCTGTCTTCACACACTACGAGATACATGCCAAGCCATTCAGCCTCTCAGAAATTAGGTTAAAAACTGCATCCTTCTGGCTCTCAAATTCTAAGCAGAAGATCTACACTTCCTATGGACTGTTCAGTCTGCTAATGTTCCCGGCAATCCGTCTGACTTAGCCAAGTGGCTGCTCAGAAGGTGTCCTCCTTCTTAATACCTCCCCGAGATTTGACATGCGCGCTGTGACATCTGCTCCTTCACAGCGCACACTTCAGTGCTGCTCTAGCCAATGTTCTTGTGGGCCTCTGCAGGGCCTGTAAGGCTCGAATTCTCCCTTATTACATGGGTGACCGCTTGCATTCAGTGAACCTCTTGCTTTGATAAGGCCACGCAAGTCAGAATTTTTCCCCCCTTAAGTCAGTGCTCTTTCCCATCTCATTTGAAGCATTTCGGATTTCCGTGATCTCAAGCATAACACTCAGCTATAGACACGGACCGGCTCAGATGCTGGCGAGGTCCACACGTAGGACACGAGGCTCCTGCTGCCAGCCGTAGACAAGGGCCTTGCGCTGGATACGGCCAAACACTGAAGAGTCACATCCTTAACTGCGAGCGACTCATGAGTCAGCACTGGTTGTCATTTGTGTGTTAATTCTATTTTGGATTGATTTTCACGAAAAGTCCGATGTAGGTCTGTGGCTGACCCTCTGTCTGCTCCAAGGTTTACTACCTCTCAGGCAGACACTGCTCTAGTGTGTTTTTAGTCGGTATGACTCGTTTTCTGCTCTACAGCTGTCTGTCTGGTTGGCGTGGCTGGTGATGTCAGAGGAAATGGCTGCGGTGACCATGTGGGTCCCGGCCAGCTACACTGAAGGAGTCCGCTCACTTTCACGCACCACGCAGGGACGTGTTTCACGCCCACGTGGCTCACGTGACACCTCGCTCCTCACGTAACCATCAGAAAGCACATATTACGTGCAGAACCCTCGGCTAAGTGCTGTGCAAAGGCAAATGCTGGAGAGGCTCTGACTGACTTCCACGAGGTCTGGAAGCAGGCAGGACTCACCTTCACTTAAGGCTGTGTAAAGAGCAGGGGAGAGGACCTGGTGAGGTCTCTGGGAGATGCAGCGAAAGTGTGGCGATCAAAGCCAGGCTGTAAAGGTGAAGCTTAACTTTTACCTTGATCCAAATGGAGTCGTCCTGACAAAATTAATTTTAGCTAAAGGCATTAATTATCAGCAAAAGATCTGCCAAATCCTCCAAGATGTGCACACACAGTAAATATTAAGTTGCACGCTACGTACAGGGTAGTTGTGAAAATCTGTTATATGAAAGTGAGAAAAAGTAAGACACAATAGTGGCATTGGTTAGCGTGAAAAGCCCCCTTGTACATAAGATATACACAAAATATAACGTCCAGGCCGAAACTCTTACCACCTCCCCTCGCCGGCAGGGCCTCTAGCAGATATACTCTGAGATAGAAGAGGCCGATTCTTTTAAATCAAACAATAGCTGCTCAAGGAATGAGCTCCAATAACGTGGGAAAAAAATCAGATGGAAAATTAGGAGAGAGAAGCACAGTGCGCTGGAGACCTTGGGTTTTGCTTTTCCTGTCCGGCTCCTCCTGGGTGCTGTGGGGCTGCCCAGCCTGGGTTCCTGGGCACTGGGCTCACCGCCTCCCAGGCCCGCATGCCACCTGCAGCTGCCCAGAGCACCGTGTGGGAAGCTGGGTCGTTACACAATGCAGAGACGGACGGACACCCGGGCTTCCTAATTTTCACGGAAAATGAACTTTAATTCAAAACGATGCCTGGATAATTAAACTTTCCTGTGATTTAATTTGCTCTAATTATTTCCATAAATTGAGACGTAACCGGGGTTATATAAAATTATCCTAACAGAAAATTGGGCTTTCGTCCGAGTTGTAAGCAAAGAAGCGGGTGCTGGAGCTGTGGCCGGCAGGGCTGGGAAGTAGCCACCCTTACGCAAAATCAGCTCGGCTTTCCTTTGAAAACCTAAGGTGAAGGATCGCCCGGAAAACACTGCAGACGGGAGCCAAATCGCCCAATGAGAAGGGAACTGAAGCAGGGAACCTGGTTAGGGGCTGCAGCAGGCACCACAGCTCCGAATGGAACGGGTGCACAGCCCAAACTATTACAACAGGCAAGAGCTCAGCTCTGAGACCCCTTCCTTCCCCTGTCTGCGGCGGGGCGGGGGGGGGGGGGGGGGGTCGTAGTCACGTGGAGCTTGTGCTCCACCAGTGGGAATAAGCACCGTCTCCGCAAGTCTTGCGAAAGTTTTTCTTAATCAATTGGATGAATAAAGTTAAACCCAGCTATCTTTTTACTGCACCTCGTGGCAGTTCACCACGTAGGACTCACGTGCTCGGTGCCGCAGCGAGTCCCGGAATGCGCACACGGGGTAGAGCAAGGCATTTCTCATCTCCGCTGCACATTTTACTACAGGGTGGAGATGTGGCCGCTTTTCACTTCAAAGATTCCATGTCGGTGTGGGAAAGGGAAAGCGGACCTACAGCCAAAGCTGCGTCTCATTTCTCTAATTTCATAACTCGTTTGTTGAGGGCGGCTTTCTCCGGGGTCCCGTTCTGACCAGCGCTCCCGGGGAGAGACGGTGGCTAGATGCCCAGGATCTGTGGCTGTTGTTTTTAACTGTATTTTTCTTAAGTAGTTGTACGAAGGGGATACCACTCAGCACGTCAGCTTGTAAGGACCTCACCCCGTTCTGAGTGTGGCCTGGAACTGGTAGTTAGGTTTGCTTTTTAGGAGCAGGGGTCCCTTTCTTCTCACCAGGCATGCTTAACGGAGGAAATCCGAGCTGATTCTCAGTTCCTCGGATGAAAACTGGGGTTCTAGAAGATGAGAAATCTAGGAGCCTACTTTCCAAGCTTAGCTCTCTGAGGTGGCGCATTGGAGCTCACTTTTCTATCGGCCTCTGAGACTTCCCAGAAGGACTGCCGTGTGATCGGGCGATGGAGAAGATGCTTCTATATAGGAGCAGAGCCCGAGTCCATGGGGCCTTAAAGTGAAAGGGTCACAGGCCCCCACACCAGGGGACATAAGTTTTTCCGGGGGTTTGAGGGTCCTCGGTGTTTCTAGCAGCTCCTCCATTTTGCTATAGTTTCTGTGAGCAGTTCTCCAGTCTACAGCAGCCGGATGGTAGGGGGCCTGTTGGGTCTGAGCTCCGAACGGCCCGAGAAACATCCTTTCCCAGTCCCAGCCTGCC
Organism: Dipodomys spectabilis; assembly: GCF_019054845.1. Classification (NCBI taxonomy): domain Eukaryota; kingdom Metazoa; phylum Chordata; class Mammalia; order Rodentia; family Heteromyidae; genus Dipodomys; species Dipodomys spectabilis. The sequence continues at coordinate 1,794,878 of NW_024870785.1, read as the reverse complement.
TCAACCTGACCTGGGGAGCGTTCTCGGCCACAGGCCGGGCCCAGCTCTGTCCTCCCGTCCTTCCGTCCCTGGCGTGTGCGGATTCCTCCCCCGAGAAGGACGTCACTGTGTGTTATGGAACTGCTGCTGACAGAGGCTGGCTGGACGTGCGTGGGGCCCTTCGTGTTGTGCGTGGATTCCCGTGAGTCTCGCTCTCCTTGGGGTCTAGCTGCCCACCCTCTGCAAACAGCTGATCTAGAGCAGACCTCCTGCCGCTCGGCCTTGCAGGAACTGTAACCATCACTCTAGCCTTGTCCGCGCACACACAGGGTCAGAGGCCCGCTTCAGGAAAAGGGTAAAGGAAGGAGCGGGGGCTAGAAGAAAAGGTGAAGCAGCAGCCGACAAGCCGGCGACGCCAGTTGTCTGCTACGCGTCCCTGTTCTAACAAGGCAGGAGACCAGGGCGCCCACACCGGCTCCCCGGCCCGGCCTGGCCTCTCTGGGAGTGCTGCCAGGGAAGCCCACACACAAGCCTGGGAACGGCTGCAGGGTGAGGACCACGCGCCCTGGGCAGCGAGTGAGTGAGCCGACCCCCCCCAACGCCCCACAGAACCCCCGAGGGGAAACAGAGGCAGGAGAGAGCTTGGGGAGACGAGCTCCTGCCCCTCCTCTGCCTGCGTCCGGCATGGGACACTGTGTTTGCAGGAAAACAATGCCCCAGGCCCAGATGCGCACACTGTCTGGCAGGCAGATGAGACACCGTTCACGCACAGCAAGGAAGAGAACAGATTCTTTCTTACCAGTTCACTCCCGGCCCTTCTGCTGGGTTCTGGAACACTCTGTGGTTTTGAGCGCTTCCTCGCGCTCTCCCGTTGCAGTGAGGAGCTAATCGTGTGAAAGGGTCGGCCTCCGCATCCGGGATTTAAACTCAAAAGCTCTCAGGTCCCTTGTCTTCCCCGCTGAGGTTGGGTGGCGGGGAGTCCCGAGGCCTGCTCCAGGGCTGAGCGTGTGCGGCCTCCGCAGCGCAGCGTCTCCCACACCCGGCCACTGGACCAGCTGCTGAGCACCTCCTGCCGTGTGAGCGGCCGAGGAACGCTCGGGGGCCTTCAGGGCTCTCCTCATTCCCAAGCGTAGGCCGCCACCACTGGGATGGCCAGGAAGATGGCTCCTCATCCAAGGGAGCCTATGAGCCCCCCAGCTGAGGACTTCGAGACCAAGGTGGGAAATGAGAAACAGATGCAAGTGCCTGGAGCGTGAAAAACAAAGGGCAATGGATCTCAGCTGTGGACCTGTTGTTGTGCGGCTGGGAAAGGTGTGGCAGGAGCGCGGCGGGGGCAGGGAGCCAGGGGGGCTTCTTCTCCACTGGGAAAGGTTCTCAGGTGCGGGAGCTCCCGTCGGGAAGGCCTCTCCTCCGAGCCCTGGGAGGCCGCGCTGCCCCCCGCATCCTCTCTGCTCACGTCTGCTGAAGCCACGTGCGCCAGGTTACCACACTCGCCTCTCTATGCAGGTTTGCGGCACTAACCTGCCCCTTTCTTCCCACCTTCGCTTTTTAAAGTCAAGCCGTGGTCATCTACGCTTGCGCGTCCATTTTCTGGAAGCCTAAGTTATACTCCATTCCCTTACTTAGTGATCTGCCCTGCGTGGCGATTCGTAAACCATTCCTTGTTCCACATCATCTACTGTCTCTTGTCTGTCATGGAGTTTTTTCAGAGAACTCCTTCCTCGAGTCCGCAAGGCCTGGGCCCGCCTCCTCTGTTTTCTGACTCTGGGAGCAGTGAACAGCTGATGGTAAGCTGTGCTGGACCCGGGACTGTACCAGGCCGGGCCCGCCACGCAGGCAGGTCGAGCTGGCATTCGCACGCAGAGCTGAGGCCCCCGTCCTCCCTTGGAAAGCCTCCTGCGGCCCCGGCTCTCCCTCCCGGGCGTGGCATCCGTCATTCATTCCTCCCGCTGCTTCACTCCGTGGGACAGACTGGGAGGCCCAGAAAGACCTTCCCCCTTTTTAAACGACACAATAACCTGCAGGTGGTCTGGTTTCCAGGAGGCCACGGAGGGGGCCCCTCCCCTGCTCCTCCTCCGAGCCTGAGCTCAGGTGGACCAGCCCAGGGTGCTGGAGTCCCCTGCGCCCGCGGCACCACCCCGGGCCTGCGCGCTGTGGGGATGGGACGCAGGCCTGCCCAGGGCCCACCCCTCAGAGCGGAGGTCTGCACGGAGGCGCGGCCCGGGGTCCTTTCCTCCGCTTCATGCCACTGTGGACCATTCCTTTCAAACAGACAGCCTGCGACGCGCCTGGACCGCCGCTCCCAGGACTCCCGGCCTGACGTGGCTCCGGGAGGGCAGCCGTGCCTCCTGCCTTTTGCCTGACGTGGCCAGGCCTCAGCCCCCCGGGTCCGCGCTGGTCAACACCTGGAGCACGACACCTGAGGACAGAAGGCCACCGCCATTAGCATAGCCACATGCAGATAACCTCCACTCGGATTACCAGGGATCAGAGGAAAAACCGGTGGTCAGGATGACCTGGATATCCCGTCAACAGCAGTAACTGTAGCAGTTACAGAATAACTACAGATAATTACAATCATTTAATTCAAAGTACCAAGTCACTTCATGCAGAACAGGACTCATTTATCATTATTGACCTTAGAAGAAGCAAATTTACCCAAATCAATAAAGGTTCCAAATATCCATTAGAGCAGACAGAGATTGGTTTCAAGTGCTAGAAGCTTCTATATACCTGGATTAATAGAGGAAGTAGATCTGGATGCTTTTGATTAATGAAGAGATTTTTTTTTTTTTTCCTTCTGAGACAGTTACTTGAAAGAGAATTGACCTTAATTTCTCCTTTAATTCGGGTTATGGAAAGTCAGTTGTTTTTGTTAAGAAGTTTCATTCCCATTAGTTGCTGCAACATGGTGTAATTACGCAGAGAGGTAATCTATAAACTGGCCGGGTTCAACTTTATTTTTAATGGACTCTTTGGGCTCCCCGGAACAGTCGGTGTCAGAGGTCAGCCCAGTGGGCAGGGCCAGACACCAGTGGTTTGCCTTTGGAATCACTGCCCGGAGCTGCTTATACACACTAGATTCACCCACTTTACAAAAGAGGAGGGAGAGAAATAATCCCATTGCAATTAAGTGGATGGTCTGTCAACAAGAGTAACAGCAGCCGTTTCAGACTAAGCGAAGATAATTACAACCTTGTAGAAACGAGAAGGTTTAGGCTGCTTTTGAGAGTTTGGTATTGAAAAATATAATTGAATGTGCATGAAAATTGAAATAATAAGAAGTCAGCTCAATCACTTAACCATCGAATCGTTCACATTGATTCTTGGTGTTTTACAAACATCACCTGATTTCACCCAGAGGCTGAGCAGGGTAGGCAGGGCGAATTCCTCCCCTTCCTCCATGCACACTGAGCCCAGCGCCCGGGGCCCAGCCCCCGCCAAGCGCCCAGGACCGAAGTCAGACTTCCCAGCGTCAGAAATGGGGTGCCCGGCGAGACGCTGCTGGGTGGCATTGCCAAGATGGAAGGATTCCTTCCATCTTGGTAAATGGTGACCGAGTGTCACCTGCTACGGGAGAGGCCTACCCCCGGAAGACTGTCAGGCCGACCTCCACCGGCCTCCCGGGTCAGCGAGGGCAGGGCTGGGTGTCCCCCAGGGCCCACAGGCCCCCCTGCTCCCCCACTGGGCGCTGTAGGTGTACCGCTACTGACCACGCTCCCAGAGAGAGAGCCGAGAGCCTCGACTGGAAGAATGGAGTCAGTGTTCTCAGACGGATGGAGAAGGCTCCTACTCCACAGAGGCAGGCTCTTTCCTCCCTCCGTGTGGGGTTCGCGGGCTCGGGCGTGGCGCAGACTGAGCAGGAAACCAAGCTCCACGCCCTCGCGCTGAGTCTGGGGCTCTCCATCCCGACTTGAAGAACGGAGGCTGCGGACCCAGCGCCGTGGGAAATCCAGGGACCGGACCGGCACGCCGGCCTCGCTGGACCCGCTAAAGACGCAGCAGCGCAGCGGCTTCCTGGGCACCACCTGGGGAAGCCAGGCTGCACGGGGGCTGAGAGCGGGGCAGGGCGCTCCCCGAGGAGGCGGGAGACGCTGGAGGTGCACAGGTCTCCCACGTCCTGGGGACGGAAAATGTGTTCCATTTGTGTTTCTCCGCAGGAAGAGATTTAGAAATGCTGACAAGGCGTGGCAGGCTGAACCCCCCCAGCAGTTGGCCTCCGTGACTCCCCGCGATGGTGAGCCAACCTGCCCGCCTGCCGGCTCCTGCCGCCGCCGCCGCCCTTCAAACACATCCTAGAGATCCCGCTAATAAATTCCATTTGGCTGCAACCCTGTCCCAGCTCCAGGCAGTCCCTCTGAAGTGTAAGTGCCGCCTGTCCCCAAGCCAGCCTACTGCCACTTCCTGGTGATCCGTACCTCTTTGGGAGACGAGTCTGCCCTGCCTTTGCAGGCAGGGAGCGGGGTTTGAATGGAAATGCGGTGCCGTGGCTAGATCGGAGCTCTCACACCTTCTGCAGCTCCAGAATAAGTGCTATGTTTTAAAAATATATATATGTATGTGTTGGCAACATTGAAAACATCCCCCACAGACGCGAGAGCAGCAGTAAAAGAACCGTTAGCGCCCTGCCGACGGGACAATGGAGCATATGGACGCCACGCCAGGCCTGCCAGGCAGGCCCGGGCAGGGCCCGTGGCGTGGAGTCAATCTGCTTCTCTAATAGCAGAGGAATGGCCTGTGTGCACACCATCTCCTAGGGCGCTCATTCAGCTCCTGGGGAGGGGGGGTGCTACCTCAGGGCAGGGCCCCCGTGGGGCAGGGGTGGCCACCACCTGTGCCTGCGAGCCCCAGAGCTGTGGGACCGGCCCAGCAGGCATTCCTGACGGCCCAGGGGCGGGGCTGACTAGCTGCGGATCCGCAGCACTGCAGCGTCCCTTCCCACACCCAATCCTGGGCCCCTCCTCGGCTCAGCTCCCCTTAGAAGAAGGCCACAGAGGAAATCCCAAGCCGGCTTGTGCCACCCAGGAGCCTCAGTTACATCAACCTAAAGCCTTAGTCTTTATGTCCACATGTACCTGAAAATCACGTTCGACAACGGCGTTGTTGGAAACTGAGCCGCCTTGGCCCGACACGGGGCCGTGGTGGGGTCCACACTGGGTCTGGTGGCCCAGTGGGCCTCACGCCTTCTGGAGGGGAATCAGAGTGAGATGGAAGGAGAGTGAGGCTGGAGAAGGGGCCGTCGGCCGTGCGGTCCAACGCGGAGGGAAGGCCACTGCACAGACGCGGAAGTGAACCCAAACGTGCTAACATCACAGCCACTCGAGGAAAAGAGAAAGGGGCAGGTGGGGGTGCTTCTAGCACCCCGAATTCATAGTCTTCTCTGATGGGACAGGATGGGAGTGGCTGCAGGGGCCCCGCAGATCTCGCTTCTGCCAGCCGCCGGCCAGCTGCAGGCCTGCTCTGCCCCGGGAGGTGAATCTGGGAGGCCGGGAAGCTGGGCCTAAACCCTCCGTCAGGCCCAGGCCTCAGGGGGCAGGGGGAGGTCGTGCAAGCCAGGCGGTCTCAAACTGGTGAAAGCTAAAAGCAAGAATCAAGAGCTGGATTATGACCGGCATGGGAGACCCTAGGAAGCGGCAGCGTGGCCCAGAGAGCCACACGAGGTCTGGGTGCTTGGTGTATTCACCCAGCAAACGTTCCTTGAGCACCGTGCTTGTAAGCTCATATATGTACTTTGATATATATGGCTTTTTGCACTCTCAGTAAAGACTTCAAGCTCTGAAATCATCAGTCACTGAGAAGCTGAGGCGGTAAGACCAACCAGAGCGATTACCACAGGAAGAGCCTTAGTGTACGGAATTTAGCTCTCAGAATTACTTCAGTGATTGTAAGATTAAATTACTCAGGTCCTTGAATATAAAGGAGAAAAGTAAGAACTTTTTTTTTTTTTTTTGGGTCCGGTTGTGGGGCCTGAACTCTGGGCCTGGGCGCTGTCCCTCAGCTCTTCAGCTCAAGGCTAGCGCTCTACCACTTGAGCCACAGCACCACTTCCGGCTTTTTTCTTTTTGCTTATGTGGTGCTGAGGAATTGAACCCAGGGCCTCAGGCATGCAAGGCCAGCACTCTACCACTGAGCCATCTTCCCAGCCCAAAACTAAGAACTTTTATGGAATAAATATTTATAAACCCAAAGGCCAAGTTTTTTTTTAAAGTATCCATCTTAATTAGAGTAAGGGTTGAAAGGGAAGAGTAGAGACCGGGTACAGTCCCTCACCTTTCCTGGAAGATACGCTTTCCATCACTGTGGGGAGTTTAGCAAATTGTCTACCTTGCAACCATATCTGATTGGCACTGGAGGGTTCTATTTTTTTCTTCATAAGCATGTATTGATCCAAAGAGCACATTATGAGCCTAAATAGAGACCTTGAGCCTTTTATTCTGGTCCATGGCAAACATATAATACACAATGATATACAGTAACACTACTCTCCGATCTATACTTAGCGAGCAGACCCCTCCTCAGCCTCAGGCTCCAGTAGCCACCGGCTTCTTCAGCTCTCGATTTCTGCATCACAGACACATGAAGTCGCTCTGCATACGCTCACCATGAAATCATCTCTGCAGCCTAGACACCATCTTGATTCATCTTGGCAACAGGGAAGGTTTACTTTCTGCTCCTTCTCCCAACCTTCCTAATATCTACATTCTAGATAAAAGCCAAGGCGTTTTAACACACTGATTGAACAACTTTTCTACTTAAAATAGTGTGATGATTTCTCAATGCACTTCCATTAAGAGCCAAACACCTTCCGGGATGCACGGACGCACGGACGCACAGACACATGGACTCTGGGCCGCTGCTCTCCCTTTGTCCTTTCTGTCCACAGAGCTGCAGCTGCACAGCTCTAAAACCACCACAGAGTCTCTGACTTCAGTTCCACGGCACATGGATTCCTCCCTGGGTTTCGATTTCCTCCGCTTTGGCTCCCAGAGGAAATGTCACCTCCACAGCCTCCTGTCACCACCTTTCCGAAGCAGGCTCTTCTGTACCCCTCTGTCACACTGTCCATGCTCAAAGCCTATACCTTTCCTCCACAGGATCAGCATTTGCTTACTATAAATCTGCACGTTTGCTGTGTTCACGATCAGTCTCCCACACACGGCCAAAACCTCCACGAGAGGAGGGCAGAGCTAAGCCTGGCCCCTCGCCGGTCCACACCCTGCCCCGCGCGCCACCCCCACCCCCCGCAGGCCCACTAGCCTGCTGAGTGGATGAACGAAATGAGCCAAAGGAAAGGGAAGAGAAGAAATAGGAGGAGGAGGAGTCAAAGGCGCGGGCAAGCGGGTATGGGTACAAACTTTGCCCAGGTTTGGTGGCATTGCGTGTCAGGTGTGAAGTCGGGGGAACCTCAAAAGTAAGCAGGGTAATTTCCTGTCAGATACGATGTTAACCGACCAGAGAGCACACTGCCCAAAACTAAAAATCATCCCATGAAAATAACTGCTTCAAGAAAGCGGATGTCGTCGTAACTGTATTGGCCAAAACAGCGCGCGCCGCCCCGACAGGCAGGCCACCAAGTTCTGAGGCCAAAGGTTATTTCTTCCTGTCCTGTCAGGGCCCTCGGGAGGAGGAGGGAGTCCCTCGAGGGGCAGAGGTGGAATGAATGAGGCCCCGCCATCTCCCACACGGGGGCTGATTTCAGCGCAGGGCAGGCCCGAGAGCCGAGAGGCGGCTGTGGGAGAGCGGGAAGAAGGGGTGTCTGATCAAATTCCCCAGACAGCCTTGCGACCGAGGTGAGGAGCCAACCGCTCGTCAGCTGGTGGTCTGTTCTAAAACGTTCTTGTCTTTGAAAAATCCCTTTCCAGTATGTTGTTCACGCTGTGTTATGGAAGGAAGCTACTCATGGCAGGAGTGGCCACTTTAAAAACTAGAGTGAGGCTCCCTTGGTGATCAGGTTTCCTTTGGGTACCCTGGGCCCTGCCGTGGGGTCCTCTTCCGTCTCCCTCGCTTGCAAGTACTCCGAGGAGATGGAGATGGAGATGGAGACGGAGAGCCGCTCCCCGCCGCTGCCGCCCTTGTGTGTGCGTGTGCGTGTGCGTGTGCGTGTGCAGGCAAGGTCGGTGTGCAGAAGGCCCGCGGACGCAGATCTCACTTGGCCTTGGCAGCAACTCAAGGCTTCTACTTTTTCAGGGATGTAATACTCTTGGATAATTGTTCCAACATGTGAGACCCAAAGATGATTTTTTTGGGGGGGAAGGGTAGGAAAGATCTCAGGAAATAAAGACAGGCAAAAATACCCACTAAGTTATCTAGTCCAGCTCTTGGGACTCCAAGCGCATAGATAGATGCATACATATACATTATGTCATATCATATATATATATATGTATATTATATACACAGTCTCTTCTGGGTATGTCACCGGTTAACCCCGCTGGATGGGGGAGAGCTAGCCAGGACACACAACTCCTGACACACAACTCCACGCGTGTCAACACAGGCAGAGTACACAGACTGAACAGGCTCTTCTGATATGCATGGGAGACATCAGGAAAAGACTCTGCATCCAAAACTCCCTCCCCTGCCCATGTGCGAGCCCCCACTCCACCCCAGACACATCCTGAACACGCTGCTGTGAATGAAAACCCACTCCCAATATGAACACCTTGCCTTCTGTCTGTCAGAACTGGAGTCTGACCTTGGAGGCTTGCACTCCACGAGCAGTTGCTCCATCCAGACGCACTCTCAGCCCTTTGTGCCTTGCGTATTTGTTGGTGATACTGGGGCTGGTGTGAAGGTCTTGTGCTTGCACGCCATCCCTGCCCCCAGCTGCGTTGTTATTTGGAGATGGGATTCTGCTCTCTGCCCACGCTTGCCTGGACCAGGGTACCTCTGTTTATACCTCCTTCCACAGCTGGGATGACAGGTGCACACCGCGTGGCCTGACGTTTCTGTTTGGCCTGGGCTGGTCCAGAACTAGAGTCGTCCCAGCCTTCAGTCTCCTGCACTGCTGGGATGGCCACCCAGATAGTGGCTGGGGCGCGTCCTCACAGACTTTTTGACTGAGCTGGCCCCAAACCACCATTCTCCCAATCTCAATCATTTAAGTAGCAAGAATCACAGGCATGTGCCACTTGAGCCCAGAAAGCAACTCATCTCCAAGTGAACAACGTCTACTTGTAGTGAACTACATCTACTTGGCTCCAGCATCGCTTCCTGAAACCAGGACATTAATATTTCAGAGACAACAACAATGGATAGGAAAAGATAATTATGAAGCCTATGGCCATGTCTAGGAAGAAGAAGCTGGGGCCGCAGCTCTGGGCACCTGAATGGGACCTAACGCTGAGAAAACGTTTATGTCATCATCAGACATTAAGCAGATATTCAATCTCACTCACACTAAGTTCAGTTATGTAAATTCAGTTCTGCCAGATTAGTCATGAGTGAAGTTGAATAGATTCCCACCATCTATTCACATAATCAACTTCAGCCGCACGTTGAGTCTTGGGCCCCTTCTTTTCACTGGAGAGTTGCTTCAACACCTGCCCGTCCCTGCCCGGCTATTTCCCAGATGAGACACAGAGGGCTGGGGAGTGAAAGATCTCATCACGGCGGAACTAGAACTAGAACTGAATCGTTGGACTTCGCAGGTGTTCTTCTTTGTCCAGTGTACATGATGCTCGTGAAGCTCTTTCTCAGTGTTGGACGCTGGGTTATACAGAGAATAAATGCAGTAAATACCTGCTTAAACCAACACACATCCAAAATCATTAGACAGAATCCTCCACGGTTAGTGGGAAATGCCTTTGTCCTTCGTGGTGTTTGTGTCCTGTGGAAGAAAGTCAAAAGAGAGCGCTCATTGGATTTGGGGAGGGTCACTGGGCGGCTCTGTTGCTCTTGCGAGCGTTCTGGACTGAAGAATGCCCGTGCTCTCTGTACCTGCACACCGCCCACCTACAATGAGATTGCTGTCAGCTACGTAGTCTATTCTGCACTGAGTAGCACAACTCCAAATACCTCCATGTTCAATTTCAACTAGTTCAAGGAATGGTCCCTTGCTCTAACCAGCAAAACAGAACAGACACCGGCACCTTTGAGTGCCTCCTTTTCCTTTAGATGCTAAGAAATGAGAGATAAACTAACCCTGGTGTCACATACCTTGCAGGCCGAGAAGTGATCAAAGACACCACAAGATGGTCAGCACTACAGCGGAATGTTTTATGGAAGCAAGATGCGGACAGGTTTTATCCTACTAACAGCACTGGGGAAAATGACAGCAAGACCCTGACACCCAGCTAGGGTTGAAGGATGGCAGGAGTTTTGTCAGTAGTAGGAACTCTGCTGCACTGTAAGAAGATAATGGTGTGGGAGGCTGTTCCCAGACGGGGCTCCTTGGAAGGCTGCTATGTCATGAAAGGTAGTACACAGGAATGAACTGTGGGGCACACAAAGCAGGCAGTACGGAGAGTGTCGCTTGGTGTGTGGGCCGGGAAACGTGCCCCAGGCAGGAGGTGTCAGCAAGGACATGAGGAGTCTGCCTTACAGGACTCTGGTTGGGTCCCATAAATTATTCTGCCATCTGACTAGATGACAAGATTCCCGAAGGTCAGAATCAAGGGGAACGTCAAAGGCTTTGGCTTGAGTGGAAGGGACAGTCCTGAGCACAGCGTGACTTCCGAAGGAGGCAGGAAGGCAGTGGGCTGCGCCTTGGGGAGCTGGTGCCTATCGGGAGTCGGCAAGGCCTTCAGACGAAAGAGCTCGAGTCCTACTGTACACGCCAGGAGGACGTCTGGCCGAGATCCGCAAGTCCTCCCTTGGCGTGCGTCTGAAATCCCGAAGGTGGACAAGGTTTAAGGAGAGGTCAAAGAGGAAACGTGGAAAATAATCACCTCGGCATGGTTTGTTTTTCTCACATCTATTATATTACTGGAAGATAGGCAACCAATGACCTTGATGGCTTTCTCTTATCCGTCTTAGAGACCCAGGAACGTGAGGAAAGAATGTTGGATGGACCGAGGAGAATTTCCAGCATTCAAGGATTGCCACCCGTGGCCTGATCCTCCTCTCGTGGGAGGGGCAACCAGACTTCACTGCGTGGTCAGGGTTTCCCCCAGACCAAAAAGAATGGTACTGATAAGACACAACCCAGAAAACAATGGATGTCATTTGTGGCTGATAAAGTTGGCTTCGTTTACTGACCACTGTGCGACCAAGGCTCTCGTGTTACTTTGTCATGGGTGTCTGTGTCCTCCTTGAGCCTTGTTTCTGAACCAGAAGGAAGCGGGTGGGCCTTGGACAACACACTGAGTTCTTGGCCTGTGCTTGGTTCTGTAAACACTTTCTGTTCACTGAAAAACTGTGTGGTTCCATAAGTCTGTCCGCAGTACGAAGTAACTGCCCTGAAACCCCATTTCTTCACTTCTTATACATCCCTGTTGGAGAGCTTACCTCTAAATCACTGTAAGGTACTAGGAAAAGTGGATATGGTACCATGCTGGAGGAGGGGCTCCATGAATATTGCTCTCCTGGGGCTGGGGGTGGCGGTCCTCTGACTCACCTTCATAATGGCTTCGGCCAAGGACAGAACCTGGGGCACTGGAAAACCCTGTCATTCAGTATTGAGTGTATTCACCCATTCAAAACGCGTTTCTCTTCAACACTTTGTTCTCTTCCACCCACAGTAATTGGAAAGTCAGTTTGAGATATTCTCTAACGTGCTTTTCAAAAATTGACCAAGACTGCAGAAGCCGCTTTGTAAACCAAATACCATTAATTTCTCTCTGCCCAACACAGCGATCACAGTGGGCTGAGAGCCCCCAGTATTCTGTGCTCTTCATGTATTTTTTTCAGCCTATCGTGTTTTCATCTCTCACGTTTCCCCTGCAAATTGGAATCTTCTGTCTTCTAGGAGTCTCGTTACTACTCAATGATTGTTTTCCCCTTTAAAGACAAAGGCACGGGACTGGGGGACATGCCAGAAGACATGCCCACCTACGTATCTAACACATTTCCTTCCCTTTACCAACCCTCCTCCACGCTTCCAACGTGTCTCAGGTGTCGACGGAGGGCTGAAACTTTTCAACGGTTGGCTGTCCTCCGAGCGGCACCTAGCCAAATGGGATGCCAGAGCCCCTGATTGGCTCGGGGACAGAGCATTCATTCTCCAGGAATGCCCTGTAGATACCAATTGAAACTACACCATCCATAAAAGTAATCCATAGACCCATTTGCTTTTCATTTTTGGCTTATGATAGCAATAATGACTGTAACATGGGACCCAGGAATTGATGGCCAGCTGGGGTTAATGGCCCTTGGCTTCACTGTGGGCTATCAGCCCCCCTGGCCGGTCATCAATCCCCAGGAAATGCCCCAATCTTGATGGTTATTACTTAATTAATGCCTCCTTCACGTTCAGCCTAAGTGGCCGGAGCCCTGGAACCCTAAAAGCCGCCTGCAGTGGCAACTGTGTATTTCTACTCAAATACTGGAATCCCCTATGGCTGCATACATATTTTAAATTTTTTTTCTCAGAATAGTTGATTATGTTTGCCTGGGGCTTTTTCCCCACTCTTGCCAAAGTGGAGAGGGTTGAATTGTGAAGATTTATTTTTCAAGTGAAAATCTGCTACTTGCATATCAGAGCTGCAAGGTCAAAAGGAAGCTGGAGAGCGCTCTTTTGGCTTTTGTTTTTAGATTGTCTGGATTGGTTTGTTCTTCCACAGATCTAAATGCAGAAGGAGAAAGAAAAAAAAAAAACAACAAGAAAGGAGGCGAGCACTTCTTCTGCAGTTACTGGGACTTCACAGTCCTTGAAATGGCATCATAATGGAATTTACTTGGCCGTTGTAAAATTCCAAGTGCTTTCCTAACTAGTTAAAGAACACCTGAAATAAATATTCTCATGATATTAACATTGTCATATAACATGTCTTCAGAGATTGCTATAAACTATCATCAAAGCGTAAGTCTCTAGGCTGACAGAGGAGATAGATTTTGCTCCATTTAATGGTGACTGGCAAATGTGAGCAAAGGAAAAATATAAAGGGGGGTTTTGTCTGAACACAGAATTACCACAAGGAACAAGCCAGATGCTGTTTGGGGCTGGTGAGGTTTACACACAAAGAACTGCCTATTTATGAACCAGAAACTGACCCTGAGTGATCTTAACTTTTTCTGTCTCAAATAAATGTCCACATTTATTCTCAGTAGAAGCATAAAAGAAATGCAATCTTCTCCCCTTTGTTTTCTGAGAGAAACCGATGTTATCTGGAGAAATGCATTTCCAAGAGATTGCAGTGATTCATGACCATTAGACCAAGCATGTACAACAATTCAGAGAGATCATTTAGGAAGATGCCAACTACAATGTCATCGCAAAGTTTACTTTGAGAATCGGATGAATGTGGTACGTGGAAATGTACTCCCATCCATGGAGTTACTGAATCTTCAGGCTGGACAAAACACTCTGCCACACACATTTAGTCCCCTGATTCAACTTCATACAGATTACTATGATCTAACTCCATAGGTAAACATCTATTCTGACCACTGGTGTGCGTATCCACAACGTCTCTTCAAGATACAGAGATGGAGCAGATGGGTAAGCCAAGTTTGGGCTTGTTTTCTCTTCTCAGGGCAGATGGACTTTTCTTGTCTAGCCTTGAAGCTTCTCTGAGGTCCCGTAAAGAAACAAAGCACCAGTTCCTTTATCCTTTCCTCTGGAGCCTGATCTCCCTACAGTTTGTGGTCTTCGTGTCCCTCGTTCCTTTCAGTTCCCTGAGGGCTGTGTTGGGCTGCGGGGGCAGACGGTGCGTAGGTCAGTGTGAGGATCTGAGCAATGCAAGGATGCGCCGGGGACTGCCCCAGAGCTCTGATGTCTGCACGGACTCACAAACCTCTCTGCTGATTTGCTGTCGAGAGGCTTCAAGATGGATGCCGTGCCTCATTCTTCCACCCCTTCCATTCCCTAAGCACAGAGGAATACTTGCTGCGACCACACACTGCACCAGCCAGGGAACACCGGAATGCAAAGGAACGGTTTTCAAAAAGCAGAGTCCAGACCACGAACGAAACAAAGAAACTCCTCCGGGGGGACACACATGATCAGGTGCAGACCTGTCTTGCTTCTGGAACGTTCGGAGATCACGGAGATGCATTGCATGGGTGTCTAGTTGAGCTCCGAAAACTAAGAACTATTTCTCTGAAGGGCAACAGTGCAATAGCAGACAAAATGTTCAAGCAGGTAAGGGGGCTGACAGCCAGGGAGAGGAAGCGGACGGACACACGGAGTGCAGAACTGGAAAACAAGTGCTCCCGAGAACTGTCCACAGGCCTGACGAACACTTCCACCCACTCAGTTAATTCCCAAGCTACCTCTTGCCAGATCACCTCCCGTCCCAGCATTCTCCCCGAGTGTAGAAACCATTTCCACCCACTGCGCTGGAAGGTCTGCGCGGGCCTGTTACCCACCGCAGGCCCGGGGAGCGCTCTGCCCCTTCTCCAAACCTGACCGGCCTGACTGCTCAGTCCAACAGCCATCCGTCCCAAACTCACAGGGAAGTCTAAGGTAGTCTGTGTTCTTCCTCTGAGATCAGATTCTTATGTCCAGTAATGTGTAGTTAGCTCTCTAACTATGCTTAAATCCATGCAGAATTTTCCAAACGCACATCTTTTCTTATCCTTCCGTGACTTTAGCCAATTACCTAGGCTTAGACTCTAAGGGAGTTATGTTCACCAAGGAACATGATATGAACTTTACTTTTTAGCCTTACAGAACTAGCGTCTGCTTGGTTTTTGTACTGGAATGTGCCTCCACCGCTGGGTAGGGTTATGATTTAGCTACTCTATGCAGGAGAAGAAGAGTATGTTGCTCAATAGTTCCTTGAAGAGATTAAACTGAAGGAGTGATTTTCTTTTCAAGAAAGAACTGGAGGTGTAGTTCAGTGATAGAAAACCTCAGAAGCAATTTGTAAGCTTTGCATTTAATCCCTAGCACAAAACAAAATCAACAACACAGAACAAATCTGAATTTGGGAGCAAACTATTGTGGCCAAAGATAATAAGAATTTAAATAAGCCTAAGTGAAGAGGTCCAAATAAAATAAAAACAAGAATAGTGGAACAGTTTTAAAAAAAAGATTTTTTTTTTAAGTAGACCATGTCTGTTTGACTAGAAGAAAGAAACAGACATTGAGGAGAACACGGAAATGTTAGCTTGAAGTCAGGGCCTTCTTCAGATCTGGAGAGAGCTAAATTAAGCCCTGATTTAATACTAATTACTTAGATTCATACAGACTATAGATAACATACAGCGATGTCGACTTTTTTAAAACATAATACATAAATAGAGAAAGGGAGAAACATAAGGCCAGCCAAAGGAAGTGGGTCAGCAGCGTGAACAGAACTCCAGCGTGTTGAAAATTTGCATTGAGGGGACATTTTAGACCTTTCACTTGTCCCAAAAAGGCACAGCTTCTCTTCAACTTAACCATGTGATCCCGAACATCTTTGACAAATTCTGCACACCATCAGATGCTGGATGCAGTCCTCACCCCATAACGCTGAACGCCAAATTTCATCTTCTGTCAGATGAGCTCTTTTGTGTTTTCTCTGGCATAAAGTAGTGCAATGATCGGGTAGCTCTTTAATTGGGGGGGGGGGAGGATGACTCCATCTGCATTCTAGGCCACTGTAAGGTTTCACGGGTGACACTCCCGGGAAGCTGCGCCCCCCCCGCCCCGCCATGTGTTATTTTAGGCCACTGTCAGACTCACAAATGAAACTGAAAGGTCTGTTAAGAAAAAGCCCTTACTCTGCAATTTTACCAGTTATTGAAACAAATCTTGAATTTATGTCAAGGTAAAGCTTAACAAATTAGATGATATTTGAATGAATGCATTACATACCCTCAAAATCTAAAGTGGGAAATGTGTAGGAAAGGGAATGGCTTATCTGATTGGAAAAGGCAATGTTATTTTGATTTCTAGTCGATATATTGACTCCCTATATACCAGCATATAAATGATCTTAGCCATAAGATGTAAAATAAGTATTTTGATTGCAATTGTGCTACCAAATGATAAGTCGTATGGCTCTGGTATAAAAAGAGAATGGATGAGACGTGGTGCTTCACTATTTGTAATAGATAAGACTATGTTATTAAGAAGTGCATATTGATTTTAATTAGAACAGGCACTACACCATTAATATGAGTTGTGATGCCACTAAGGCAGTTGTCAAGGGGGGATTAATTAATTAATTGTAAATTAATTAATTGATAATGAATCAAATCAACCTAGGAAAATGAATCCAGAACTTGGGAAGGGGGTTTTACGCTCACAAAGCAGATTGAAACCCAAGGCAATCTAAATCATTAATTAAGACTAGAGAAAATTAAGGAACTCATTAAAAGAGGGTACCTGTTGTTGTTTTTTTAGAAAGCATAGTAATAATAAAAGTAACAACTGAAATCTAAGGCTTCCTTAAGAAATAGGATATGATATTAAGGAAAATACTAAGATTTTTACCACTCAATAATTTAGACGTGAAAAAGTGATTTTTAGTATGAGCAATTTAACACTCGTTGCAAAGCTATACATTTTATTTTCTGTTTGTGGCTAAAGAGGAGACTCTCTCACATGCTTGACAGGAAATGAATGCACTAAATTGAAGTAAAAGTCTATTATAAGGGAAGTATTTACCCTACTTTTGGAATGAATGTCCCTATAGTTACAGGATTCCACAGTTTTTAAAACTCAGTGTTTCAGACTTGGCCAAATAGATAGCTAATTAACTAGTATGGATTACGTATGGAGAAGGGAATATTAACATTGAGCCTTTTATAAATTCAACTATGAAGATACACATACAGGTCGACAAAAGCTAATAAAAGGGACTCAAAGGAAAATGCTTGTGTTGTGGGGTGTTGCTTCATTAACAATGTTTAATTATTTTCTGTGCCTACATGAAATAAGGGAATAATCAAGTGGCTTCCTGGTAGCCAAGGAAGGAAGGCTCGTGTGTCAACCTTCACCTGATAATTAGGCTTGAGATTGAACACGCCCAGTTGGAAAGACCCCTTTGACATGCCTTCCCTGAGTGCAACACAGAACCATGAAATGTTTCTGAGTGGATAGTTCCTATGATGCTACTTACATTTCAGACTTTCACCGTGGTTGGTGATGTTGATTGTAAGGGGCACGGGCAGGAGAGGAGACCAGCTTGGAGACTAGTGTGACCATCCAGAAGAGAAATGTTCGAGGCTGGACCCGTGGCCATGGTTGAAGAACAGAGAATCTCTCCAACGACACAGCCTAGGCACATTTAGTGCAGACAGATTTGCTTACACATTGAGGACTGAGCATGGAAGGTGAAATGAAGAAGACACTATGGTTGTTGTCCTGAGCAGGGACTTCACTGGCTTCCCTGAGATGGAAAAGGCCGAGGGAGATCAAGTGTAGGTAGGTACCGGGGGAAACGGGTGATGTTCAGAATGGGATGTGTTTGCTGTGAGGCAGCTAGCTGGGTAGAACGTAGAGTTATGAATTCACAAAGCTGCAGGTGAGGGCAGAACACTAGGCTAGATACAGACATTTGAGAGCCTGGGCATGAACAATGATTCCTAATGCCCTGATATGGAGCCATCTCACCAAGGCAGCGTGCGTGTTACCCGGGTGAAGAGGACCAAAGGTTGAGTGTCGAGCACAACAACAATTCTAGTTTTTTTCTGAGCATTGGGCAAACCAACAATTCTATTTTTTCACATGGATAAGACCAACCATTTGTTTAACTTGGGGTAACATAGCATGTATAGGTGAGAGTATAAATTAAAACAACAAACGAGATAGAGTAGTTGTTGCTAGTTACATTCACTAAGATTTAAGACAGATTACTTTTAGATTTAACAAAGATGCAGAGAAAAGCACTTGTGTACACTGCTGACAACACTGAGAAAGTCATGTGACTGAGTGAACATAAACACTTTGGGAGATCTATCACATCAAGAAAACAACTGTATGAAGTGATCTTTAACCAGCATTGTTTAGGGAATGAAAAATGTATTCTGAATGTCAACAGGGCAATAGTTATGTACATGACATACAGTATATCCATAGTATGTGATGTATAAATAAACACAGAAAGGCCTACACATTGGAAGCAGTATTGCTGTGTACTGAAGGGACCCATTGAAAACTCTCCAGGGTTTTTAGAGAGGGTAGGGGAGCTAGATGCATCTTTAATCTGTCAATATCCTTTAAACAGATGAGGTTCAGAATGGTTGGGCAAATTAACTTTTTTGTTTTGAACATCTTGTTTTATTTTCCTAACCAATCAACAAAAACAAATACATAAAATGAAAACTGGATTTTTAAAATGAAAAAGTAAAGAAAAAGATAAAGCTGATACTCAAGAAAGTGGTCAAAACAGAGGCAGAGCAGCAAGCACCCGAGGAAACTCCACAGGGCACGAGGGGTGAGATGGTGTGAGCTTTGACTGGAAAACAGAACTAGGCAAGAAGTTCTCTAAGATGACTTCACTCACGTGCAGTTATGGCCTATGAAACTATCCGTCTTATGTATCCTCACGGAAAATCCAGGTACATTAAAATAGTCAAGTATATGAACATGTAAGTGACAATTATATACATCCGTTGGAGTCCTTCGTAAACTGAAAGCAGCTTAAAAACAAAAAAAAGATTAAAGAAAGAATCTCAAAAAAAACCTTTTTAATATGACTTACAGGTCACCCCAGTATAGGAAGTAATGACATTTAGATGAATTAAGCTATTAAAAGCAAAATGGCCACAACCTTTACTAAAAACCAAGTAAATGTAGAATAGTATGTACAAGTGGCACATGGTGCCAATTTTATTGCAGCTCTTATTATAGTACTCCATCTCAAATGTACAAGTTACCCCTCTGTCACACCTTGGCTACGTCTTGAACTAGTGCAGAATTCAGCCGTGATAGAATGCTGATGGTAGCATGCCTAGATGTAGCATACTTGTTCTTGATAGTCATGTGCTTTGTAAGCCCCGATTCACCATGACCCCTCCATTCTTAGCCAGGTGCTGCGTAACAGGAAGAAGAGATTCCTCAGTCTGAGACAGGTAATGCTGTAGAGGTGGTGTCCATTCACCATTATCAAGAATTTTCAGCGCTAAGCCAAAAGCTCCTGCTGCAATTTGAGAAGGAGGAATGTGCACCATTTCATAGTCCAGCATAGTCAGTTCCATCGGTATTTGGCCAACGTGTGCTGCTCAACATCAACCTCTCCAATTTTTGATGCTCTGCGAAGGAAGTGCAGGGGTAGAGAGTGGCCCAGACCAAAATTCAAAGCTCTTAGAATCTTCATTTCCATCTGTCTGATTTGGTGCTTATATAAGTATTGTTAGTTACAAAAGCAAAGTCACCAATTTCTGGAGGATACATTTCTTCACACTTGCTTGCAATAAACATGGCAGTGACACCAACCAGCTGCAGCATTTTCTTGGGCACACAATTATTCTGCATGAACCTATCAATAACGGAAACAGTCATGTACATGGTCTCTTGTAGCAACCGGAATTTCGTTTGAGCCTGCACTAGCCAGTCAGTTAGGATGGCTCTCATGTTTGCAGTGACTTCCCGACCTAGCAGGTATTTTGGTCTGACAGACAGTTCTTCCTCAAGTTGTCTCAGAGAAGCATAAATATCTTTCACATAGTCACTACAAAGATTTGGATCAGCTCCATCTTCTGCATCCACATCATTCGCTGCAAGTATTACACCAGAGAAAGCCTGACACAAATATTCTTCAGCAGGGGCACATCCAGATGTTTCCACTGGGCTTGGAGAGGGAGTAGCAACCAAAATAGGTTCCAGCAAAAGTTTTTCTTCCTTTACAGGCTCAGGTTCAGGCTCAGGTTCAGGCTCTGGCTCTGGCTCAGGTTCAGGCTCTGGCTCAGGTTCAGGTTCAGGCTCAGGTTCAGGCTCTGGCTCAGGTTCAGGCTCTGGCTCAGGTTCAGGCTCAGGTTCAGGCTCTGGCTCAGGTTCAGGCTCAGGTTCAGGCTCTGGCTCTGGCTCAGGTTCAGGCTCTGGTTCAGGTTCAGGCTCAGGTTCAGGCTCTGGCTCTGGCTCAGGTTCAGGCTCAGGTTCAGGCTCTGGCTCTGGCTCTGGCTCTGGCTCAGGTTCAGGCTCAGGTTCAGGCTCTGGCTCTGGCTCAGGTTCAGGCTCAGGTTCAGGCTCTGGCTCAGGTTCAGGCTCTGGCTCTGGCTCAGGTTCAGGCTCTGGCTCTGGCTCAGGTTCAGGTTCAGGTTCAGGCTCTGGCTCTGGCTCAGGTTCAGGCTCTGGCTCAGGTTCAGGCTCAGGTTCAGGCTCTGGCTCAGGTTCAGGTTCAGGCTCAGGTTCAGGCTCTGGCTCTGGCTCAGGTTCAGGCTCAGGTTCAGGCTCTGGCTCTGGCTCAGGTTCAGGCTCAGGTTCAGGCTCTGGCTCTGGCTCAGGTTCAGGCTCAGGTTCAGGCTCAGGTTCAGTCTCTGGCTCTGGCTCTGGCTCTGGCTCAGGTTCAGGCTCTGGCTCTGGCTCAGGTTCAGGCTCTGGCTCTGGCTCAGGTTCAGGCTCAGGTTCAGGCTCTGGCTCTGGCTCTGGCTCTGGCTCAGGTTCAGGCTCAGGTTCAGGCTCTGGCTCTGGCTCAGGTTCAGGCTCTGGCTCTGGCTCAGGTTCAGGCTCAGGTTCAGGCTCTGGCTCTGGCTCAGGTTCAGGCTCAGGTTCAGGCTCTGGCTCTGGCTCAGGTTCAGGTTCAGGCTCAGGTTCAGGCTCAGGTTCAGGCTCTGGCTCTGGCTCAGGTTCAGGCTCAGGTTCAGGCTCTGGCTCTGGCTCTGGCTCAGGTTCAGGCTCTGGCTCTGGCTCAGGTTCAGGCTCAGGTTCAGGCTCTGGCTCTGGCTCAGGTTCAGGCTCTGGCTCTGGCTCTGGCTCTGGCTCAGGTTCAGGCTCTGGCTCTGGCTCAGGTTCAGGCTCAGGTTCAGGCTCAGGTTCAGGCTCTGGCTCTGGCTCAGGTTCAGGCTCTGGCTCTGGCTCTGGCTCAGGTTCAGGCTCAGGTTCAGGCTCTGGCTCTGGCTCAGGTTCAGGCTCAGGTTCTGGCTCTGGCTCTGGCTCAGGTTCTGGCTTGGCTCTGGCTCTGGCTCCTGCTCTATCTCACACACACTCACAGGGGCCTTTACCAGTGGTTTTGGTAGCTTTTTAGCAACTTTTCCAGTAGCTGAAGCTGTTACTTCCTTTGTTCACTGTTTTTAGTACCAATATCTCCACGAGCAGTTCTTGGTCTCAGCCCGGGTTTAGAAGCTGCCGCAGTGGGCACAGGCTCACGCTTTGCACCTGCCATGGTGACCTTGACCTTATTTGCAGCATTAATTTTCATGTTCCTGGTGACCCAGAGCGCCGAGGTTCCTCTTCACCAGGGAGCTGCTCTGGGGGCAGAGGCAGAACCCGGGGCCTCACAGACCAACAGCCGTTCCTCACCAGCACGCCCTCTATTTTTTTTTTTTTTAAGAAAAAAGGAGGATTCACAAAAAAGACAGAAGGCTGACCAAAGAGGTAGAGAGAATCCAAAAAAAAAAAAAAAAAGGTTTCTTGAAGACTAAGGGAAGAAAAAGTGATCAATTGCGTTGTGAATTCAGGGGGTATTATTATAAAGTGCGCCCACTCATTAGAAGTGATCCATTGCGTTGTGAATTCAGGGGGTATTATTATAAAGTGCACCCACACATTAGAAGTGATCAATTGCGTTGTGAATTCAGGGGGTATTATTATAAAGTGCACCCACACATTAGAAGTGATCAATTGCGTTGTGAATTCAGGGGGTACTCTTATAAAGTGCGCCCACTCATTAGAAGCGTGATCAGGAATTTAAAAAATGGTATCAGCATAGTTGCACATGATGGTGAGCTCTAGAGTGGACAAGGATCCAAATCCCAACGTCCTCGGCTAGTTTCCTCGTACCGTCTGTGAGCCGTTTCCTAGACACAGAATTATAACTTACACAAAATGACCCATGCAATACTTGTGAAGTGACAGGTTCTTATCCTTTCAAGTATGGGATAGCTAATAACATAATTTTAGCATAATTATGGAATGATTGTGTTATTGATACCATATACCTATTGATAATATTTTTATAGATGACTCCTACTATTCATTACATTCCTGGTAAATAAGTTGCTCATTTCTTCCATTATGCATCAAATATTGTTTAGCATTCACTCTTTACCAACTGCTAGCACCCAAGAAGACGAATATGGACAAAATAAGGGGTATACCATTCTTACAATAAATTAAATTCTTATAATTTAATATATACACTACAGAATTCATTTCTCCATGTGAGGAATTTAAGCCATGGGTTTTCCACCTGTTTAGGTAGGTGACCTTAAGTAAGTTACACAAACTTTATCTCTGTTTACATGCTGGTCTGTGCTTTTAATTTTTAGGATTTGACCACTTTTGTGTTTGTGTGTGCTGCACCTGCGGCTTGAATTCAGGGCCCAGGGGCTGTCCCTGCGCTTCTGTACTCAAGGTGAGTGGTTCTCGCACCCAAGCCACAGCTCCACATCTGCCTTTTTGGTGTTTAACTGGAGAGGGGAATGTCATGGACTTTTGCGCCCCTCAGATCTCAGCCTCCTGAGTAGCTAGGGTTACATTCGCCAGCCACCAGAACCCAACTTTTCACTACTGTTTTATACAACTTCTACTGATACTCTCATAAATAATATTTTATTTGTATGTAATTACTTATATCCTTTCCCTCCTTATAAAGAATTTGAGAAAATTTGAAAAGAGATTATGATCTCTTTTATGTAATAATGAAGAAAATAAAAATGTCAAGGATAGTTATATGTAGCACACATATGCTGTCACAATCTGCCATTGTTTCTACTGAACCACTTCGAGTTTAATTCATAGCTTCCTGGTGGCCAAAACAAAATGGAAATATAGCCAATAAACATTCTCACTAATAAAGAAAGAGATACTGCTGGCCCATCAAAAGTAACTTTTGCTTAACTTTGAACTGTAAAAAATATTTCTTAGGAAAGGCTTTACAGGGTGTACAGAGTGACACAGACTATAATCTCAATATTTCTGAAGCAAATTCAATCACAAATTTCATGTAAATGTTTCCATTAAAACCCAAGACCTAATGTAAAAAAAAACTATTCTGTAGCAAACAGAACAACACCCAATCATGCAATAATCATGCTGTCTGATATCTAAAATGATTTCCAATATATTGTATGCTTGTTTATTTGTGAACTACATACATATGCACACATATATAAGCTACTATTTTATGCCAATTAAACTTCTTAGAAGACTGGATAGGCTTTAAGTCATATGCGATAAGTATTGTTTATCTTCTAGGCTTTCAATAGAGGTCTATTATCAATAGATAATAGACAAAGACCTAGGATCTGTTGCTGGATGAGAATAGAATATTCTGTAGAACCCAAACTAGACTAGTAATTGTGACATTCTATCATTAAAAAAACGTGACCTTTCCAAGGTCTCCACCTGGAAGGCCGTTCAGGTAAGGCAGACACCTCACAACACACCAATCTTCACTTTGGGTTGTAGAAAATACCAGAAACTTTTTTCAGTGAGGATTTTTTGATCAATGGTCACACAAATGAACGTCTCTCTGAAGGCTCAGTGGAAAACCCTCTTAGCCATGTGTCTTGTTTGCAAGAGCATAACACTAGGATGGATTTCTTTACACAGACCGAGATTCCCGGGAAGGTCTCTTGGACTGGTTTTCTCGTCGGAGAGAGCGGCCCAGTCCAAGCACCTCAGGACTCCATATTAATTCCAGACATTCTGTCTGGCAGTGATGGTTTGCTCCTGTCTGTTGTGTTTGTTGTTGTTGCTGCCATTTGTTCCCTCCGTTGTAAAAGTTACTGATGAATTCTGATTTTCCTTTAAAGATGCTCTTGATGCTATTGAGGAAATGTCAAAAATAATGAAGAAAAATCCTAATGTGCTGTCCGACTGAAGTCCATCTTTGGAGATGAAAAACACTCATAATGAAAATGAGTTGACAGCTTACTTGATGATATTTACAGCTGGATGTGACGTCAATCGGAAGGATAGCAAGATCAATTTTAACGGCAAGCAGCTAAGCATGCTTATTGATCTGGTAGCTTGCTCCTCTACAAATGGCAGAGACCATTAATATGGGAAGGCCAGGGACATGGAGAGGCATAAAACAACAACTGACTTTGAGCCTTTAGAGAAGATAATTTAAGAGTGGCGATTTGATGATGGCGAGGGAGAGTGTGAATTCATGATCCAACCTCATGCACCTACCTCTCCTCTGAAATTGATTGCCACCCGAAGAGTCACACTTCATTTGAGAAAAATGTCATTCCTTCCATAATTTCCTCTGTAAGACTTGCTTAAGGAGATGCCATTCGCATTCTGTCTAATTCTAGTGCGAATGCCCTTTTCTATGACAACAGAGTCATTTCTGCTAGACAAAGTCACTTGGTGGGTGAAGCACAACTCAGAAACATCTAAGATATCTGCTTCCATGTTTCCTTTTATTCTGTGGGACAATAACACAGGTCCCTCCCTGGAATTTAACCATGGATATGAGCGTGTCTACTAAGTGCTGCCAGAAGACATTTACTTTGGGGAAGAGTGAAAGCCAACAGCGGTAGCCACATAACGGTACTCAATATTACAAATATATATCACTTGAATGTGGCCGCTGCTATTAAAACCCAACTTCTTCCACACTGGTGGAAATATGAACACCCCACTACTCACTAAATAAACTCTTCCCTCAGACATCTTGCCTTGTATTTTAATATACCTACTGGAGCCTCACCAAATGGATGTGAGGTGGGCTGTCTGTAATAATGAACTTCCCCACCCCTAGAGATGCAGTACATCTGCTCAGATCAAAATGTGTTGTTTATGACACTCCCACACTCTGGAGACATATGTACAGTACCGACGTGAAAATAACAAGTTTCAAACTCTTCAAATGGCTCCTGGTTTAGCGGTGGGGGGCGGGGAGCCTTATTGTGGAATAAATCCTTCTGCAAATTTATAAAAGGTTTAAATCTTTAATAACAGTAACTGATGTACAAAGACATCCGATGTACTTGGTCATTGTTAGTAGAGAAAAAAAATGATAAATTTCAGCCTCAAGAGTCCACACATTCTTGAATAGACCCAAATGCCCCATTGAGGTGAGAGTAAAGACAGAAGTCAGGAAGTAATGATGATTTATGAGATCTTATAATCAAGACTTTTCCTCCTTCCTTTGTTAATGCTGACTGATAGGTTGAATTCCATTATCTTGGTTGTTCTTCTAAGAAATTTAAAGAAAACAATCGCTCAATTCACTACGATGCATTCTCTCAATTCCTATTGGCTAGTACTTCATGATGTCCTAAGCTATTTGACACTACTGGGCCATTAACAAATCTTGGTATTAATCTCACACAAGAAGGAAGCTTCCACTAACACACTTATAATAATGCCAATACTCTGTTATTTTCTACATGACAATTCTACCTTCTATGACCTTGTTCATTAGGATTATTGTTTCACTCTGGCAAAGTTTGGTTAAAATCAAGTAAACTGAAACTAATTTTCTTCTGTGTTCTAGATGAACAGGGATGAACAGGCAAAAAAAAAAAAAAAACAAAAAACCCACCAACACGCATTTCGCACCCACCACCATAAGGATACATGGTGTGTTTATGTTGCCTAACAACACTCCCCAAATTAGAAGCTTGTAACAGAGTATCATAATCTGAGATGCATATTTCATGTATTAAGTGTTGAAAGATGTTAAAATTATCAAAGATGTTAAGATACTATCTTAATGCTAAACGAAGCATTGTGAATTTAGGATTTCTTCAAACATTAAAGACGTTAAACACAGACAACCCCGACTGTGAGGCTGCCTGATCTTGATGGGCTCAGGGCGGGCGACCGTGGGAACCGACTGTGTGGGACGCTCCCACGTGCACACACGGCACACGGCACACGGCACGCGGCACACGGCACGCAACCTGGAGCGGGGAGCCTCCAGACAACGGAGGCTCACAATGGAGCTCAGCAGCTCAGCTCCTTGCTCAGTGGTTCGGAGACTGTGTCCTGGTGAATTTGTTCTCCAGGATCCCCGGTGGCTCGGGCTGTCAGCGCTTCCCTCCTCTCCCTACCCCAGTCCGCTTCCTCACTACTCTTCTCCTGAGACGTTTCCTGTTCACTCATTAAGCACCACCTCCTCGCATTCTTCGGCCACGCTCTGCTTCTGTAGAAACGGAGCAAGCCATTACTGAAGTGCTCAGCACCTGTTTCCCAAGCACAAGGAAAACAACACATCCTTTGGGCAGCCTTACGTTTTTGTTTTAGTGAACAGTTTCAGGCAAGTGCATAAAATAAAACCATGGAAAGTGGTTGAATAGTTTCCTACATCAAACTCCACGTTTCCTTCTCAAGAGCCCTGTGAGTGGCACCCCCGGCCCTTCTGCCCAGACAGCCCTGGGTGCCTGCGGGTGGAGCAGGGGGAGCTGGGCGCTTCCCAGCCCTCTCAGAGCCCAGCCAGAGGCATGGAGGAACTGGCAGCACCTCCTGCTGCGTCAGCAGTAACACTCCCCGTGTCAGAAAGCTACACCAAACTCTGTTTGTTACGGGAACAGTCCTTTGGGTATGTAAAAAAACCTATCTCTCCACCCAGGGAGGGAAAGAGTTAATTACTTTCTCTTTGTGTTCACTCCCAGTTAGTGGAGTTTTTGAGAAATTCCGAGATTGAAGAGAAGCCAGGTGAGAGTCAGTCTTCTGATTTATTTCAATCTCTTTCCACAGAGACACGTCTTTTTTTATGTCAACTCGGATGCAATCATTGATTTCAATAATTAATTCCTGCTTGCAGAAGTAATGTTGCTTCTGTGCTCCTCCTCAGGCCCCAGTGAACAGGAAATCAGAGGCAAGAGTCCATAAACAGCTACATGACTTCGGGGAGCGGAGGTCCCCTAACATACTGTATATTGGGGAAGAGCTTTTAGGCCTGGGGCTGGCTGAAGTTAATTCCGATGCAGTCCTCGGTTGTCTCAGGCTGCCCGTGATTCTCAAACCACTACCGAAGAGCAGAGAGGCTGAGTGCGGAGCCGACATCTTCGCTGCCACTGATCTCAACTCAGCGGGAAAATCCATCTTCTATCGAACCAAAAGTATTCTCCAAAACAAAGGAGAAAGGTTCTAGAAGGCCCGACACCCAGGAGCAGGAGAGGAGGTGGGAAATCGTCAGAGATGAAAGCCAAGGGAAAAACGGTGGAAAGATGATTCGGGAAACCGAATGACCTGGTCCCTTATTATTCAAATGATTTCTATAATCCAAACCCCCTTCAACTGCAGTCAGAAATGTCCAAGTGGAGTCCCTCGGTGGGCTTTCAGAAGGGCCATGCTGTCGCTGCGGCTACTTTGTTTGCTTAATGCAACCAGAAGCCAAGCCGGCTCCATGTAACAGTATTTTCTTGTCTTCTCTACGGTATTTCCATGTAGGCCTTAAAAATAATGTTATATATGCAATGCCATCATAGAATGGTCAACACCAACAGAGGCACAATGTTTTTAGAATGTAATTAGTAGGACAGCTGTTAAATAGATAGATATTTGCCCATTTAATGCTGAAAAAATAACATTCCATCCCCCCAAAGATAATCTCTCCAGCTTCTCCTTGTCACAAAATATGTCACAACCCAGACTTTCCACTAATCAGGGAATTTACAGCCCCGAACTGACTGTGATGCCAGGGCTTTGTTATAAATTAGGGCACCCAGGGTTGAAGGCAGAAATGGAAAGCAGGCCCTTATTAGGCGTTTGGCCACGGACAGCCATGCCCAGTCAGGTACAAGAACCAACTCCTTGTTATTACCTGGTCCCAGGGCGATAAGTTTCCTGATGTAAAGAACAGATTAAAAGTAAAACGAGGCCAGATGTTTTTCCTATTAGGTGGATTAAGTCAGACCAAGCCTAAAATTAGGAAAACACACGGGGCTGATTTACGGCTGTGCTGGGAGGGGCGGCTGCCCTGGGACCGGCGCTGGTGGCTAGAGAAACAAGTCTCCACTTCTTCACCAGCCTCACCCCTGACTGCTCTAAAAATGCGGAACGAGGGCTCCAGCCTGGTGATGAAAGCCCCTCTCTACGAACGTCAAAATCCCCTCCGGCCCACGACCGTGCATGGGCCGGCCAGGGGAAAAGGCAAAGCTCACTACCTTTCCTAACAAAAGTATCTCAGGAATACAATGACCAAATCTGCCTGTTCAAATGGGGGGGGGGGTCCCTTAAAATAAACTCTTGTGATGGCAAGAAATCAAACTCCTTGAGCTTCACGAGGGCCCCGTGCAGACAATTCAAGCCCAGGGTGCGCTTGAATTCAGTGCGGAGCTCTGAATGTCCAAGAGACCGCTGCCGCCCAGATACTCGGCCGGTTCCACCTCGCGGCTCAGTGGGCACACCGGCATGGTGCCACCGCGACGCCTTGCGCTGCAGTCAGACAGACCCCTGCCAGGAACTTGACAGAGGAGAAAGCCTTATTTGGGGAACAGCCTGTTATCTACTGCAGGCTTTCCCTGACGGCGGATTAGTGTAATGCCAGATGACCTCGATGACAGGTGCATCCTCAAAGAGCAAGGCCCTTCCCGACCGGCCGCTTGCTCGCCTCCTACTTGCTAGTCAGCATCCTTAAGTTGGCTTGGACATGTGCTGTGCTTACGCTTCCTCGGGTAGCAACAGGATCTGAACCTGGGGCCTCGCACTGGCCAGGCAGGCGCTCTACAATGTGAGCCGCGCGCCAGTCCACGTGGATCCTTCTGGTTTTTCATCCTCAGAACCAGCCCTGCCGTGAGGGAGCAGGGATGTGCACACACACACCCAGATCTGCATTGTCACAAAGTAACGGTGGCTCTAGGGAGGTCAAGTCAACTCTACGGCAAAAATGAAGTCAACTGTGCCGCTTGGGACACGGTTTGGGCTGTGCCTGTGCGAGCAGTGGGGGCGGGGCCGCGTGGTCAGACAGTGAGTGTGCAAGCCAGCTGCGTGACGCCTCTCCAACTCCCTGAGGTTTGTTACCGCGATGGTCACAGAAAAGGGTTGCAGAAATCACCAAGGAAGCCTGGAAAATGGCACGAAGGCAGCGCCAGGCCTCCAGTCAGACTGCTCCCTCGGCCACCAGGACCTCTGACTGCTGGAAGACCGGCTGGTACAAAGAGGATGCAAAGGAGATTCTTTTATTTAAAAAAATGTTTCCCGCGAAAACCTTTATAGGATTAAGGGGCTGTGGTTTTTCACGGACTGGTACTGAGCCAGGGTTTCAGCATGCTGAGATAAGCCTAGAGGACCGAGTTACGTGCTGGTTGAGGAGATGGAGGTGGAGTGAGCCTTAAATATGAAACCAATAGCCGGGCGCCGGTGGCTCACACCTGCCATCCCAGCTGCTCAGGAGGCTGAGATCTGAGCATCGCAGTTCAGAGCCAGCCCACGCAGGAAAGTCCATGAGACTCTTTTCTCCAATAAAACCACTAAAAATCTGGTAGTGGCGCTGTGGCTCAAGTGGTAGAGCATTTGCCTTGAGCTGAAGAGCTGAGGGACAGCATCCAGGACCAGAGTTCAAGCCCCAGGACCAACAAAAAAGAAAGAAACAAATAGCCGAGGAGGTGCACACATGCTGCTGCTCGATGCCCCCCTCCCAGACGCAGGAGGTGAGCGAGGGACACAGGCGTGGCTGGCTGTTTTGCACAGCAGCAGCAGGTAGCAAGAGCAACAGCTGAAGTGAGATGCTGCTCAGATCTTGTACTGGGCGTTGGTGGGGGCGGCTGGAGCTCTGTTGTGTGCATTCATAAGCTCTTTTCCTGAAGAAGCAAATGTCCTCTACCTCGCTTACAGCATGTGTAATTCCTAACACATTCTTCTCCTCTTCTCGTGGCCAAAGGGACATGTCAAGACGCAGAGGGCAGAGCCCGAGTGCGTGTGTGCCCGAATCTGCTAGCTCAGGCAGGGTCTGTGAGGATGCGCGTCCACCCATCTGCAAAGACTTTTCTTTTCTTGTCCAGGCGATGTTCAGCGGGGCTAGTGCCATAAGGAAGGCACGAGGGACGTTTCCTGCCCAGCTTGTTACCCCTTCCTCATTCCTCTCCACTTTCCCTCCCCGCAACCTCCCCCTGAAGTCGTGCAGAGCACCTCCAACGTGCTGGCGTCTGAGTGTCGCTGTGGCACTGGTCCCCCCAGTCCTTGGTCTCGCCATTCTGTTCTCCCCTTCCCTAACTCCCATAAACGTACACACAATACCATCAATACGGTGACGACAGGAGCTGCACCATAGCGGGAAGAGCACACAAAAGAAACAAGAACTCACACAGTGCATTCACAGCAGCAACAACAGAGGAAAACCTTTTGTGTCCGGGTCTTGGAGTTCATCTCCCCGAGCAGCATCGTATACGGTCAGATGGACGTAGCTATTGAGCGATTCTGCCCATCTGCTAAGATTATCCTAGGTGTATACTAACTGTTGCACATAAGGGAAACCATGGGACCTAGGTTTCTTTGGGCCTGGCTTACTTCATAATAGGATTTTTTCCACATCTCTCCATTTCCTAACAAATGGAGCAGTGTCATTCTTTCCCACAGAGACAACCCTGACAGACTCACAAACGCATGCTTCTCAGGTGGTCTCCCTGAGGTCCACCTATCCACAAGAACCCTTTGTGGACCAGTTTTCTCTCACAAACCACCTACAACAATGAATGCTACCTAGTTCAGGGGGTGTAATGCAGGCCTGAAAACAGCACAGGCAGCATTCTGACTTACTGGCATAGCATTGTACATTCTTGGTTTCGAAGAACTATTACGGAACTATTAGATCTGAGAGTGCTCACCTGGAGTCCCAGAAATTTGGGTGGCGGAGGTAGGAAGATGATGAGCTTGAGGAAAGCCTGGCCAAAGTGAGTGAGACTCTATCTTCAAGACAAAGTAAAACAAGAGAGCAAGGGACAGCTCAATGGTAGAGCGCTTGCCCAGCATGTGCGAGACTCTGGACTCAATCACCAATATGTAAGCAATCAACCAATGGATCCAATTATTATCCGAATAAACAGCATATTCTTTTCACTAAGACTGTGCTCCTATATTTATCTCCGAAGGGAAATCACTAAAATAGGGGAAGATTTGTTGCCCATCTTTATAAAAATTTCAAATTATGTAGCAGATTTTACAGAGGATCTAGCTCTTGTGTTCTTAACTGTTACAGCAATCACAAGGCAGAAGAGAATCTTGAGAACTCATCCCTGGTCTAGAGACAAGACAATACTTAACCCAGAAAGAGAGTGCTCAGGTAATTTCCTTAAAACCTCAAAGAAAGCATATAGTAGTTCGATTACCATGATAACTATGCAATAGTTGTGCGTAATATATACAACTGCATTTTATGGCTACTGCATTAAGAGAATTTCCTTCCATTCCATTTGAAATTCTATTCAAATGCAAGTGTGAATTCACTGTTAAACAGATACATAACCTATGTAGCTCTAAGGAGAACAGAACGTCAAAAAATGAAAATTGTTCCACATGAAAATCGTGTTACATTACATTGGCACTATTAAGCCACTAAATTAATAAAAATGTTCAGGTGTAATTCTATTGAAGCAGTAAAATACTCTTGAAAATGACTGCAAAGTGAATCATATTGAAAGCTATCCAAAGGATGATATAGTAAACATTTTAGTAAACTACAGAAAATTCATTTTTCATGAATCCAAGGGTATATTTGCCTACAATGGCAATCTCCTGTATTCCTTTCTTCCTCTGATAGCCAAGTTAACTGCCATACAAAATTGTATTGCATTATTTACTACTGAATCGATAGGCACTCACATTTTCAACTTGACACTGCCTATTATGCACTCTTTCTGAAGTTACTTGTTTTTCTCAACGTATAATATCACAGGAAACAGAATTCCAAAAGGATAAACGAAAAGAGGGTGAAAAGAAAGCCTTGGTTATTCACCGATTGGCGCCGCCTACAAATTCCTCCGCTGAAATTCCACCCCAGTACCTCAGGACAGGACACTGTGTGGAGACAGATATTTTAAAGGGCCGGCCTACGTGAAGATGAGGCTTGTAGTGTGGATCACACTCGTTCTGACTGTGTCTTTCAGAAAAGACAAAGGGGTGCGTGTGTGTGTGTGTGTGTGTGAGAGAGAGAGAGAGAGAAAGAGAGAGAGAGAGTGAAAGAGAGAGAGTACCTTTGTGCACATCCATAATCCTAGACCCTGATTTCAAATCCTGGCACCTCCTAAAAAGAACTGTGTGGAGGGGATGCCACAGAGGACTTGGGGGAGGCGGCCATCTACGGCCTGCGAGTGGAGACCTCAGAGGAGCCAGCACTGCTGAGCTCATCTTTAATCTCTGCCCCCAAGATGGGGACCACGTCTGTCTCTCCACCACACCCATTCTTCTCTGTCTCTTGACCGTCTAGCACCTCTCCTGGGCACGGAGACCTTTAACAGGTTCTGAAATGTTACCCCCAGGAGATTTTTTTTTTCTGGTTGTGGGGCCTGAACTCTGGGCCTGGGCGCTGTCCCTCAGCTCTTCAGCTCAAGGCTAGCACTCTACCACTGAGCCACCTTCCCAGCCTCCCGCCCCCCACCCCAGGAGATTTTATACAGTATGCAGGCCAACAATACTGTGGACTCCAGTCTACAACTCTTTTCATTCAGCATTATAACCAACCACATGGTCATGTTCTATCAAAATGTGTGATTGTATCACTGCACGATTTCTCACTATGTGAATATACCATAATTTATTTAACTATGACTTATCTATTAATAAGGATCCAAATGTTTTATGATAATAAATAATACAGTGAGTACTCTGTACACGTTACCATTTGTGTGGTTACAGAAGACATCTTTAGATGTAGGATAGCAGGGCCCTAGATATGTGTATTTTAAATTTATGTAACATGATTTATATAACATGATTAGGTGCCTGAGGTCAATATCATACCAGTGTAGATTCATGCAAAAATGTACATTAAAATATTTCTCCATATTTCCAGCAATAGTCAAAAGAATAAGACTTTTATGTAATATTCTATTGTTGTTTTAATGGTATTTATTATTATGAATGAAATTCAGCTTTTAAGAAGATTATTTTAATGCAGCATTTGGATTGCTGTTTAACTACACTGTCTACTCATATCTTCTTATATTGTTCTCCCAGATTGCTGGTGATTTGATCATCAATTTCATGAATTCCTCTCATATTAAGTATATTACCCCCTCTTCTACAATGTAATTTGCTTTTACAAATTACTTTTTGATGGTTTGTTATTTGTCTTTTGAATGTGTTCATGATGCTTTCCCATATATATTTTAATGCAAATGTATCAACTTAGTTAAATTTCTAAATTATGTGTCATATTTTAAAAAGCCTTCCTGTTCAAATCCTTTTTTTAAATCTAATAACTTAATAGATTCAACTGGTATCTTGTTTCTAAAATATGTATATTTGTGGATACGACAGCTAAGAAGGGATGTAACCACAAATTAAGTAGAAAATCACAGAAGCATTTCCAAGTGAATTTCTGGAGAACAAATAGAGTAGGTGCCACAGATTACTTAAACTCATAAAAATAAGGAAAAGGAAAAATAAGATTAAAGGGTGTTTAAATACTTATTGTAAAGGAAACTTAGAGGTATTCAAATTAATCAGCAGTTCTGACAGTAGACTGGGTCAGTCTCTAAAAGATAAAAACTGCTGAGCAAAACAAAGTTCAGTTGTACCTTGTTTAGAAACAAGATGCCTAAATCTGAAAAGAAAAAATGAAAAAGAGATATGAAACAAGTCTAAGCCCTAGTAATGGTGGTTTTGTTTTGAGAAACGCTGGGCTTTACGCGCTGTAATAGTGGGAACTCGGGTTAGCGTCCTTCGCAAGGAATGAAGGACGTTACGCTGATGTTAGCTACAGGATGTCTCCCTCGACACCTGTCACCCTCAGGTACCTGCCCAGGAACCTGATCTGGTGACAGGGCCAAGTCAGCTGTGGGGTGCAGCTGCACGCTACCTTCTAAGTACGAAAGTGCAACGGAGTGGCAGGCCACGCTGTTTCTCTTCAAAAATGTGGAGCTTCGTCATGGAAGTAGCATGGGACCACTTTTGAAGTTTATATTTTTGCTGCTTTTAAAGCATCCTGAAATAGGTTTAAATTGGGGTGGATGCTGGTGGGGACCACAGGGATGGATGAGGGCAAAAACCATCAGTTTACACTTGAGTCAAAGCAGAGGCAGATCATTATAGCACCGTTGGCAAAAAGTCCGCACCTGCTGGCTATACGCTACCCAATAGAGCTTGACCTTGGGCTGGCATACATCTCAATGGTAGCGCATTCACGTCACATCATGAAAGCCGGGGTTTTCCTCGCAGCATCACAAAATAACAAAGCAAGCTGATCCTTTGGCTGGGGACAAGATGGTGTCGGTCCTGCTCCCCAGCCCAGCCCCGCCGTGGTGACTGGAAGGCAGAGTTCTCTTGTCCGAGCCAAAGGAGCACCGAAGCAGAATCAACCACGCAGCTTGGCCCAGAGCAAGACAGAGGCGGAAGGCAAGGCCACAGAAGTCGGGTGACACGGCGGATCCTCCCCTCATCACCTGACTCTCTAAGGCTGGCTGACTGGCACTTGGTGGGGCTCCCAACAGGAAGCTGGCTCCGGGACAAGGCGCCTGCCCCCCGGGGCTCTGCCATTCTCTCCTCAGTCACCTGCTCCGGCCCCACCAAAGGGAGGTACACCAGGACAGCCTCACAGGAGCTCGGCTGAGAAGTGGCGTGGGCCAATTCCTGCTCGTTTCCAAGACCTTCCTAGGGACACTTGTGGAGTCTGGAGCAAGTTCAGATCTTAGGCGTGCTGGGAGGTCCAGGAAGAAAGTATTCCGGAATACCAGTCATTGGTGATCAAGTGTGCCATCATCTTGACAGAACACAACGCCACGCACTGCGACCCTGGATCCGTACGGCTATCCACCCCCCAGGACTCGGCTAAAGGCAGACGACTTAAACATGGACAGACCTTCCATGCCTAAGTCTCAACCAGAATCTGGGTTTGCTGACCCTTCCAGGTAAAGGTATTTATAAATACCAGAGAAAGATAAACAGACTCCATGGGCTTGCTCTCCCATTCCAGACACATGAAAAACAAAGACTCCAAAAGACTGAAGGAAGAGAGATAGGAAGATTAAATACACAGTGCTTCTTTTGATCTGATGCTAAAGTAGAGACACAACATTGGAAGGGTTTTTTTTTCTTTGTTTTTGTCAGTCGTGGGGCTTGAACTCAGGGCCTGGGCACTGTCCCTGAGATGTTTCACCCAAGGTTAGAGCTCTACCACAGCACCCCTTCTGGTTTTCTGGTAATTAATTGGAGATAACAGTCTCTGGACTTTCCTGCCCAGGCTGGCTTCAAACACGATCCTCAAATCTCAGCCTCCTGAGTAGTTAGGATGACAGGCATGAGCCACTGGTGCCCAGCTGTAAATTCTTAGTATAGTCTATCACTTTTATTTTACTTACATAAATTTCTTAGTTTTGACAAGTATCACACTTACATGTTCAAATTAAAGGAAGTTGAAAGAGGGTGCACAGGGATTCTCTAAGTTTTCTGTATATTTCTGATTATTCCAAAATGTAAAAATTTGCATCTGCCAAATATGTCTCTATAAAGTGTAAGATTTCATGATGATTGTGTATTAAAACACATACACACGTGCATGTTCACACATACATATGGGAAGTAGCCCTCTCCCCCCAAAACACACTATTTAGAATGGGGCACCTACATTTTAAAGTTACTTCTACATTTATGTAAGGGTTCTATGTAGTGTGCTGTATAAAGATAAAGGATTTTCCCTTTTTACAGCAGAGCTTATCTGTATTGATAAGCTCCTTCAAGCCTACACAATGAGTACAATTGTGTGTGTATGTGTGGGTGTGTACATGTGTTTTAATACACTATCATCATGAAACCTTGCGGGGACTCAGGCAAGGGTCTGCCTTTAAGGTTTCACAGATGCTTGAAATCATTCCTTTCTCATAAACATATGGGGTCTACTCTTCTGTTACTGTGCCTGATCCTTATTGACACTAATGGGAACTGTGCATGGGTAGCACTATCATTTGGCCTCAGACAAACTGAAAATCATCACTGCTGGGATGAGAAGCAAAGCAACCAAACATTGAGAAAAAATGACTCCCCGAGACTCAAACCCTGGTATCTCTTTTCCCAGTCTGCAGTGATTGGCTACAAGAGACTCTAAGACAAAACACTGTACTGTTATATATGGTATTTGCAGGCTGCAGTATCTTCCTGAAGATAATACATCTGTCAATGATAACATAACGGCCTGAGCATTATTTAATAAAGCAAGAATCATAATGCTACAAAAATAGGTAAAAGGAGCCAGATGCCTGTGGCTCACGCCTGGAATCCTAGCTTCTGGGGAGGCTGAGATCTGAAGCTCATGGTTCAAAGCCAGCCCAGGCAGGAAAGTCAGCAAGAATCCAAGAAATCCCCAAAAAGCCAGAAGGGGACCTGTGGCCCAAGTAGCACCAAAGCTCAGGGACAGCACCCAGGCTGAGTTCAAGCCCCAGGATTGGTGGGTACCCCTCCATCCCCTTACCCACCCCCCCCCATCCACCCCCCCCCCACAAAGCTAAAAGCTACTCATTGGCAATGCTGTGCGTCATTCCTTTTAGAACTTCAAGACAGACCTGTACATTAAGTGCTTATTTTGTCAAATGCCTTTATAGTAGGCTATCTATTTTAAGCCCCAAACTAAATTGTGGCTTGTTTTTTTCCTTAAAATTTAAGATTATATACCATGTACCTATGAAGGAGAGCTTCAGAGTAGAAAGACTCCTTTGCTGTTCCACTGTCCCTTTTCTCCTCTGCAACTGAACATGCGCATCTCAGCGGGGGGCGTTCTGGCCACGTTCCAAGATTAGGGGGTTGCTTCATATCTCAGCGGGAGGTGGAGATTATGTGTTTGGGGAAGCCACTGGAGGCTGGCAGGTGAGCCCGAGCGGCTGTGAGGAGAGAGGACTGCCAGTGAAGTCACTTTGTGACAAGTGTCCCCCTGCTGTGGGTTAACTTCCAGAAAGAAGGCTGGAAGAACACAGAACCGTTCACAACGAGGAAATCAAACAAAATAAATTGGACCTAATTTGACATTGTTAAAATAAGAAGTGTCAGGAGAGCTAGTAGGAAGTGGGAGTTATGAAGAGATTCTGAGGAGATTAAACATTTAGTTAGACAATAAAATAGCTTGCTGGTCAAGCTTAAGACATTATTCTTACTGCTTAAGCTGATGGGAACTTGTGAATAAGTCTTTTTGGCAAGCAGGGCTGCCAAAGAGTAGGAACTAGGTCTTAAGAGTCATTCATCTTTGCCCCAAGCAGAGAGAAATAGCCATATTATAAAAGATAACAAATAGAACATAATGTTCTCAGTTTTACCAATAGATTACAAAGAACTGACCAGGAGAAAAAAAATAATAATATACAATGACATGGTTTTCTTTTCCAAATCCAGCTGGCTCTTGGTAGAATGACACACAGAAATATTTCCACATTATAGTTTTTCTCATGCCAAAATATTGTCAATTTTTCAAACAAATTCTTCTTTGGCACATTCCTAAATGGTATAAACTATCTATAAGGGGTGCCCGGTGCAAAGAAGAGCAGAATCGTAGTGAACAAAGCCAAACGGTTTGATCTGTGTCTTCCTGCAGGATCTGATCCAGGC
The DNA here is from genome assembly GCF_019054845.1 of Dipodomys spectabilis. NCBI lineage: Eukaryota > Metazoa > Chordata > Mammalia > Rodentia > Heteromyidae > Dipodomys > Dipodomys spectabilis. Next base: position 1,757,062 of record NW_024870785.1, on the reverse strand, counting down.
ACCAAACAGGCTCATGTGCGGAAGGCTCTCCAAAGGAAGACACGGTCAACGGCTCTTCATGCCTCCTGTTCCCACAGAATCCTAGTCACCTTCTGCCCTTAGGTGAGGAGAGAGTTCCTCTTTTCTCCACCAAGTGTATCCTCCTTTGTTCTGTTCCTTTTCAGGAAGGATTCTATAACTGTGCATTTTACAGTGCATAACAAATCCCCAACTGAAGGAAGTGCTCTCATTGGTTCCAAAGCCCACACATTTACCTCTCTAAACATTTCAGTCCTCACACAGCACCTCCTGGGCCTCTGAATTCATCTTGGAACAACAGAAGCTCCTCAGAAAGTGTGTAAATTGTTTCTCCATGACCTGGGGATCCCAGAGAAGCCAGTCCCTTCACCTCCCATGGTAAGCTGGCTTCTCCTCTATCTGTGTTGTCTTCCACAAGGGCAGATGTGGCATTGTGGTAGATTTCATAATGTGCACGGCTGCTCTGCACACAGTAGGTCCCAAGGGTGATGGTCTGTGTTCATATTTTACATGTAATTTATTCTTCAGGCATTCTATTGTAATAGTTTCATTCACAGTGCATACCAAACACATCAGTATTTAGGTTTTTTTTTTTAATTGGTCAGCATTCCAAATATCAAAAGAAAGCAGGAAAAAGCTTAACCAGTAGCAGACTGCAAACAACTAAGATCTCAAAGTAAACCTTCTACTGAAATTGGCTATCTCTTTGGCTCTTTACTCCCTACCCTTTACTGAAACATGACACATATAGGTTCCTGTTTACTTCTAACACAAAGTTTACTGTAAGAAAGCCAAGGGCATTGTCTATATTTGCCAGCCCTTTAAGCCTAATTTTCCAAAAATCCCTGAGTAGAAAACTGTCTGGACAGGAACATCACAGGGTCCCTTTTCTCCTGATCCCAGGACTCAAGCGCCTCTTAAAAAGGATCTTTACGTAGGCCTTAGTGGGAACTGTGCAGCCCACGCATAGGTGGTTGCCCAATCGCCCAAACAACTGGGTTGCTGTGGCTGTGGCTGGGTTTTCTTTAGGCTCTCCGTTGGCACTGGGCTCCAGTGCGCTGGCCCGCACAAAACAAGGCCTGTTTTGCTTGATGTTTGAGGTTAGGGAGTGGCTGGCAGCGTTCTGTGGCAAAGTGACACTTTCAACACTCTAAGTGATTTGCTGACTTTATTTAACAATATCTAAGCCATTTTAACCAACAGTATCATATAGCTTGGCACGTTATACCACTACAGATCTTCCGGAAAGGATAAAATGGCCAAATATTTACATGCATTCCGTTTTCTTTACATATTTGTATTTCTACCATTTTGAAAATTAGAATATAAACATTCTGTTTAAAAAATCTGTTCTCCCCCACATACTACATATTCAAAGAGCAAACACACTTTTCCCTTTAGTGTGTGTGTGTGTGTGTGTGTGTATCTATATCTATAAATACATATAAATATAAATATAAATAACTGTAGGAATAGCTGGATTTCTATATTTTAAATATCTATGTCTAACCAATAGCCCCAACCTTTTGTTTTATGATGTGGAGAAAAATATAAAATCTACTGTCCCTGTAATTACATTGCCCTTTGCCATCTCTTAAAAAAAAAAAAAGGAGAAGATGGGGGGGCGGGGGGGAGGAAGGTGGTGGTGTTCAAGTTTTCCCCCTGTTTTATTTGCACCCTATTAACAACTGTTACTGGAGCTTTAATTATGCCCCGGTGATTGTGGAGTTGTGGCTGACTTGTGTCACTTTTCTCCCGGGGGACGCTTTATAATTACCAGCATCCATCCTGGCTGCCTGTAAGCTGATGCTTTTTTATTACCAGTTCAATAATCACCGCATCCTTGTGAACATCTGCTCTGCAAGCCATGCATTGGGGGTCCCCGCGCCTGTCACTCCCGCCCCCTCCCCACGCTGACCCTGCTGCCCTTGCCTTCGGTTTGTATCTAATTTGTTTACCAGAGGCTTGTCTGGAGTGCCTCCCAGGGACACAATTAATACACTACATTTGCAAACAAAAGAAAATTTGCCCTCTCTCCTTTCTTGTTCCCCCCCCGGATTATTGTCCTATCCTTGGGTCCCAGAATTTCTACTCCTAGGAGGAGAGGCGTGTGGAAAGGAAGAATGAGAGATGGCGTTTCTCAGGGAGCTCTCCTCTGGGTTCAACTGGAAGTAGGAGGATGTTTTGGTGGTATGCTTGCTCTTGAGAACGCAAGACCGCGAACAGTGACTCATAGAACGCTATTTCACGCGGAGTACTCGGCTCCTGCGAAGCAGAGGATGATGTGCTTTTCCCCCCGGGCTGATTTTCTTTCTTCCTGGCCTTCTGTCCCGTGCTCTTCCTCCTGCCTCCTCTCTGCAGTCCTTCTCCTGTGTGTCCCCGGGTCTGCCTCTGCTGTGGCTGGGTTCTGGCATCAAAACGATGCCCGTCAAAGACAACAATGAGCGCAAATCAGAGACCAAGGCTGGCGCTGCCCGGCCTCCCCAGGACGCCTCTCCTTCTGACTCGCCGTCTGTTATTAACACTGTGACACTGGGCACCACTGGAGAATTCTGGTTCCCTGTGAGTTAAGGAAATAAATGAACCCCAAAGTTCAACGTTTCAGTTATTTTCAAGTAAGTATTCGACAGCCGCCTGACATTTGGGGGCACATGAGAGCAAGTTGGGCAAGCCATGGCTTCATCCGACATACAGGAAGCCGCGACCTTCCGCCCACAGGAGGAGACATCCCAGGCGGCCATGCTCGGATCCCGCAGCACGGGGAGCCCGGCACCTCCCAGTCCTGAGGCTGCATCTGCTGCGCTGTCGAGGAAGGGAGTCATCTATCCGCCCTCTGCTTTGCTCACCGCACTCAGCCCTTCTCCTTGGTTCCTTGAGTGACCGGATTGTCCTACCTGTGGATGAGATTCTAGTGTGGGCAATCAACAGCCACTCAGCCCCAAGCCGGGATACATACACACGCACACACACGCACACACATGCGCACTGAGACTATCACACAAACCTTGAGTCTGCTCGTGAAGACCAGCATTCTTATCTGTGCTTTGAGTTACTCCACAAAGCTTAATTGAACGTCTGTAGAGAAATAGGAATGAAAACACAAATGCTCATGCAAGGACAAATGCTCACTAGGCCCCACCTCCCCTTCCCTCCCCATATCATCAACACAAACAAGACAAGGACCTGGGTGGTATGACTATGGACTGGGGCCGACAAATGCATTTCATAGGAAGTCAGAGAAAGCAGGCCAAGTCTTCCAGCCTAGTTCACCAGCTGGACTAGGGACCGAATCTAAGAAGTACCTAATGGAGCTGTGGGTTATCAGCCAGGTTGCTGAGGATAACTAAGAGATAAAGGGACTGGAAGACTAGAAAATCAAGTGGGAAAAGGGAGGGACAGAAGGAACAAGTCTGAGAAGGAAGGAAGGAAGGAAGGAAGGAAGGAAGGAAGGAAGGAAGGAAGGAAGGAAGAAGGGAGGGAGGGAGACAATGAGGCCACAGCCAACAAAATTCATGGTCAGAATATCCATTTAATGCAGATAAAATTAAAATAATAGCACATGCTCAAAGTTACTTTTAAAAAGGTTTAGTTTTTTAAAATAGATTATGGTTAAGCTTCAAAGAGGGTTTTGCAACTTATTAGAAAGAAATTGTTTAAGAAAAACAAAATTCAAGTTATATTTGTATATGTGTGTGGGTGTGTATAAAGGTATATGTAAGTAAATTACATATCCAGAAAACAAAAAAAGCAATTCTATAAAATAACTGAATACTTAAAGTCTCAAAAATGAAACTTTAAGGTGCACAGTTTAAATGTGTCCAAAGGACCGAGAGCTGAGAGGATGCCCCAGAACACAGCGCCTACAGACAAGAGGGATGAAAACAGTAGGAGCAACAGTGAAGACATGAGCGCGTTTACGTACAGGGGCCCGGCGCACACCTTGTGAAAATGCCAACAGAATAAATCAACAGAATGGCTGAGAGGTGAACTTTTAAAAGGCGATGCTGGAGACTATTCCAGGACTGGAGCGACTCAAGTACAGCACAGCTAAAAACGTCCAGGGTTAGAAAAATGATCAACCTCAACTAAGGATTTATCGAAATTCACATTACTTTGAAGAGTTTCAGTAGAACCAGGGCAGTAAATGTGAAATTGCCTATATAACCCTTCAGGCCCATTACTAAATATATTTTATGTCTGTTCAATTTTATTTTTTCCTTAAGAATTTTTTTCAACATCTAATTTTTTTGTCAATTGCCTTTACTACTGCCACTTTTTGAAGAGAAAATGAAAATCCAGAGGCCCACTTCACATATTTATGCCGCCGTTAAGTGCATTCACGCGAAAGTAAATCTCACTGATTGTGAAACACACATTTACATTAAATACAAATCCAAATACAAGCCAAAGTGATGTTGCCAGAACCCTGGTCAAGGATAGACAGAAGAGAAAAAACTGGAACCGGTCCCTTCTTGCTGCTAAATCACCAAGGTGCGTGATTACCAAAGCTCTTGAGCAGTTCCTCTGCGTGGGGAACATTTTCTGGCCACATTTTTATAGAGATTGGAATCTAGTTTGAAAAACGGGGGCTACAGAGGCTCAGCTACCACAAGTATAAAAATAGTCAGCACACACAAGTCTCGGCGGCATAGATTATAGAAGGTGATTAGTTGTTTGGTAATTAGAGTTTGAGTTCAGTTCCTTGGAGGGCCTGGGGATTTTATCTATCTGCTGCTGCTGCCCATCTGCGAAGGTAGGATTCGGGGTAAGGTTGCCCTCCTCCAGAAATATGAAGGAAAAGCAGAGGAGCAGAGAGGAGACGGTTATTCTGATCTTAGCATGAGAGAGGTTTGCTGTACGCTCTTAGAGTTGGGATCTCAGAACCTCGTCAGAGACAAACGTGGCCGGGGTGCGTGGGTCCCGGGCCCTGGCTGCCGCCGGCCTGGCCTGGGGGTGCCTGCTGAGGCTTCCCAGCGGCTCGGCCTCTGTTTCCCTCCTGGCTCCAGCACTTGACTGCCCTGTCCCTCTCCAGCAGGGCTGCCGGTTACCTGTGGCCGTCCTCAAGAGCCCTTCCCTCAGTTACCCTGGCCAAAACAGGGATCAGTAACCTCCCGTGGAACCAAGGCCAAGGCTGACCGGACTCAGCAAACACTTCCAGTGTGGGATGCGGTCGGAATCTATTCTTGGTGAGTAAAGGCCCCTCTGGCGGGATGGGAAGGTTGTTGGGTTGGGTCTGCTGCTGATACCCAGCCCTCTGGGGAAGGCGTCCTGGGCGGGAGGCAGCCTGGCTAAGAAGCTGCAGGCCGTGAGGAGCCCTCGGAACACCGCCGAGGCTCCCACGCGCCAGTTTCTTGACCAGAACAAATGCCGCCCGGGGCGCCACCGTCTATCCTTTAATTGGGTGAATAGGCACCCTTTGGCTACGAAGCTCTGTTGATCTAATTTCTTGCCCTTCGGTGTATTTCTAACTCTTAACAGCTGCCTTTCGCCCCTTTCCCAAAAAGAAAAATGTGAGTCATTCATTCTGTGGTTGTTATTCGACTCAAAACATTTCACTAACGCAGAAGATTAAGATGCATTTGACAGACAAACCCATTAGGTCTTTTCCCTGGGCAGGTTCTTGGCTTGGGCTCCGCTACCTGACTGGCATCTGACTGGAGCTGACGGACGGACGTGGTGGTGAACCCTGCGTGCTCAATGCAGGGCATGTGATTTTACAAAAGCGACGGTTAGAGGAGAGGAGGGACCCTCACGGGCTCGCGGGGCCAGCTCGGAGGGTACTGCCCCAGCTGCTGGCACGCGGCGCCCCGCGCACAGCTACTTAAAGATGATAAAAACACTTACTTTTTAAAAAGAAAAGAGAGGCGTAAACGCATGGGAACGGTTGTTTCACCCATTGTCTTCAGCCACACCGAGATGTCCAACCTGTGGCTGGAGACAGACTTACTTCACTCTGGTGGTTGGAGCCACAAAAGACAAGCACAGGACTTGTGTAAACTTATACTGCCGCCCAGGATGAGAAGATATAAAGTTTGGGTGAAAAGAAAATACCGTTTGCATGACAGAGGCTGGACAAACAGCTAGAGAGGGCCCTCCTCACACCACGACTGCTTCCCGGAGGCCTCCACAACCAGATCCCCTCCGGCCTTCCGTGGGTCGGATCGTCCACTTCTCCTGGATTTCTGTTGATGTTCCAGTGCTAGCCTGGAGCTCAGCCAGAGAGGCTGGCATGGTCATTCCCACATCCTTTGTTCCTCACGGTAGCATTTTAAAAGCACCTTCTGCTTTCTCAGAAATTGGTGCCGCACTACACAGAAACTAATGCCTACTGCTTCTTAAGATGCCGAAGCCTCGGCCTTTACCTTGAACCCCGCCCTGCCTCCCTCTCCCCTTCGGATGGTATGTCTCTTCCCTACATTGTGACTTGCTTGGGGCTGTCAACGATCACTTCCTCTATTGGAATAGGTAACAGAAACTGCCACTGCGCCGCCCCCGTTGCTTACACCCTTGCACTCTCGACGCGCCATCTTCTACGTGGCGTTTTCCCAGTTGTTCCTCTGTCCCTTTATCATCTGCCCTTTGCAGGACTAACAGCAGCACGTGTCTCACTCACCTATAGCCCACGTCGAGCTCTGGAACTGCGCCTGGCGCAAGGCAGTACTCCATAAGTATATGCTGGCTGAATAAATGCATAGCATGCCCTTTCACCCCACTGCCGGCCATCCGCCAGGTTTCAAATGAAAAGCACCATCACTCCGCACAAACAGCACACATGTTTGGGCGTAGTTATGCTGCTAAAGTGCCTTTGGTTAAAAAAAAGTCTTAAGAACACAGTACTCAGGGGATGTTTTTGGTATTTCGGAAAGTAGAAGCATGCAGGAATGGTGATAGACTAAACAACTATACATACAGTATAGACCTAAGTTGGCTGGACATCAGGCATGAGACATCATTCTACTAACCCACTCCGGACTGCTCAGTGGGGATGGATCAAAACACGTGTAACATGAAAGTAAAGGAGATATTAGGTCCTTCCTGCATACT